>NC_091128.1:62209321-62524321 GCF_040183065.1 Periplaneta americana
GTTAATTTATATCTGAACACAGCTTATTGGGTTGATGCAGAAGTTTATAGAGTTTTTTCGCTGTGACAAAAGTGTTTATTTCAGATGAATAGGAGACAGAAATAAATAAATAACTAGTGGCTTGTAGAAGCAACTGCTGCTTGATAGAGATTGAAAATCGCAATAAAATTGCTATACACAAAGTCCCACATTACTGATACTATTCATGACCTTCAAAAGCCCTAACACAGCTGTGTTAATAACTCAAATGAGGATGAAGTATATTACGTGAACCACGGCCCTCTGCACAACACTACGAAACGAACTGCAAGATGTCCTACGATATACGCTTTACTGCGACGGTCATACATATTTTTTTTCCATTTAAAGATTTTTATGAACTTCGCTACAAACCATTTAGATTTCCCCGCAATATTAATATTATTAGCTTTCGATTGAGGCATCACACAACCTCACAGGACGTATAGTATTCATAAAATTTTCCGCCACAGTTCAAATTATGATACTTAATCACTCATTTAAAGTTTGTATGACTGCAACCTGTGTATATTTTTGTGTGGCTTTACTTTGTTTATAGACTTTTTTTTCTCTTTCTCTTTATTTCTTGAGTAGCTTTACTTTGTATATAGTGTATTTGTTTATTTCTAATATTGTATTTGTATTCCTGGTGTTGTGGAAGAGAAGACCTGATGGCCTTAACTACACTAGAATAAATAAATAAATAAATAAATAAATAAATAAATAAATAAATAAATAAATAAATAAATAAATAAATAAATAAATAAATAAAATAAACAAATAAATAAAATATAAGTTATTCTCACACATTATGTACTCTGCCAATGCTGGATTAATTATTTTTAGAATAAGCGTCAGTAGTAAGGAAATGAAGCTGACGTCAAGGGTCGGAGGGTATGGAGGGTCGGAGGGGGCGTGGCCAAAGGAGGGGTGGGGAAAGGGGGCGTGACCAAATGAGGGGTGAGGGGAAACGGGGTGTGACCAAAAGAGGGATAGGGGAAAGGGGGCGTGGTCAAAGGAGGGATAAGGGGAGCTGGTTTGTGATTGGTGAATGGGTATTTGCAAGCGAGCGGTGTGGGAAAGCGATTGACGAATGAGCATGGAGAGAATGTTGAAATGGAGTGGAGCTGTGAGAGGGAGGAGTTTTGGTTCCATGTGAAAGTGAAAGGTGTGTTACATAAGATCCAAGGCAAACCTCTCGACATGTGTTGAGGTCCGTTGTTTGTAATTCACCTTGAACCAAATGTGAAAGTGGAAGCGCGACGTGTTGACACATGACAAGGTGAACAACACCTCGACACGTGTCGTGTATTCGGCGTACACCGGCTGACCTTCCGCAGCCCAGTCGGTTGAAGAGAAAGTTCAGTTGCAAAAGAGTTTTTTGCTCCATGTCACTGGTATAAAAGCGGAAGAATTCGGGTTGTATATAGTTGTATCATGGATCCATTAGCTACATTATCAAGCATTAGTGTTGGGGAGTACACAAGAATAAGCAATATTGGGACGTTAACTCCCAACAAGGAGTATATTTTGAAAAAGCTAAGAAAATTAAACACTATAAACGGTCCGGTGATAGTGGCAGATTTAGAAGACTTATCTGTTTTCCTCCCCAAACGGTTTACGAACCTATCTGAAGCGGTTCTCAATGAAATAACGTCTGATTCAAAGATATTGTTGGTGTACCGAGGGTTGGTGCCGATTGGCGGAGGGAGTAAAACGATTCATAAAGTGGACTTCAAAAGAAGTGAATAGCGGAGAGGTGAGTAGAAATGAATACGATTATACAAATATGTTAGTATCACCAAGTGTGTTAGAAATATGTACCATTTTAAGTTAGGTAATAAGTTGTAAATGTTGAGTTGATATGATGAGATATGGATGATGTGTTGAGATAATGCTACATGTCTCGGAACTACGAATCTAATTACTTACAACATAATGGTTAACCCTGACATGGAACAGACACGTGTGGAAATTTAAGTTAGGTGAAAGTCAGGCAATGCGTGAACTCCTGCATCTGCGTGCGTGCGAGAGAGGTGAGAAAAAAGCGAAAGTATTTGGACACGCGTACTAATGTAGTTAGGTAATATGTTGCTTAAGGGGGTTAGACAGGACAGGAGCCCCTTCGCTGTTAGAGGTACAAGATGAATTATTTTAGGAGAAAAAAAAAACAATACCTGTCTGGGTGAGAGTTGGGGATTAACCTTGAATGAGCCCCGAAACACGTGGAGGAAACTCGTATAAATAGGATGCTGTACATTTCATAGGAATACAGTGCAAGAATGGATTTTAAAGTTCATTGCAGGTTATATCACAACGAAATATGTAACGGTACGATTCACACAATACGATGTATAAATCCAGGAGTGCTGGAACTAGGACTGCAAATTTATGACTGTGCACCAACTTGCTATGTCTATCGATTACACCAGTTGGAGGCGAATGTAAGTACACTACATATTTTAATCATCGAAGTCTCATATTTATTGCTTCATTAACGTACTTGTATACATGTATCTGCTTACCATACACAGAACCAATATAAGTTCATTGAATAGTTTAATTAATACTTATTTTTGTTTCATTATCTCGTGTATGTTTATTTATATGTTTTTGTGTTGTGATTATCATGATAGCATCATTAATAATGTGATGTATAAATCTAATGCATGATTTTTATCAAAGTGTACATCATTAATTACATTAATCAATGCATCAAATTTATGTTTTTTGTAATCATTTAACTAGATTGTGGGCTTATTTTCATTTAATTGTTGTATTTACATAAGAATTACTCTGACAAACGATGTAAATTCATTCATGTTTTTCTAACTAGATTGTAGACCTCATTTCCGTGTTTGCGTGTTAATCAGCGTTTGCTCATGCTCTAACAAATGTTACTTTACTGTTATTATTTCATTGTTCATGATAGCGTTATTAATAATGTGATGCATAAATCTAACGCATGATTCCTATCAAAGTACACTTATTTTATTTACATAAACAGTGATGCAGAACCTAGAGAGTTTGAGACTTCCATTGAGGAGGTCACGGGTTCAAATTCCATCACCAACCATAAAGACGGCTACCAGTTAACATGCGCTCATTTAATAACTGGGGGGGCGTAGCTCAATTGGTAGAGCGTTCGCTTAGAAAGTGTAAGGTTCCGGGATCGATACCTGACACCTCCAAAAGATTTTATTTTATCGATAGAAATACTCCGACGTAGCTCAATTGGTAGAGCATTCGCTCAGAAAGTGTAAGGTTCCGGGATCGATAACCGACACCTCCAAAAGTTTTTATTTTATCGATAGAAATACTCCGATAAATGATATAAATCCATGTATCAAATTTTAACTAGATAGTATTTTCATTTAATTGTTGTGTTAATCACGCTTCAACAAATATTACTTTATGTATTAATTATTTTCACAGATGGCAGCCGGAGCAGAGGCACCTCCAAACAATACACCAGTAGAGATGCCTCGCCATAATCATGTAAGTTCATTGGATATGTTAATCATACTTAAATATGTTAAAGCGGTTGCTCATGCTCTAACAATAAGGTTCCGGGATCGATAACCGACACCTCCAAAAGTTTTTATTTTATCGATAGAAATACTCCGATAAATGATATAAATCCATGTATCAAATTTTAACTAGATAGTATTTTCATTTAATTGTTGTGTTAATCACGCTTCAACAAATATTACTTTATGTATTAATTATTTTCACAGATGGCAGCCGGAGCAGAGGCACCTCCAAACAATACACCAGTAGAGATGCCTCGCCATAATCATGTAAGTTCAATGGATATGTTAATCACACTTAAATATTTTTGAGCGGTTGCTCATGCTCTAACAAATGTTACTTTATTGTGGGCTTATTTTCATTTAATTGTTGTAATTACATGACGTTCCTGTGCTCATAATTTACCCATACTACTCGTTTCCCAATGTTTCTTAAACTAATATTTATGTACCTAATTTCATTTTAATTTATTTTATTTACATAAACAATGATGCAGAATCGACAGAGTTTGAGACTCGCATTGAGTAGGTCATGGGTTCAAATTCCGTGGTCAACCATAGAGACAACTGTCAGATTGGAAATTTACATGTCATCACCGCCTCAATTACCAATGCGATAAACCACTCCTATCTGATTTTTGTTAATCAAAATTTTACCTGGTTTCATTAATTACGTTCACAGATGTCAACTAATTTATTTTATGTAATGACTTGCTGTTTTCACAGATGCTCCGGCCTGAGACGCCGCACATGGAGATGGACAGAAGGATTGGGGAAGAGGGAAGCGAACAGGCATGCTCCTGTGGTGAATGTAACGCAATTACGATTGAATAAAAAAAAAAAACATTGAATATAATGAGTTATTATTTAGAAAGTGAAATCACATTCCTTATCACTGAGCAAGAAACCTGTCCTTATTTCCATCTTGGGGGACTTAGGATCGGGGTAAAAGAAAAGAGTAATAAAAGCAAATAATAGTTATATATTGATTACAATGCAACAAATACAGTTCCAGAAAACAGTACCAAATGAATTGTTTCTTTTCCACAAACACACTCACAATCAGTCATATGTGATATCTCTTAAAAGCACTATAATTAACATAACCACTAAGCATTGTAATTAACATAACCACTATTCCACAATAGTCCATGATGATATGCTGTCAACCAATTCGACGAGTTTGATGGTATGACGTGAGGAGGTGGTTTGAACAGCTGCACATTCCCGGCGAGATGGTGAGTTCCTTTACAGAAACATTATTCGTCCCGGCTTCGTGGAAACCTTGTACATCAATTATCATAATGGACATCCTGAAACAAAATAAGAACAGTGTAGAATGAGAGCTAATGTAAATTGTATAATATTACGGAGAAAAGTAACACATACTTACATTTTTTTTGTTACACCACTGTTTGCACCAGGTTTGTGAGGGGTGTATAGTTTACGAGGCAATCGTGTAGAATAAGACAATATGCAGCAGTATTTGCTGCTATATTAGCATTTGCCAATATGTCAACACGTATATTTACTGCTCCTAGTTTTACTTCATCGTGTTGTTTAGAGCAATCAATGACGAAAAGTGGCGCTTTTTCGATGAAATCTTTTCTCGATAGCAGTGGATTGTTTGGTTTGTTGTAATATGAATTTTGAAATTTGCTGTATAATTCATATAATAGAGCCACTTTACCATTCTCAATATCCAGATTTAGATTATTGTATGGGTAGAATTCATCATTCAAATATACTCTCACGTCAGTAATATTACAATGATCAAAGACACTGTTATCCTTGTCAATCCCGTTTCTGTTTGTTTGAAATCCAATTATAACATATCTTGGTTTCCGAAGTTTGGTAGTAGTTGTAATATTCCACATAATCTGTTTAGTTGCAGGTAGTGATGGATATTCAAACAACTGCCATGAGCGAAATGGAATGCTAAGCGGTCTATCACTTCTCAGTATCTCTAAAAGTCGAAGTCTTTCAGAATCAGAGACTGTAATTAGAGGCATGTTCCAATGAATTCTTGTTAACGTCACCTTGCAATTCTCACCCATTCGAGCATTAATAGAGTCTTTTGCTCGTACAAGTATGAGTTCCAATTGTGCATTTATTATGATATCTTTAAAATCTTCAGCAAATCCGAGAAGAGTTTTCAGAGGGACGCAAACGTTGAATTTAGTATTGGTGACAATATCAACATCCTTAGTGGGATGGATCCAACCGCTATTTCCAAGCATGTTAGATTCAAATGTATTCAGAGAAATCAAATTCTTCATCGTTGACGTAATGCCTACGTTTTTAATGCTGTCAATAAGCTGCCCATTAAGTTCCAATCGTATACTTTCGAACAAAAATGCCATAGCATTGTTAACCAATTTCGCACTAGTTGGCGTACCCTCAGGTTTTGTAATGCTACCTTCAATAACAATACAACTCTCACAAGGAAGCATGTATAAATTTTCACTTTTAATACGAATATTGATTGAGTCATTTTCATTGATGGCTGAAGGATTCTGTGGGAGAAAGGAATGCGTTTCTTTTTTCACTATTCTCTCCTCAAATATTGGCGATTTAGTAACATTTAAGGGATCCATCGTCGCTTTACTTTATATCCGTATTTTGTGAGTAAGTGTACTGAGCGAGATGTCAATCTCTTGGTTTCAGAAGTTGAACTAACGTGTTCAGTTGATGTGTTAGTCCTGATATAGAAGTTTTGAGGGAATTGTAATCCCATCTTTTTCGAAGATGTAATTCTAGAGTAATAGTTTCACCCCTAAAATCAATCAATCTTCCGTCTTGATCCAGTATTCTAATAGTAATATTATCAATATATTTAGTATTTATTTTGAAATATCGAATGTCGAATGGCTTGTCAGACAAGTGAAAACCTGGGTCAACATTTACAATTAAAGAATGAATTGCATGTGTTGATTGACTGTTTAAAAATGAACTCCCAGTTAAATTACATTCTATTCTTATAAGAGTGACAGGAAATATGTTAGCTGGGTAATCGGATATGTGTTTATGGACAGCTTCAAGTTTTTTCGATTTAAATCCCAGTATTTTACCTATTGAATCGGGAGCGGTGAAATCAATTTCATGTTGACAATAAATTTGTGTGTGTAATGTGTTATTATTTGCTACTAATTCAAAGGCGATGGGTCGTGTGTGATTGTCTTTGATCATCATTGCATGAGATATATATTTATTGATATCATCGATTTCATACGTTCCCGTGGGTAATGTAATTGTTTTACTTTCCTTCGTTGACTTTGTAATATATGTAAATTTGTTATTCCCATCGTTAACATTGGGTATGGTGTTATATGTTGAAAAATTCACGAGGCCAATTTCATACTCTGAATCTTCATCCAATGTGATTGGTGGATGATAGTTACAAGATATCTCTGATGTGTTACCTGTCACCGTGAAAGACATTGTGACAGCATACAAATTGTTACGTTTGCATTTATAGCAGAAATTGAAGAGCTAACTGTCCACATAATTCCGTATTAAACTCTTGATAACGGTTAGTATTATATTTAATTGTTACACCCCGTAAGTAATTAATTATCTCTACAGGTGGGGGGAGGTCTCCAAACGAATCAAAGTAGAATGCTTCATTGTTATTAATTTTATTAAGCGCGACCCAATGCGTTCCGGGTCCCTCATTAGAATCTAAATTAATTACTAATTTTTCTTTATACCATGGTTTCCTTGGCAAAGCATTTCTCATAAATACACCGCGAAAATTTTGTATCCCAAGAAATCGTGCATAATTAAGAATATCAGCATCACTTAGGGCTTTTTTTTTAACCGCATTCCCTTACCGCTCTTGTATTGTCTCACATACAAACCCTTTCCTGCCGATGCTTTCTTTGGTGAAATAACTGTTGCAAGTGTTTGTAAACCAGCCAATATTAAAGGGAGAGGTAGCCCACCACCAGTTTTTTTCCCCATTGCAATAGCCTCCATAGTTTTATTATGTCTCATAGATTCTGAAAGTTGCTTTTTATCACTTTTGGCAGAATTTACAGCTTTCGCTATTTGTGCAGCACCACCGGAGAGAGCTCCTAATGCGCTGAGACCTGCGAATATTGGGAGCAGAGGGAGAATTCCACCTCTTTTGGGCCCCTTTATGACTCGAGGTTTCTTCTTCTTCTTCTTATGCGTATTGTTTTTTCTTTTCATTGCCGCTTTCAACTTGGAGAGTGTCATGTCTCGCTTTCCAGCACCAAAGAAACGTTTAGCACCCATCACTTTGGAGACAAAAAAAGCAGCAGCCCTCTCACTCGGTTTGGCGTCAGATGCAGTTACACGTGCTCGGGCTTTGTCTTGTAACACTTTATCAGCTGCGTGTCTTGATGAAAGATCACTGCTTTGTGCATATGCAATATCGTGTTCTCGACACGCCTCGTCTAAAGCATTGACGCCCAGTTGACCTTGAAAAATTCTCTTATGCAATTTCGTGCCAGGTCCGCAAAACTGATAGCCTGGTAGATGCAATTCCACTGGTAGCTTGTTGATAATTGTATTTAAAATACCGCGTCCTCTTACGGTACGTTCCCCACCGTGGACAAGCATACTATAAAATAATTTATAAAAAGGTGTTCCTTATATACATATAATGTATTATTCTATAATGTTATGATATTTGTAAAAGCACTTTATACACAATCCAACAAAACACTTTGAACACTGTGTTCGAACAATGCTGTTACACCCTTTTTGCATACATCTCTTTCTCCCTCTAAATGGGATATATTGAACCCAATGATTCATGCAATCATATCGGGATTCTCTGCTATCGTATATAATCGGGGAACACGTTAGTCGCACATCCAATTTCTTAGCGTTCATAATTGCAACTGATACGAAAATCATATGGTTGTAACATTATATGGTACCTTGTTGCTTTAAAGCAACAAATCTTGTTGTTTTAAAGCAACAAACGGTCGAAAATGATATCTTGTTGTTTTAAAGCAACAAATGGTCGAAAATAATACCTTGTTGTTTTAAAGCAACAAATGGTCGAAAATAATGCCTTGTTTTAAAGCAACAAATGGTTGAAAATAACACCTTGTTGTTTTAAAGCAACAAATGGTTGAAAATAATACCTTGTTGTTTTAAAGCATCGATATGTTGAAAATGATATCTTGTTGCATATATGTCGAAAATTGTATTCATGTTAAAGTATTTAACAGTTGTAATTACACCTGTTTCTATCACTGCAGTGTTTGGCAACAATCAAACAACATGCAAGTTGTGAAGCAAACACAAACGTTACCAATTGAAGTTATAGGAGAAAGTGGAAACGATACAAATTATGTACGACACAGTGCACTATTTCCCAATCACGTGCGATGTATCATATGTGGTCCAAGCAATGCTGGGAAAACAAACTTGTTGTTAAATTGGATTCTTCATAGCTCTGGATTAAAATTCGAAAATATCTACATCTATTCAAAATCCCTATTCCAGCCAAAATACGAATATTTAGCCAAAGTATTGGAAAAAGTGCCAGAAATAGGACTTTTTAGATATAATGCCAGCGAGGATATTGTACCATTTGAAGACATAAAAGCAAACTCTGTGTTTGTCTTTGACGACATAATGACTGATTCACAAAAGACAATATCGAAATTGTTTAGTATGGGAAGACATAAAAACCTCGATTTATTTTATCTCGGACAGACTTATGCAAAGATTCCCAAGCACCTCATTCGAGACAACTGCAATTTAATTGTTCTTTTCAAACAGGACAGTATGAACCTGAAGCATATATTTGACAATTTTGTCAATCCAGACATGACTTTTGATCGATTTCAAGAAATGTGCTCCGAGTGTTGGAATAGTGGTGATCGATGTTTAATCATGAATTTAGAAAGCGAATTACACAAGGGGAGATATCGCAAAGGAATAGATTCCTATATAATATGGAAATGATTACTATTCTCTTTACTTAGTATCGAGACTTTGAGAAAGTATGAGTATTGACAAATTTGGACGGAGTGTCTACAGAAGAAGAGAAAAAATAATTCTTCGAGAAGATTTCCCACGCGATAGTGATAAAAACTATCTTATTGGCGACGTAAAACTAAAAGGTGTCAAAGCACCGGATGAGCCGGAGGACGCTGCAAATAAACTATACGTGGATAGAGCTATTAAGGAAATTCAACGATATGCCATCGAAAATGATGATAAAATTAAATCGTCTTTGGAAACGTACACGTCAACACTTGTTGACACGACTAGTAGCAATTTTGAAACGCGAATTAAACACTATATTAATGAAACGAATGAACAGACAGTGAAACATGTGCATGAACGTATGCAGCACCAGGAAGCACAATGGGATGCAAAATTACGGAAATATGATGAAGATCGTGCATTATATGCCATTGCTGAAAAAGTGACTCAAGCAAATGAGTTGAAGAAAGAAATTTATGAAATGACAAACAAGTTCAAAGGTGTTACATTTTTTCATATTGCTTCAACTCCAAAACATGATAATACGAATGTATATAAATTATCCAGTGGACTGAATTACTTTGAAATTCCTATGAATGGTGTAGTAACTGTTACTACAACACCAGCTGATATAATCGTGAAATTAAATGATAAACTATTCAAAAATGGAACGTCTGTTTCCAAACGTGATAAGTTATCGTTTCATATGTCTGGTCGCAAGCAGCAGTTAAATGCAACTATAGAACTTGTGTATAAAATAGTGAATGTAGCATGAATATTCACCATTGCATTGCAAGATGTCAGCTGCTACAGCATCTCGAGACAAACTGAAAAGAAATATCATAAAACATTCTCAAGCTGTAAAACGCAAATTCATAGCCTTGAAGCAGGGACAATTGAGCTCTCAGCATGCACTCGGTGAAGCGTTCCAGCCAATTACCACACCTCTACATATGCTAATAAATGAAATGCAGAATACGAAGAAATATGCAGACGATGGAGGAAAGAAGGTAGATTACATCAAAAAGGATATGAAAGAAGAGGAGGAAGAGGAGGAGGAGGAAGATAATGATGAGAAACACAACCCCATTGTTAGCATGCATATACACAATCTCTCAAAACGAACAAAACATAAAGCATATGATAAGGTATATGGTGTTCAGTTTAGTAATAACAAATTGGTGATTGGAAACACGCCCATTAAATTTGACAAAGATCATGTAATTGTGAACAATATACGATACAAGGGAACCTCTGGTTTATATAATTTACTGTTTCTCAACAACCCGCCGGATGGTAGTTATGATGATCAAGACATATATAAATACAAAGATATTTTAATTTCCACTAACGCACATCGTGTTGATTATGATCCGAAACAGAAGCTAAGGAGAGCAAATACCAAGAAGTATTACGATATTATTGTTCCATTGTTTCAGAAGCGTGGTGGAAGTTGGAAAGTTTCTCTACCAAATCATAAAATAGAATATAAGCATTGGGATGATCCGAATGAATTAGTTGAACGCCTTGACCTTCTCATGTCATCACGCTACGCTGGAAATACCGGTGTGGATAACGAAATCTATGCTATAGAAGAGGAATTGCGTGAAGGTGGATACATAGAATGAGCAAACAGGGGATTGCACAAGAACTTCATAAACCAGCTCGGAAAAATTTTCAAAGACGTCATGTCATCACTAAAGGTTTATTTGACCTTTTTCAAAGCGATCTCATTGAACTCATTCCCTATGCTAAGCAAAATAAAGGATTTAAATATATACTGGTAGTAATAGATGTATATTCCAAATATGCTTGGGCGAAAGAACTAAAAAATAAAACCGGTAAAGAAGTGACAACTGTCATGCACTCATTGCTAAGCGGAATGGCAAAGGCTCCGAAAAATTTGCAAACAGACTGGGGAAAAGAGTACTACAATAAACATTTTAAATTGCTAATGGAAAATTACAACATCAATCACTACTCGGTGTTTTCTACAACAAAAGCATGTATTGCCGAGAGATTCATCAGGACACTCAAGTCACACATGTTTCGAGAGTTTACGGCGCGTGGATCTTACAGATGGTTGGAACTATTGCCACAGCTGATTGAGAAGTACAATGCCACCGTACATTCAACTACAAAGATGAAACCCATGGATGTTACTAACAATCAACTCCTTCATACAGTGTACGAGCAACAACCAGTGCGACGAGGAAGACAAAAGTTTCGAATGGGTGATTTAGTGAGAATATCAAAGTACAAGAAGCTGTTTACCAAGGGCTACCTACCATCGTGGAGTACTGAAATATTCGAAGTGAAAAAAGTGCAACAGACTCAGCCAACGACTTACATACTTCATGATCTAGAAGGTGCACCCATTTTAGGAGCGTTCTACACCGAGGAACTTCAAGAGACAAACTTTCCAGATGTTTATTTGGTTGAAAAAATTTTGAGGAGGAAGGCTGGGAAGGTGTATGTGAAGTGGTATGGGTTTCCTAACTCAAAGAACAGTTGGATTGATGAGGGTGATGTATTGAAATAAAAACAAGTTTCTGCACAAGCACTGTAAATTTATTATGAGTTAATAAAACGTATATAAAATACAATATTCTTATTATTTAAACACACTCTTGCACACGTCTTCTTTTACATGGAGGTTCATCATATCCATGTGGCAGTGTATTAACACCATCTTGTAATATTACTCTTTTGTCGTCAAAAGAATTTAAAATCACTTTATTTACACACATTGTAAACACATTATGAAAATATGATCTAATAGAATTGTTTCTTGAGTAAGTAGGAATACCAGATTCAC
This sequence comes from Periplaneta americana, assembly GCF_040183065.1. Classification (NCBI taxonomy): domain Eukaryota; kingdom Metazoa; phylum Arthropoda; class Insecta; order Blattodea; family Blattidae; genus Periplaneta; species Periplaneta americana. Next base: position 62,221,661 of record NC_091128.1, read on the forward strand.
GACATGATGCATAATCTGCAAACGTGATTTCATTCCTAATTACACTTTTCTTAATACCCTTCAGCTTTTTTATTTCAAAATCGGAACACTTCAAGGCGTACACTTTAGCCTTCAAACCTACAAACTCATCAATATGTGAATTTGGAATTTCATCCTTGAACTTCCCAAGCACACCTTTATTCTGTAGTGAATATAAAATATGATTTGGTGAATACACACTAGTATCCAAATGATCCCGTACATTTTGCAGATCGTGGTACAAATCATCTGTTTGAGCAAGATATATAAAACTGTCTGTGTCCATGTAACACAACTTAAATTTGTCACCAAACTGTTCTTTCATAATGCGATGGTGAAAATTGTACATGTGCACTTTTGAAAGTTCTAAAATACACATACCTACATACAATGCTTTATCAAACAAAATTTGAGTTTGTCTTAAATGAATACCCACCAGGTTTTCAGCATAAATTACTCGGTCGAGAAAGTATGGTTTGGAAATGAGTTTTTTCAGTTTCTCATCATTTGAAACTAATCTGAAATGTGTTCTTTTTCGAACATTTTCCATTGTCTTTCCAAATACCGCATTATTCATAAGCTTGAAAAAATCTTTTTCAAAATCATTGTTTGCATTTCTACGCATTTCAGTATTCAAATCAATGTATTGTTTTAACCAATGTGATTGCTTGAATTTTATAGCACGATGTATTTTCACAATTTGCAAGCCATGATCCACTGCCTGTTGCAAAAGTTTGTAGTGTGTCACATAGTTTTGTTTGGAATGCAGTGTTGTCAACAATTTTTTATGCTTTCCACCTGGCGGTTTTGCAAATTCCGCACAAAATGGTAACTCTTTATGTTTTTCAAACAGATGATTTGGATACTCTATATCCACCTCTAGAACATAACCTATTTCACTATCATCATTTACTGCTTGAAGATCAAAATGATGTATTTCCTCATCTGTTAGCCATGCAAATCCCCCGTATGGTAATTTTTGAGACATGGCGAATCCATACAAATTATTCGCATCCACGTAGTAAATTGCAGAAGGGGGTTTAGAATCATCGAAATTGTCGCTTTTACGATCGTTCGCAACTGCATGACGAGTCACACATTGACAGATTCCACCACGTATTCCTTGTTCGAAAAGTAATAGCATAGTCATATCCTTAATCAATTGCAATTCAACACCTGTTAATTTCAACATTGCTGAATAGGCAAGTCCTGGCACTGTATAGTAATACATACAATCTAAATCATATGCTTTGAGACACATCTCGCGAAAATTTTCAAACACATCCATTAAGATGAGAGTGTCGGATTTTAAGTATAAATCTGAATACTCCCCCAGCGTCTGAATATTGAATGTCTCCCAAACAGATTTTGCATGATTATAGTCCTCTTCGGTGATATGCTCATTAGTTAATTTGCTGAAAAAGTTCTTCTTCGGTGGTAGACAGTTGTCCTCTAGTCTATCTGACGTTGTTAAATAGTCATAGGGAAAAACACCCTTACGACAAACAAGATCAAATTTATCATTGAAGTTTTTTTTCGTTTCCGAAAACTTATCTTTGGGTAAGTTGTCTGCTAATTGTGCTAAACTGGATGGCATAAACCGAAAAGAATCAAGAAATCTCATTTGCATATAACGCTTTCTTCTGTGCATGCAAGGAACATTTTTAACAAAACTAATGTACTTTTCCTGCGTGTTTGGTAAAACTTGAATGAGGTTGTCATCATAACCCAATTCCTTCACAATAAAATGTCCATCATAAGATGACAAATTATGCAGTACAATTGGAATAAAGTGCTGATGCTGATACCTCAAATTACACTCATTGTGAGCAGCACCGCGAAATTTCCCCGTCAAATGATCATGATCACGAACTTTATAATTATCGCCTATAAAATCACCCTTTTTACAAATGTGACATATATTTGCTTTCAAGTATGCATCATTTTCTTCACTGGTTAGTGGAATCATTTCTTTAATATCCTGAAATAGTATTTGTTCAATTTTTTTCGTCTCCATCACCATGTCTTGTACGAAATGGTTTGCTGCATCACGCCCTCTGTACAATTTCATGTCTGTGTACGTATCCTGACTATCCTTAAGAACATAGCAATAACTAAACGGTGTATGTTTTTGATATTGCACCGTATAACTAGAGTCTGGATTCCCATGACAATTCTCAATGGGCTCTAGTAGACACTCAAAATCCGCATAAATAACAAATCTCACCTTCTGTGAAAACTCGGGATGATCAAAAGACAGGTAATCTTTATACGGAAATACTGATCTAACAGCACTAAATTGCGAACATACGCTCTCGTGATCCTTCAATCGTTCTGCACATGACCTAACCTCATTATGTCGAAAATATGCAAAACACCGTTTACAAACAGCAATTTGACTACCAACAGCAGCTGTCAGTTGAGGCCGTACGAGTGCGCTGAAATTTGTTATGCAACAGTAATGTGATGTGATTTCATTACTAATGTATAACAAATCCCTATGATCTGGTAATTCCTTTTCACACATTCTAAGAGGAAATACATCATCATTCTCATCAAGTGCAAACACATTTATTGAAATATCATTGTGTTTTTCAAATTTTGCAATGTCATTAATTCCCACGGGGAAGTCAATGCACCAATCATATTTACATTCTAAATCTGGTCTATTCTCATAGCTCAACATAAGGTCCTTGTCTCTATCGAGAAATTTCGATAGTATACAATACTTAAAACAATAGATATCACTGTTGGCAATGTTTACTAAAGATTTTGAATTTTTGTACCTGCGAGGAAGTTCTATATATGCACTTCCGCCCATCAATGGTGTATATTTATTTACTCGCAATTCTAATTTATGTAATTTGACATAAAATAAACCCGAACCTTTCGTACTACATTCTTCAAACTCTTTCAGAATCTTTTCCTTTTGTTTGTTGATAAATTCCCTGATATCCGAATACTGATATAACACATCATTTTTACTTTTAAAATTATGAAATATTGTCTCGTTGTGAACACTGGCAAACATACATTCAACAAATATGTTAAATTTTAAAGCAGAATACTCGCTTAAATGTCTCTTTAAAATGTCTTGCATTTCATTCGTGACACATTCTAAAATATCTTTCAATTCACTCTCATGATTTGTCAGATTTAGAGCAATATAAGTCTTCAAACGATTTTTGAAAGCTCTATCCGATAACGCAAACACAGATCCAGAACATACTTGATTGGATGTTGACGCCACCATTGGGACAGCATCCGTTCCAGAGGTCGGTTGTGGAACCATCCCAGATATTGCTGTTGGGATAGCAACCGCTCCCGAGAATGGTGACGTAACCATCTCGGATGCAGGGGTAGATGGTGGCATAACATCAACCCGTGCGGTGTTCATCACAGGTGCAGCGTTTTCATCTCTATTCACTTTCTCATAAGCCCCTTTGACATCTGTAACCTGATATACAATTAATCATTAATATTGCCATAAGTATTAAACAAACTTAATATGTGTTTATATTTATATACTTACCATATTATGGTTTTTCACATGCTGGACCATATGTCTTTCGAGATTGACAACTGTGCCACATAGTTTGCACTTGAACCTGGATATGTTGTGATATTCTTTTTTGTGTCGCGCTAAACTGTCTTTGGATGAATAGTCTTTTGAACAAATATCGCATTTGTACCCTATTGCACTATGTTTGTCCTTCACATGTGCTGTTAATCTCCATTTATGTGGAAATGTTTTGTCACAAATGTTGCATTTGTTCTCCATTTTTTTCTTCTCTATGCGGTCAATTGTTGAATAATCCCTTCCACATCCGTCGCCTCATTCAGTATTTCACGTTTCCTCTTCTCTCCTCTTTTACTTTTCTGCTGAAAATAATAATGTAAGTTAGTCACACATACATACTACATTATTTGATGAAAGAATAACAAAAAATACACTCACCGCTTTGTGGTTAGGGCATGTTTCAATACAATTCTCCCGCCAAAATCTATTTTTCCTGTTGGTTTTTTTCTCCTCATCAACGACCACTTTCACAATTTCAGGTTTCTGTTAAACAAAACAATAACAAATATAATCATTGTGCATCACAAATACAGTTGTACTTCATATAAAAAAGAAATACACTTACTGGTTTATAGTTGGGGCATGTGTCTTCACATCTCTCCCGATGAAATCTTTTTCTTGCCGCTTTCACAACCACATCCACACTTTCTGGTTTCTGCACAAAAACAAAATAAGAAATATAACCATTATGTATATCATATTAGAATTAGTAAAAGAAATAACCACACTGTACTCACCTCTTTGTAAGTGAGGCAGCTAGGATCGCACAGTTCCCGCCAGACGCGTAAATGTGACTCGCAAGGATCGCTGCACTCAATCAGGTGCTCGCCATTACCTAAGCAGGTATTGCTGTGGTAGGTATCCTCATGTGTTGAAATTGAATTTAAAAAAAGAATTTCCGTATTACCACATGGTAACACTAATGAGTAATCAGTATGTAACTGATTTTCTCCATGTATTAGTCTCTTCACCTCCGTATATATTTTATTAGAGTTGTTTATGTAGTACTTCCGAACGATTTGGTGCGGCTCATTCAACCATTCATCTCTCATACCTGTTGGATATGAATATATTACCTCAAATGGCAATTTCCAATGTTCTTCTTTTGTTATTAGTGGAATGTTCTTCAAAGCGTTACTGTCCATGACTCCTCATCACGCCCTAATACTTCCGCTTTTATACCAGTGATATGGAGCAAAAACCTCTGTCGCAACTGAACTTTCTCTTCAACCGGCTGGGCTGCGGAAGGTCAGCCGGTGTACGCCGAACACACAACACGTGTCGAGGTGTTGTTCACCTTGTCATGTGCCAACACGTCGCGCTTCCACTTTCACATTTGGTTCAAGGTGAATTACAAACAACGGACTTCAACACATGTCGAGAGGTTGGCCTTGGATCTTATGTAACACACCTTTCACTCTGACATGGAACCAAAACTCCTCCCTCTCACATTCTCTCCATGCTCATTCGTCAATCGCTTTTCCACACCGCTCGCTTGCAAATACCCATTCACCAATCACAAACCAGCTCCCCTTATCCCTCCTTTGACCACGCCCCCTTTCCCCTATCCCTCTTTTGGTCACACCCCGTTTCCCCTCACCCCTCATTTGGTCACGCCCCCTTTCCCCACCCCTCCTTTGGCCACGCCCCCTCCGACCCTCCATACCCTCCGACCCTTGACGTCAGCTTCATTTCCTTACTACTAGCGTCTGAAGAAATATGTTGGTTGGAGTTAAATAAGATCAGGAGGAAATGGGAGATGTAGAATCTCCCTCACTCAAGCTTCTGGATAGCTGCTTTCGTCATGTCAGCAGAGTACTGGCGTGCATTGTCATGTTGCAGCAGCGCTTGATGCAGTCTTCCCTGTCGGTTTTCTTCAATTTGTAGCCGCAAGGAATTTTGATTGTTGACAATAAATGTCAGCAATTATGGTTACACTCCTGGTAAGCAATTCGTAGTACATGACGCACTTCTTCATCCCACCAGATGCATAACATCATCTTCTGTGGATGGACACTAACTTTTGTACAGTGTTTTCTGTGTTGAAACGATAGAACCATTTTCTTATAGTGCTAAGTACGCAAACTTGCAATGAATTACGTTTACACTACCACTAATTATACAGGGACATCATTTTATTTTTACTCACATTTCTAATATTAACCTGCCTATACCTTTGGATTAACGGTTGAGAACCGGAAACACCGTTTGCTATCCCATTCCACGACTGGAGTTCGATGATAATGGCGTAAAGTACAAACAAATCACTTTACTAGGAACAGGAGGGAAGGAAGGTAGTTCAAGTAATTCATCCACTTACATAAACTAGGAAATTTTGCGATATTGAGTTTGATAATTTTCATCAGATTTTTGTTTAACCAAAATACAGTACAGTATTAACAATAAGTGTTTTTACTCACGCACTGAGCTATCCATTTGGACGTATTCATTACGCAGTGTACATTATAGTATATACAGCATATTAGCGTATACAATATAGAGAATGAAGTTAAATTGAAAAATACAATTTTGAAACTGGTGGCCGTTCATTTCGACACAGGCTTCAGTTCTTTTTTTGCATATTATCGCACTATAGACTATTGTACCTAATTCCAATTAGCAGTTTCGTCCTTCGTACTAGTAACTCATGTTGAAATAATTCTGTACCTACTCTATAAAAGAGTACCTTACGTATTGTAAAATCACTCTTCACTTCTGCCCGATCCGAAAAGATAAAATTATTCAGACATACTATCTACTGTCCGTCCATGTGGTTATGTCGCAGGATCGTAGAAAGGGGGGAAATCACGTTAATTACTTAACGAAGCCCTTTTATTTAAGTTATTTTAAACAGTTGTACAATATTACGTAGACGTCCAATTTCTAACAGAAATTAATATTTTTAGAAGAAAGCTAAGACACCCCAGCCACTAGCCTTTACAGAGGGGCTAGCAGAAGCGGGTGGGTGAAACCGGGATGAGACGTAGGCAAACGGACGAAAGTACCTGTGTGAAAATTTGATTTAATATTGAAAGCTCTTTTGTCACTGGAAAACACGAACATATTTCTGGAACGTACTGTACTCACTAACACAGTACTGTTTACTGACTTTGCCTGCATACGCGACCTTGGTTCTGTGTGGAGGACTGTTTGGGAGTTTACTAGTAGAGGGGGTGGGAGTGAAGTACATTAAAAAACTGAGGCACAATAAAAATTTAAGTAAAAATAAAATGATGTCCCTGTATTATGTAATCCAATTCTAGATATATGTATTGTGAAAGTGAATAGGCAGTCTGTAGTAGTAGTAGTAATAATAATAATAATAATAATAATAATAATAATAATAATAATAAGAATAATAATAATAATGTATCTTAGGTCAATTAAATTGTTGTGTTACAAAAGAAAATGTATTAAAATCTGGCACACTTTTATCATTTCATAACAGAGTCATAGTCAACGTCGGAGAGAAGTACGTGCTATATGTATGTAGCGCTATATGTCATATTCTCATAATAGTAATCTAAGCTAACGGCCATCTTTTTAATAAAAGGAGAATATTTCTAGGAAATATTATGTAGTATGTAAATCAGATTTTATTACGAGTCTCTTTCAGCAACAGAAATTCCATAATTATATCAAGCCCTCCAAGCGCAACTAGGTCCAATATATACCTTCATGAAAACACCAACAGATGCAAACAGACTACTATACAGGGTGTTCTGGAAAAAAGTTTCTATATTTAGACAGGCGGTAATACGCATAAAAACAAGGAATAATAGTCTAACAAACATAGGCTCCAAAATTAATATCTTCTGAGAAATGAGCAGATGTTTACCATCACTGTAAGAGCAGCATATTATCTTCTACTGTGAGTTCTTTGGCAAGAAACAAAATAATGAGGCAACAGAATGCAACGTTTGTCACTGTGTATTAGTTTCGTTTCTATTGAGAAAGAACATTATTTTGTTTCTTGCTCAAGAGCTCACAATAGAAGATATACTGTTCTTACAGCGACGGTAAACATTTTGCTGATTTCTTAGATGTTAATTTTAAGACCCATGGTCCGATACAACAGATACGAAACTAACTTACCCGACTGGCACAGTAATAATTATTTTTCATTATGTTATTTCATCGCTAGTTCATGTCAGTAATTGCAAACAAAACCTCTTCACCTATATTAATATTCCGGAAATTAACAATTAATGCAGGTACCAGAAAGAAAGTCGCAGATGGAGAACCAGATATGAGAATAAGTTTATTTTTAACGACGCTTTATCAACTACTGAGTCATTTAGTGTCGATGGACTTGGTAGTAGTGAGATGGTATCTGGCGAGATGAGACCGAGGATACGCCATAGATTATCTGACATTGGCCGTACGGTTGGAAAAAAACCTCGGAAAAACCCAACCAGATAACAATGAACAACAGGAATATTGCTACGAGTTAAAACAATGTGTACCTTATTGTTTGATGTGCGCTGAATCCGAAAATGCATCTCTTTTCTTCGTTTCACGTAAGGTTTTTAAGATATAACTTACTATGATTTCACTTTTCTATAAGCGCTCCCTCAGGAAACATCTGGCGCGGTTTGAGGGTATAAACAAAAACAAAAGCTAATGTATTTTATGAGTTTATGACTTATTTCCGGTTTCTTATGGTTGTCATGTTTTTTTTTACTTCTAATAAACAAACAGATATTGCTCCTTTGTATTAAGTAGGCCTAAATTTCATAACAGTTCAAAGTGAGGTCTACGCAATGAACAAACAAGGGTGTGGTTTTCAGTACTTAAAGGAAAAGTTTACCAGTTTGAGTGAAGGCAAATTAAAAGAGGGCATTTTCATCGGTCCACAAATACATAAAGTTATGGCTGACCCTTTGTTTGAGGAAAAACTTTCCGTTACAGAAAGAATGGCAAGGCGCGCTTTCAAGGACGTTTGCTCAAATTTCTTTGGAAATTCTAGGGCAGAGAACTACATAGAACTTGTTGTGGAAACCATGTTAAGTGCATATGACAAAATGGAGTATAATATGTCTCTCAAAATACACTTTTTACATTATCATTTGGATTTCTTTCCTCCTAACTTTGGAGCGGTATGCGACAAGCATGGAGAAAGATTTCATCAAGAAATATCTGAAATGGAAAGGCGATATAAACGAAGATCATCATCCAGCATGCTTGCAGAGTATTGTTGGTTCCTTGTAAAACACAGTCCCGGGTCTAGTTATAAATAGAAGTCAACCAGAAAGTTCTTTTATATGTAAGTTCAAATTCCGAGATTTTTCTCATTACACGCATGAAATATTTTTTATTGTTGTTGTGTTTTAAACTATACAACATCATGTTTGTATCCAGCACACATTTTAAAAGTATTATGAGGAATTTTGAATCCCTAGTGTTTTGTAATTTTATCAGCAGCAGCGAAAAATGGAAAACAAATAAGTTTTCTCAACAGTAATCTCACTAGAGGTTTTGATTTTATCGATAAATCTGCAAGTGGAACACGAGCAGATCTATCTAGAGAAAATCAAAACTCGAGTGAGATTTAATTGACTATTACAAGATTAGAAGAAAGTATATAAAGCTTAGAAGTAACAAAGTACTCCAATGCAATGAAATATTAATTGCCTTACGAAAATACAACTGTCTTCAAATTATTATTGTACCATCTCAACATTATGCTAGATGGAAGTAGTGTTTTATGATTATGTTTTCTTGTTATCAATTGCCAACTATGGAATCTTCATAGAACTCTGTGGACGGTTACTAGTCAAGAAGGCTTTGTTGATTCAGTTTCATTTTTATTAAAACATTTGCATTCGACTTCAATCATCCGGATCCCAGTAATCAACGTCACTTGACACATGATTTTTAATAAATCTTACCGAATCTTAGTATTAAACTATCTCTGATACGTGACTATCCATAATATCATATAGCAGAAGCTATAACAAACATAAACTAAATAATACAAACGAGTGTTAGAAAAGTTTTAATTAGGGATGATGGAATAAACAAGAAACGTTTTAATTAACGATGATGAAATAAAAAATAAACATGAATACTTTTAAAAGAAACAATTATTGAAAGTACAATTTTCAAATTTGAATGTTTTAGTGGTTGGTGGTTCAGTTGATGTTATATTGGACGTGTGCGTAAAAGAAGTGAACTCGTTGATGTACATGGTGTATCCCTCAACTTATTCAGGATTTCCGAATGGTGCTCTTCATATATGACCATTGATCTTTATTAATTCTTGTTCTTGAATGCCAATGCGAGTCATATTTGAAAGTGCTGTGCATCGACTCGAGTGGTTTGTAATTTTCTGTTTTTTGACGTCCAGACCAGTGCAGTTTGAAATGTTGTCTAACAAAGAAACAACTGCTAGGGTAGCGATAAAAATAAACAAATGCTAGGGACGCGATAAAATTGTGCGATAAGCAGCCATGATTGGTTGAAAGGCGTCCTTTCGTACCGTTTTATTGGTCAAAAGTGTAATAGTCATAAAAATTCAATTCATTTTCACCGGAAAATGGTACGTAATGGGGCAATTTGGATTTTAAATTCAGATTTAGGGCACACATATTAGTAATATTTAGCTATTTTTATTTCGGAGCAAGACAAAAAGTAAAAATTTGATGTACAGTGTAATCAGCCCAAGGGGAAATGCAATTCACGCCCGAGAACAACTCCGATCAGGAGACAAACGCGCTACCGCCTGAGGTACGCAGAAAAAAAAGCTGGACCTACACTACAGGTATTGTATGGCTTTGTGAGTTAAACTTTTTTAAAATCAATAATAACCATATTTATTATAAGTTATATTAGCGCGAAAAAACCGTGACTTTGATCTGTGGCGTTACGTAGTAGACTTGAGACGTATGTATTGAACTTCCCTTTCCAGTTATTTTCAGATTCAGCTTATTGAGATAGTTTTGCAATTCATTTTTAATTTTCAGAGAAGTCTATATTGTATCTTAAAAGTATTTATTTCAGTCACTGACTTCACAGCATATGTTTAAGGTGCTACACCTTTACATTACAGATTTAAAAGTCGTATGAACGTTTTCGTTGGTCTACGCCAACATCATCAGATACGAAGTACATTTCAGCAATATCAGTGCTCTCTACATAATATCTACAAATACAAAACATATTTAGTGGCATGCAAAATGAGACATATTAAAAACCAACATTGCTGTGATACATATTGACATTCTATATGACTGCCTTGATTGTCACTTACTTAAAATACACGTATAGATTACAAAAAATATTGATTTATATATATATATATATATATATATATATACATACAGGGACATCATTTCATTTTTACTTCAATTTTTATTGTACCTGAGTTTTTTAATGTACTTCACTCCCACCCCTTCTACTAATAAGTTTCAACTGTTTTCCAGACAGAATCAAGGCCGTTTATAGTAAACAGCACTGAGTTACTGAGTATAGTACGTTCCAGAAATATATTCGCGTTTTCCAGTGACGAAAGAACTTTTAATATTGAATCATATTTTCGCACAGGTACTGTCCGTTTGCCTACGTCGCATCCCGATTTCCCCGACCTGCTTCTGCACGGCCCTCTGTAAAAGCAGGGCTGTCTTAGCTTTTTTCTGAAAACATTAATTTCTGTTAGGAATTGGACGTTTACGCAATATTATACAACTGTTTAAAATAACTTAAATAAAAGAGCCTCGTTAAGTAATTAACTGTCACGTGATTTCCCTCCTTTCTACGAATCTGCGGCACAACCACTTGGACGGACAGTAGATAGCATGTCTGAGTAATTTTATCTGTGCGGGTAGGGCAGAAGTGAAGATTGAATTTACATTACATAAGGTACTCTTTTATAGAGTATGTACAGAATTATTTCAACATGAGTTACTAGTACGAAGGACGAAACTGGTAATTGGGATTAGATGCAATAATCTATAGTGCGATAATATGCACAAAAGAACTGAAGCCTGTAGGCTATCGAAATGAACGGCTACCATCTTCAAAAATGTGTTTAAATATCCATATTATGATTATTTTTCAATTGAACTTCATTATTCTATATATTGTACGCTAATGTGCTGTAGACAATAGACCCTATAATATACAGTGCATAATGAATACGTTCGCATGGATAGCTCAGTTCGTGAGTAAAAACACTTATTCTTAATACAGTAGTGCATTTTGATTAAATATAAATCCTAATGAAAATTATCGAACTCAAAATCGCGATATTTCCTGTTTACGTAAATGGATGAAGTACTTTTCTTCCCTCCTATACCTAGTAAAGTGATTTTTTTTTTTTTTTTTTTGTGTTTTACACCAATATCATCGAACTCCAGTTGTGGAAGGGGGTAGCGAACGGTTTTTCCGGTTCTCTAAAGGTATAGCCAGGTTAATATTAAAAATGTTAGTAAAAATAAAATGATGTCCCTGTATAAATGCAAGTCTTCACATATGAGATAATAAAATGACATGATTTAAAAGTGATAAAAATAATAAAATATAAAACTAAGATAAAAAGTATTATGAATGTGAAGTGTTGCAAAATTACAGTACATATTGTGAAACAGAAATAGGAATATAACAAATGTAATTACTGCAATTTTGCAACTCTTCACATTCATAATACTTTTTATCTTAGTTTTATATTTTATTATTTTTATCACTTTTAAATTATGTCATTTTATTATCTCATATGTGAAGACTTGCATTTATATATATATATATATATATATATATATATATATATATATATATATATATATATATATGTAAATAAATATTTTTTGTAATCTATACGTGTATTTTAAGCAAGTGACTATCAAGGCAGTCATATAGAATGTCAATGTGTATCACAGCAATGTTGGTTTTTAATATGTCTCATTCTGCATGCCACTAAATATGTTTTGTATTTGTAGATATTATGTAGAGAGCACTGATATTGCTGAAATGTACTTCGTATCTGATGATGTTGGAGTAGACCAACGAAAACGTTCATAAGTCTTTTAAATATGTAATGTAAAGGTGTAGCACCTTAAACATATGCTGTGAAGTCAGTGATTGAAATAAATACTTTTACGATAATTGAGATACGCCTATAAATCTTATTATACAAATAATTGGATACGTTTTAACGTACGTATCTACTTATTAGTGCTCCTAAAAAGAGATTAATTGGCAATAAGAAATGTTCATGAATAACGTATCGTCACAACTTTAAAATAGTTACATGTTTATTCGAGTTGTAGCGTGGTCAGACCTCATGATAGTGCAGTAGGTCTATGTAAATTATTTGTTAAACCTAGTCAGAATATCGCATGGATTCTAATAAAACGGCGGATAATGAAATTTTAAAGAACTGCTCTTGTAGTACACTGTTACTTAAAAGCGTCATACATTTTGCAATGAAATCAATGAGCATCTCGTTCGAACATTCAGTTAGCGATGCAGCAGACCATTTTATTTTCAGGACAAAGCGCAGTGACTTTCCTGTACTTGTAAATGATAGAATACCTGCACATTCTGTGTGCACTGCCACGCCGGCACAGACGATGCCACTGCCGTTACGCTGTTTTATATTTGAAATTTCATTCACTTTAATATGGAGCTTGCGATATTAAATTACAAGGGAATGTTCTGTAATGAGATGCGCTACGATTTGTTGCTGGGAGCCAAAATAACAGACACCATTTACAGTAAGGAGAGTAAAATTTCTCTCTGTCTTGATTAGATGTGTGTTCCGTTTCTTATTTCAAGCGGAGGACTTGAATGATGTGTAACTACACGATATGAGACCAACTAGCTGCAGATACCTAGTGTTGGTCTTTTAAATTCTTATGGGGACGTAAGAAGCCAATCCTTCCATGGAGATAATAAGGTTCCAAACATAAAGATTACAATAAAGAAATTACAAATTGACGGATGACCGATAAGATAACGGGCAGCAACGAGAAAGGTCTTAGTCCTGTGTACGCAAAATCTTGGAGTAATGTCAAAGAGCATGCAGAAACTTTTGGTAGAATTTAGCAAATTAACAAATATATTGCTCCTTATCCTGATACAGACAACCGAACACATTCAGAAATTCTGAGAAACTCTGTGTATGAAGAAACTACCTTTCCATTCCTCCTTTGTTGGTTTGTTTCTTCCTTTCTTTATTTTCTTTTTTCTTTTCCTTTCTCTTTTTCCCCCTCTTTGTTATTTTCTTTCTATTCTGCTTTCTTCCCTTCTTTGTTTGTTTATTTATATCTTTCCTTCTTTCTTTTGTTTGTTTGTTTCTATCTTTCTTTTGTTTCTTTGTTTGTTTCTTTATCTTTATTCATTTATTTAATTCTCCCTTTATTTCTGTCCTTTGTTTTTTTCTTTCTTTCCCTGTTTCTTTTCTTTCCTTCTTTGTTTCCTCCATTCTTTTCTTTGTTTATTTCTCTTTTTCTTTCTTTGTTTTTGTCTTTCTTTCCTTCGTTTCTTTCTTTTCTTCCTTTCTTTGTTTATTTCTTTCTTTTATCGATTTAGAAAAGACGATTGATAGAGTATTACGAAACAAGGTGTGGATCATAATGACAAATAAAGGATTTTCAAATCATATAATAAAAGTTGTGTAGAGTTTATATGTAAATAAATCCGTAAGTATGAAAACTGAAAAAAATGGAAACGAAATATATGTAAATAAGGGAGTGAAACAAGGTTCTCCTTATTCCCCAACACTTTTTAACATTTATATTGACGCAGTCATTCGTGAATGGCAAAGTATACCTTTTAAGAATGTTATTATTAATAATCACATTTATATACTATTTTGCTTGCTGTTGATCTGGTCATTTTTAATGATTCGGAAGACTGTTGGCAACAAATAAACTTATAAATATAATAAAAGAATATAATTTAAAGATATCATCAGCCAAAACCAAAACTATGGCCTTCATAGGTAAATACCATTTAAGAACTAAAATAGTCATAGAGAGCAAAATAATCGAACAAGTTAACTCCTTCAATTACGTAGGGTGCAATGTATCATACTGCCAGAAAAACGATATAACTTATAAATAAGTTACTATAAGAAGGATCTTAGGTCGTAAAACTTTGAAGTCCACACAACTTAAATTTTATAAAGTTATGGCAGTCCCTATGCTCACATACGGCAGCGAAAACTGGACTTTGAATAAATCAGACAGAAGGAAGACAGAGGCTGCAGAGATGAGATTTTTGAGATCGGTTGAGGGGTTTACTCTCTTAGATCATTCAACTTAAGATTTTAACCTCAATGATAAATTATTACAATGTAAAGAAGTCTGGCAAGAACATATTGAACGAATGCATGAAGACAGGTTCCTAAAATTACTTTTGAACTATACCCAGTTGGACGACGGAGTATAGGCAGATCTTATAATAGATGGGAAGATCAATTTCTCTGATAAAGAAAAGACCAAATGGCTCAAACCTTGGTGATGATGATGCTGATTCTTTCTTTCTCTTCCTCTTTATTTATTCTCTTTTTTCTTTCTCTATCTCTTTATTTCTTTCTCTTTGTGGAATTGACACAACGAAGGCCGAACGCAGAGCTATCGCAGGACAACGGAGAAACTTCCAGTCCTGTAGACGGAAGATAAATTTCTTCCGTTGCCTACACCGAGAATCGAAAGGACAGCGCGTACGCTACCTCAGACCCATAGCGGCGGACGAAAGTAGGATGAAAACAAACAAAAATGTTACTAGAATTTTTTTTTCAATTTACCTCTTAAGTTATGAACAACTATACCCTTCAACTTTGTGTAAGTACTGTACTGTATTTACGAATCGTCAGGCAAGCAAGAACCTGTCTAGGATCAGAGTCCGTAGATATCCACTAGATCCACGGACTGTGTCTAGAATTCACCAAACTCGCCATCCAGTAATCTTCGGAGAAACTTCGAGGAACACCAATAAAATTGTGACGATAGGCCGATTCGATTTTGGGACTGAAAAGTTAGTCAAAGTGGAATAAATTGTGGAGACTGCCGGTGGAATGACGAAGGAAAAACGAGATAACGCCGAGAAAAACTCTCACAGCACCTTTGGCTTTGTCCTCCACAAATACAACTCCCATCACCGAGATTTTAACTCAGGTCCGCGGTCAAATATCTTCATCATAATTATGTATAGAAGTATGTCAAGATATTCCCAACGTAAAGAAAATTAAATCTTCCATCTACACACAAGACGTCCGACATCTCCGAAACTTCCCAGTTTGCAATGTGAAGTGCTTGTCTTGCTTATAGTATTCTATTCATTTTATTAAGGAGAATATATTCAGTTTCATTCCTAATTTTTGTCATCAATGTAAGAACCTCATCTCCGTTAATACAGATTTATTTTATCTATTCGATTTTCTGTCCAGTAATAAGTTAGGCCTATCATAAAGATGTTGGAACTTCAACAAAACCGAATTGTAAACGTTTCTACGACAGAAGCATGATGACTTTCTAAGTACTGAAGGAATTATGGAGAATGTGTGGCATAAATTTAAGAGTAGAATTTTCGAGCCATTAGTAAAATGTGTACCTTGTAAAATAATTAAGAAAAATCCGTATCCAGAATATTACACTAATTATATTCCCTATCTAAAGAAAAAGGCAAGATGCGCATTTATTAAACGTAACCGAAGCCACGAGCTTGGGATAAATATGTCGGATCAAGAAACTTGAATGTGAAAAAAGGATAGCTCAGGAAAATTTTCTAAAAAAAATATTTTAAAAGAAGATGAAAGTAACAATTGGAGACAGTTTTATAATTATGTACGCAGGACAAAAGGAAAAAAAAAATAAAGGGGTAGTACTTTCACGAAATCAAAACTGAGAAAGTATAACGGATGACAAAGAAAAAGCCGAATTATTAAATTCTTATTTTATTTCGGTTTTCAATAATAATAATAATAATAATAATAATAATAATAATAATAATAATAATAATAATAATGCTGCTCACACGGGTGGTTGTGTCACAAAGTGTGAATGTGAAGCTAAATTGACGTTTACAATAACCTCCAAAGGGGATAGAGAGAGAATAACGAAAGTAAAAAATCGGAAGTCTCGAGGATCAGATAGTATTGCTACAGAGACACTTAAATTAGGTTCCGAGGCCATAATTCCATACTTAATGCGTATATTTAATGTTTCCATAAACAATGCAGCTATTTCATGTGACTGGAAATCAGCTATAGTGATGGAAATAAAGTAGATGTGGGAAAATACAGACCGATTAGCCTTACATCTATCGTATGTCAAGTCATGGAGCATTTGATGTCGGATTATATTCGTGTTCTAAATGCGAAAGACTGATTTTACTGCAACCAGCATAGTTTTAGAGAAGGCTTCTCATGTGATAGTCAAATTACGTCGCTGGTTCAGGATCTAGCTGAAGAGATAGAGGCGGAAGAATCGATGTAGTTGTGATTGATTTTTCGAAAGCATTTGATCTGGTGCCACATAAAATATTAATAGATAAGTTAAATAGGCTAGGAATAGATAAAAGAGTGGTGCTATGGATCCAAGAAGTCTTAAAAGGTAGAACCCAGAGAGTTAGAGTAGGTCAAGAAACATCGAAAATTGGGAATGTAAGTTCAGGGATGTCACAGGGTAGTATTCTGGGGCATTACTCTTTATAATATACGTAAATGACTTATGTCAGAATATTACATCAAATATGGGGCTATTTGCAGACGACTGCATTGTCTATAGAAAGACTGGAAATAGTTCAGATGTGGATGCTATTCAAACGGACTTGAATAAAATTTATAACTGGCATAAGTAGCATCCATTTACAAGTCATATTTCGTAAGCGAGGAAAAAGTGAAACGAACGACTATCACCATGTTCCTTAAGAATGAAAATTAGGTTAAATATACATTTCGTTAAATTCAAGCTACACGACCTGGGACGGTTTCCTTGTTAGACCCTTTTACATATTTCACTTTTCATAAAATTAATGTAATTTCTCGAGCGAGAAAATCAGTATAACGTTATAGCTGTTCGTTCAAATAGTGGAATATTGTTCCAACACGGCAATACTTTCATTTGTCAGTAATGGTAGGCAATAATTAGATTCTCTGTGCTGAGGAATTCATTGTGAATGAAAATTGTTGAAGTTACTTTAAATTTCCCAAATATACAGGTGTTAAAAAAGTATCCAATATTTTGGGAGGTGATAGTATGCATCAAAACAAGAAAAAATATCTAATACACATGGGTCCTACAACAGGTACTTTCTGAGATCTGAACTTGTTCATAGGAGGTGCTCAATGTGACGTCCATTTATGGCAATGCATTTTTCTGCCCTACAATACAGCAGGCTACTAGATAATCATACCGTAGTTGACACCCCTGGCATGGAATACTGATACGTCGCAAGGAATACTCAAAAGAAAAGTTAGGTTGCGGATATGAACAGGATTCAACAGAGATGATGTTGTGAATTTTCGTAATCAGCATGTGTGGGCTAATGAAAATCCCCATGCAGTTGAAGAAACAAGGCATCAGCACCGATTCTCAATAAACATATGGGTAGACGTTCTTGGTGATAGATTAATAGGGCCATACGTGCTACCACAGAGATTAACTGAAGATCGTTATCAGGATTTTCTAATTAATGTATTGCCTACCTTGCTGGAGCATGTGCCATGTCAGCAAAGACTACAGATGTGGTTCATGCACGATGGCACAACAGCACATTTTTTCCGCAACAAGCGTGAACACCTGACGCTGATATTTCAGGACTGCTGTAGGTTATTAATTGGGGAGGCCCCACACCTTGACCTGCTCGTTCCTCAAATCTAAATATCCTAGACTTATGGTTATCCAGAACAACCAGGTCAATTTCATAGAGTGATTCCTTACGCCGAAGGACAGAGGAATGCATTGCCATGAATGGACGTCACATTGAGCACCTCCTATGAACAAGTATACAGATCTCAGAAAGTATGTGTCGTAGGACCTAAGTTTATTATACTTTTTTTTCTTGTTTTGATGCATACTAGCAGCTCCTAAAATATTGAATACTTTTTTCTTAACACCTTGTATGATCCACATTTGTTGCATTTTAACCTAAACAATATCATCTCCCTTTAGTTTCAGTGTTGTTACTCTGATAAGCACGTCCCAAAGAGGCAGGACTGGACAAGCTGTGTATTCGTAGGTGATAAAATGTACAACGAACCGCACACTCTGTTATTGATAGATGCGCGGCGCTTGGACGAATGCAGTATGAGGTCGTTGTGACACACAAAATGCAGTAATTATCATCTAGAGACAACACAGGGCAATGATTTCGGTCTGCAACCTATCACAAGCAGAGATTCTAATTAATATGTTAAAATAATACGTCATTGAACTAAATACGGACAGTTGAAAGCTACCGCAGTTTATGCACAGCATTTCGTTCTCTTTTAAACTCTCCGAAACATAAACCATCGAAACCAGCAAAAAAGGGTTGAGTAGTAAAATTCAAAATAGGATATTTACAATCCATTTCTCCACAAGAGTGTGCAAGAATATGTCACTTCATTTATCTCACCGACGCCAACGTCGAACATTAAAATGATCTCTGGAGGTCGACACAAGTATTACTCTAATGTAAGTAGGAGTTAATTTCCTCTTAGAATGTAAAAGAACTGATCGTTATAGACCTAATTACACTGGTCGACAAATTTCAACTTTTTGTTTATAACATGGACAAAATGATGTCACCTTTACTAAATCGACTCTCCTAAACACGAAAATGTTTGTAAAAATGTCGTCAGACCTAACGTTTTCGTGTTACAGAAGAGTAGTAGATTTCGCCCAAAAATATTCAATTCTGTTTTAGCCTACATGTAATGCCGATATCACCATTAATGTAATTGTTTTACTAAGCAAAATAAATACGAGAACACATGAATTTTACAGAAAAATAGCGGAGAACTATGTTGCCCTGCTAGATCAAAATGTCGTATCTGACATGGAGTAAAATTGTCAGGAGAGAACATTTTGTGTTTAGTTTTATGCCATCCACAAAAAGAATGTTATTTTTTTTTTGTGATTTCGTTTTTTAATATAATACTTTTAGACAATTTTAGCTATAGTAATACATTAACAAAATTTCACTTTTTTATGTGAGAAACAGTAGATACGGCTATTTGCTTTAGTAATGTTTGAAAATTGTATTATGGAATAAGTCGTAAGTGAACTGACAACTTTGCAAGATAATTGATATTAACAATGAACACAGAATGCCTGGTCAACTAAGAAATAACAACAATGTAATAATAATACTTTTAAAGATTACTTAAGATATTGTTTTGAACTCATTTTGAACAATAAAGATGAAAATGCCACAATAATGTGGCTCATAACTTTACTAAATATAATACACTGTATAATGTAAAAACTAATAGACCTCTCTACCTAACGTACATATAGAACTTTTTTCAGAGATTACTATTAGCCTATTAGGGCCATATTCATAGATATTCTTAGCGCGGGCTTCCGGTGGATGATCAGCGAACTAACGTTTTTCGTATTCATAAACCAGTGTTAGCGATATGATATGATATGATATGATATGATATGATATGATATGATATGATATGAATCCTGTACAAGTAACCAGTCGATAGCCGGAGCTAGTTTAGCACGCTCGTAGCGCGGGCTAGCGAAATGTCTATGAATAGTACTCTTAATGTTCAACTTGTACTTATTCACTAAAATGAAAAAAGCACAAATCGAATTCAAAGCCCCTTACGCATTACACCTCATCCATCAATATTTAAATAATTGAAATATATCATTTTGGTCTAGGGAGCATACATTTGGTGCAAGGATAATTCCTTTTACATGTTTCTTAATTGAAGATACGATTATTTGGTTCAGGGACCATCAGCAAGGATAATTCGTTTAACATTTTTCTAACATTCTTTAATAAATCACTCCAAACCAATGCCAATATAGTGTGGCTTATGTACGAAAAACAATTTTTATGTTGAGTCCATTGCACATCATTCTTTACGTAAATAAAGACGAATGAAAATTAACATGGCATACAAAGATTATTTTAAGGAACACAGAAAAAAAGTGGGTAAATGATGAACATAGGAACGCCATTTCGTAGTACTTTGTAAAATGACTCCGAGACTCCAGAAAATGAAAATGAACAGCTCCACTGTGTTCCAGTGAGCCCTACGGTATAATACTAATTTTTACTTCATTGACATTGTACTTTTGGTCCAGGAAAAACATTCGTCTTTAGGACAACACTCGTAAAAATACATTATGTTCCGTAAACAAAATATAAATAAATCAATAACTTAATAAAATGTAGAAAAATAGTAGATCAAATAAGCGTTAAGTATACAATGTCATTACAGTGCCTCATTCAAATATGTAATTAAGTAATTAAAAATGTGCACATTACGAAATAATTAACATTTAATGTACGCTGCATGTATATTTCAAAAATTATTCCTACTTTTACTATCATTTTATAATGAAATAACGAAACGAAATCAGATATCAGTCCCGTGTGTGGAATGGTAGGATATCGAAGAATCAATCAAAACAAATAACAGCATAAAATGAATTAATAAATCAAAATGAGTTCATTATAGTATAGTATCGGGTGTTTCAAAAGTCAGTTCAAACATTAAACCGCTATAAATATTATAATATTTGCGATAGGGAAAAATCAAAAACATCACAGTGTTGGGCAAACAACGGGGTTTACAAAACATTGGGAAGATGTCCGCCGTTCTCTTGTTCAACGTACAGCATTCTGTCGGAGACACCATGCACAGCATTTTGCAGATAATGTCTTGGAATGTTGGAAATTTCTTGTACGAGATGACATCTTTCAGTTGCAGTAGAGTTGTTGGATGTGTCAGGAAAACTCGTTCTTTAAGGTAACCCCACAACCAAAAGTCGGTCGGATTGAGATCTGGAGATCTCGGAGGACACATTTTTGGAAAGTGCCTACTGATGACATGATCGTCAAACATCTGCGTAATTAATTGTTTTGCAGGGATAAAGATGTGAGGTGGAGCACCATCATGCATGAAGATTATGTTTTCCATATCGTGATTCCTCAGTCTAGGGATGACGAAGTTCTGTAACATACTATAGTAGCCCTCCCCGTTTACTGTAACAGTCTGTCTTATTTCATTATTCTCCACACCTGTGGAGTAACGGTTAGAGCATCTGGCCGGGAAACCAGGAGGCCGGGTTCGATCCCAGGTCGGGACAAGTTACCTGGTAGAGGTTTTTTCCGGGGTTTTCCCTCAACCCAATATGAGCAAATGCTGGGCAACTTTCGGTGCTGAACCCCGGACTTATTTCACCGGCATTATCACCTTCATCTCATTCACATACTAAATAACCTAAGATGTTGATAAAGCATGTAAAATGACCTATTAAAAATAATGGTGGAATTAACACGCGTAATTGCAGGCTTTGGTCGAAGAAGACAATAATGGAATAAGACAGACTCTTACAGTAAACGGGGAGCGCTGCTACAGCATGTTACAGAACTTCGTTATCCTTAGACTGAGGAATCACGATATGGAAAACATAATGCTGTACGTTGAACAAGAGAATGGCGGACATCTTCCCAATGTTTTGTAAACCCCGTTGTTTGCCCAAGACTGTAATGTTTTTGTTTTTTCTCTATCTCAAATATTATAATATTTATAGCGGTTTAATGTTTGAACTGACTTTAAATACCCTATATATTAAATCACTACAGATTACGTTATATAATTATATACCTATACACTACGCCACTTACCAAGCAATGAGCGAGTTAGAAATAATATAATTTTGAGAATATCCTTTGTAATTCTAGACCTGAATAAAACAATAATCATAAGACATTCTCTTGAAAATATTAATTTCTGTCCATAAGTTTGCGCGTAGAGATGAAATTTATGAGATACGTAAGAAGATGCACTAAAGCCGATAAAATAAAAAATGAAACAATAAGATCAGATTTAAATATTTTCTCAGTACACGACATGGTAGAAGAAAATAAAACAAAATGGAAAGATCATGTTGACAGAATGGCAGAGAATAGGCTACCAAAGAAGATAATGAATTATCGCCCGATCGGGAAAAGGGATCTGGGTAGACCTCGCAAGAGGTGGCTGGACGATAGAGACCGGAACAGGTGATATCATCTAAACCTTGAAGGGAGAAGAAGAAGAAGAAGTTTACGCGTTTAACAGCAAAGTAACGATAAGGACCAAAATATCACGAGAGTCTTGCAGTTTTCTTGCTAAAATCAAATAAGTATATCGGTGTTAAATCATACGAGAATGAATTTAATAATAACCACTTTTAATATTTTTGTATGAAATATTCACTTAAGGCAACATAGCAATTGGGATTTTATTTCCGAAAATTCTTGACAAATTTTAATACCTACAAAAAGCATTAAATTAAACTAGTTACATATCGCTCATTCATCTTGCAAAGCCGCCAGAGACCGATCGGTGAAATTTAAAAAAATTACAATTGCTAACTGAATCATTTGAATTCTTTTTATCATCTATTAGGTGTGTTTAAAGTTGTGTTGCTACAAATTTTGGAGATCATAAGTGAAGCGGTTTCCGAGTCATGATTTTTTAAAATAATGTTTAAATATTTTCTAAAAAATGCTCCTTACGATGCAATTTTCATTATTTTCTCTTGAAAATTCATATTCATAATGTTTATGACGCAACTAAACAAACTTGCTATGAAATAATTATCAAAAAGGAAGGATGTTGTTTAAAAAAAAATTGTGACTGCTTTATTTTTTCTTTAAATCCTACGCACACTTATGCTTTAACCAGTTCAACGGAAAAGAGCATGTGTCTTAGAGCAATGAATATATAGTAAGTTCCAATTGTCGTACATTGATGAGACTAGTCAAAAAATTTCATTGCGATAGCTTTAAAATTGCGTCGAAAGAAGCATTTTAAAGTTTGGAAAATGTCCAAAAGTAAAAACAGAAAAACTCATTTGACAGTTTGAGTACATAATGATAACCTAAAATCCTGCTTGAAACTGCCCTGCATCATATGTAGGACCTTCAGCTTTCTTCACAGTTTCTTCAGCATTGGTTTGGGGAACTTGAGCATTTTCCTACGAGACTGATATGACTTCGATTCCTTCCTGATGCTGTCCACGATCCTCTATCTCTGGCGACTAACAACTTGTACCGTTTTAGTTTCGACACTCTGTGTTTCTTTCTTTCTTTTCTTTTTTTCTTCCTTATTCATGTCATTTTACTGTTGTTAGTTACCTTACTTCTCATAGATGGCATCCTATCCGCCATTTTAGGTCTCATTCTTCCTTTTCATAGATGGCTTTGTTCTTCTTTTCGCCATTCATGGTCTGATACTCTCACGTATAAGGAGCGAATGTTAGTTATCACGTGATATGGGCTTTCGAATTTCATTGGCTCTGTTCTCATTAATTATTAATTAGCGTCAGTTCGCCGGTGAAGCATGGTGGACGATGGTCGCGGAGTGTCTTGGGTCGACGCTCGAAGAGAATGGTTGTGGGACAACCATTGAGAGTTGGGGTTTTTGTTTGGCGGTGATCTGTGATGAAGGACCTGCTGTAGTCGGGACTCGATCTGGGATAGTCCCTAACTATGTGTGGAAGCGTGACCGGGCTGTGGAGTGTTAGAGTTGTGTGATGATGGTGGCATGATAGTTGGAGAGAGACCATTATTGGTTGGTTTCGAGGCTGGTCTGCCTACGATCATGACAGGTTTTTCAACATCAGTAATTGTATGTTTCTTTTGAGTAACATAAGTATATTTGCTCTCATACTGGGAATTGTGTAATTCACTTTGATTTAAAGTATCCGCTGGAATTTCATCAATTGTATATTTTATAGTAGATGTGTTTACCTTCATATTGGTACCTCCTGCAGCATTCAAGAAGTATAGTATTGTCGACCAATTAACTTATACTTATAATCTATTATTACAGATTGTGTCACTATTGTGTGTAATGAGGAATGCCAGTTGAGTGACGAGTAATTGGCAAGCCAGACCCGAAGGATTAGTAGAGTTATAGTTGACTTTAGTCCCCCTGCATCCATTTTGTTTATTTTCTGATTACCGGAAGTGTTTACTAATAAATGTAAACAGTTAGTTTATCATTTATTCCGAGTGTTTCATTTGTACCACACCTCACCCATGAGACTATCGACCCTATCGTACGTTTGACGGCAGGGTAAAAAAGTAACTAAATTATTTAGTACTAGTTATTACTTATTAACAACTAAAGAATTCATAAAAAGAGGCAAGTCGTGTCAAACTTTAGAGCTGTTGGGCTTATTTTCACTCCAGTGACGATCTCTTTTTATTCTTTGGGAAGCTTCACAACCCATATTAAATTCACTTATGCTCTGTGCAATGACAATGTCCAATTTTTTTCGTATAATCTTAGAAAGAACTGTCGAGCAGATAACTGTCTTTATGTTGTCTTGGTGTTTAGGAGTCTGTTCTCCTTTAGCTATTGTTCGGAAGTTTCTCCGCCTGGGCAATTGAAATGCCTAATGGATTAATAACAGATTTTTATTTCGAAATGTTCTATGGATAAATTAAATACAATTGGCAATACAGCCCGCCTCTTCATAATAATTCTCTACAAAGCAGAAATAAGACATCAAGACATTATGAAATTATTTTATTTTATTGTGGTCTAAAATATTTTCTATTAAATTTAAAGTAACCAATATACCAGACTGTGTCAATTTGGGTTTATTTAAGTCTGAATGAAAGATTGTGAATTTTCCACATGGTGCGGTCACTTATTCACCTCAAATGATGTATAATTCTTTTACATATTATAATATATTTTCATGCTCTTCCTGGCGTCTCCCGTAGTCAGTTGCGAGCCGACTCTATAGAATACAGGGAACACTGCTCACTTGTTTGGAACAGCCAAGCATAGCGGATTGAACACAGTAGGTGACCCTTCAGGTTGTACCAATTTGCCCTGATGATGGAACCTGTGTATAATTCCGAAATGTTGGAGATTTCCAGGACACGGTGGAGTTCACAAATGTTTACGTTTAAACGCTCAGAATGAATTTTAAATCGTTATGTATTTCGTTATTACGTAATATTATGTAGGTAATTTTAATTTTATATGAATTTTAATTAATTTAATTTATTAATGTCACATTAAATTAAAACCATTTTATTAAATCATAGATCACAATATTTCTACAAATATGTATTTATTTTTTTTTAATTTTTTTATTGGGTTATTTTACGACGCTGTATCAACATCTAGGTTATTTAGCGTCTGAATGAAATGAAGGTGATAATGCCGGTGAAATGAGTCCGGGGTCCAGCACCGAAAGTTACCCAGCATTTGCTCGTATTGGGTTGAGGGAAAACCCCGGAAAAAACCTGAATCAGGTAACTTGCCCCGACCGGGATTCGAACCCGGGCCACCAGGTTTCGCGGCCAGACACGCTGACCGTTACTCCACAGGTGTGGACAATATGTATTTAAAATAGCACTTCTTAAGCAGTTGAAAAAATATGAATTGAAATATACCGTGTGTGATATGCTCTCAGAGAAACAGAGGTTAAGAGTGTTCGAGAATAAAGTGCTTACGAAAATATTTGAGGCTAAGATGAAGTTACAGGAAAATGGAGAAAAATACACAACTTAGAACTGCACGCATTCTATTCTTCACCTAACATAATTGGGAACATTAAATCCAAACGTTTGGTCCACACCTGTGGAGTAACGGTCAGCGCGTCTGGCTGCGAAACCAGGTGGCCCGGGTTCGAATCCCGGTCGGGGAAAGTTACCTGGTTGAGGTTTTTTCCGGGTTTTTCCCTCAACCCAATACGAGCAAATGCTGGGTAACTTTCGGTGCTGGACCCCGGACTCACTTCACCGGCATTATCACCTTCATATCATTCAGACGCTAAATAACCTAGATGTTGATACAGCGTTGTAAAATAACCCAATAAAATAAAAATCCAAACGCTTGAGGTGGGCAAGGCATATAGCACGTATGGGTGAATCCAGAAATGCATATAGAGTGTTAGCTGGAAGATCTGGAAGAAAAAGACTTATGGGGAGACCGGGACGTAGATGGGAGGATAATATTAAAATTAATTTGAGGAAGTTGGGATATGCTGCGATGGACTGGATTAATCTTGCTGAAGATAGGGACCAATGGCTGGCTTATGTGAGGGCGGCAAAGAACCTCCGCGTTCTCTAAAGCCATTTGTAAGTAAGTAAATATATAGTATGAAAAGAGTAATAATGGTAGCGATTGTAGTACTGCTTTTTTCTAAAAAAAATATGGAGGCCTATAAATGCAAAACTACAATTAATTTTTCTAGTCCACTGGAAAGCAATAAACGCTAGAAACGTTATTTTTCTGGTAGATTATACAGTTTATTACAAAGTATGCCTCTCTCTCCTTGTTTCTCATCCCTAAATGCAACTTTTCAATAAGAGAACGAATCAATTTTCACTTCAATACTCTTTCAGATAAATATCTTTAAAAAAATAGAGTTCAGGATTTCAAACAAAAATACTATCAAAGTTTCACAAAAAGCACCCACATACCTACTTTCGTTCTTCATTGCGAATTGTAACGTGGTCTAGGCAAATGAAAATGCTCAAAGAGAAAGAGGAGTGGCGTCAAAGACAAAGTGAAAAGGAAAGACTTTGAGAGAGCAGGTTAAACTTTAATTAAACTCTAAAGTGCACAGGAGGGCTGAATTATATAGTTATTATCTGGATACTCTGATCCTCGAGAAAGGGCGAAGATTTATCTGTTTCGACCGAAATACTTTGTGTATTTGGAAAGCTACCAGAGCTTAATTCCCAGATTTACAACTGTACTTTTCGCCTCCACATCCTTCCTAACGAACAAAGAAGTAGCTGAGATAATGTGTTGCAAAGTTTTAAGAGACTACAAACAAATTAAAGGTATCATTTTAATGTTCATATTATAATAAAATAATAATAATAATAATAATAATAATAATAATAATAATAATAATAATGGCTTTACTTAACCTGGCAGAGTTAAGGCCGTAAAGCCTTCTCTTACACTCA
The DNA here is from genome assembly GCF_040183065.1 of Periplaneta americana. NCBI lineage: Eukaryota > Metazoa > Arthropoda > Insecta > Blattodea > Blattidae > Periplaneta > Periplaneta americana. Next base: position 62,249,364 of record NC_091128.1, read on the forward strand.
ACCAGGATTAAAACTTGCTTTCATAGTTGAACATACAACTGGATCGGATATAAGTAATTACATACTGATACGATTTAGGTACATAATGAGATCAAAAGAGGTAGTTACATAAAAATTTACCTCAAAAAATAAAAATAAACATAGTGGAATACATATTAATGTTGTTAGAATCAAATATGAATCATACAAAAATAGAAGACGATAATTCAATAAAAAATGTACACAGTAAAAATAAAAATAAACATATTGGAATACATATTAGTATTAGATTACAAGTAAGTAAGATTCACATAATTAAACCAGAAACCGACAATTGAATAAAATGTACACAATAAAAAAATAATAGACTAATAATAATAATAATAATAATAATAATAATAATAATAATAATAATAATAACAACAACATAGTGAAATACATATTGCTGTTAAGTGATAAAATAAACACGATTTACATGATTACACAATATTAATTAGGAAAGAAAACTATATTTTATATATATATATATATATATATATATATATATAAGCATGTATATACTTGAGGTATACTAACAAGCAGTAACATAAGCTGCTGCCTGGAATGGCCAAGAAAACTTTAAATAGAAAAAGGAACATCTACTGCGGACCTCTGGAAAAAGAACTAAGGAAGAGACTAGTGAAGTGCGCTATGTGGAGTGTAGCATTGTATGGGGCAGAAACATGGACATTACGGTGAAGTGAATACAAGCGACTAGAAGCACTTGAAATGTTGATATGAAGAACAATGGAGTGTGTGAAATGAACAGACAGAATAATGAATAAAAATATGCTAAAAATAGTGGATATAAAAATAATGATGAAACTGATCAAAAAGAGGAAAAGGAATTGGTTGGGTCACTGAATGAGAAGAAACTGTCTACCGAAGGATGCACTGGAAGGAATGGTGAACGGGAGAATAGTTCGGGGCAGAAAAATAGATCAGATGACAGACAACATTAAGATATATGGATCATATGAGGAGAGTAAGACGAAGGCATAAAGAAGGAAAGACCGGAGAAAGCTGGGTTTGCGCGGACTTTGTAGTGAAAGACCAGTCCCTGGGCAGAACACTATGTATGTATGTATGTATGTATGTATGTATGTATGTATGTATGTATGTATGTATGTATGTATGTATGTATGTATGTAACCTGGTAGAGTGTAAGAGAATGCCCTATGGCCTTAACTCTGCCAGTCTAAATACAGAATTATTATTATTATCATTATTATTATTATTATTATTATTATTATTATTATTATTATTATTATTATTATTATTATTATTATATGTATGTTTGCATGCATGAACTCTATACAAATTACACGCTTTGACCAATAAATAATTCGTGACACTACAGCCCTGAAGAGGTTAGACCGACCAGCCGGCTGCTGGCCCTACGCCGACATGCCGAAGCAGAGGTGGACGATCATCCAACCAGAATGAAGGTACCTGTGGTTAGCACGATGATCCTCACAGCCGTTATAGTTGGCATTTGCAACCGGATTTCGCTACCTATCGTAGCTCCTCAAGTGCATCACGATGCTGGGTGGGCACCGGTCCCATATACTGGCCGAAATTTCATGAGAAAATTCCTTCTCCCATGAGGACTGGAACCAAAGCGCATTCTGTAACGCGAGTCCTAGGCAGGATGCCTTAGACCACGACGCCACGGCGCGGGACGCTTTGACCAGTACCAATGACAAAACACCCCCTCCATGGTTTCATTTCCGATCACTAAAAGCAGTAACCGCTGGTTCTAGGATACGACCGATAAAGAGTATATTTTCTATTTTGTGAGGTGGGGGGACAGACTCTTTGGTACGGAAAAAATGAAAAGTTTAGTTAACCATGGCACCGCATGGAGTAACTGCTGAGCAAAATAAAAAAAAAACGGGTAACGCCGGGTACTCATTCATTCATAGTTTTCTATCCAAGGGCACGTCTTTCTAGCTAGTATATAGGTTAAATCCATTATGCTTTTATTCGTGGAGTCATTTAAAAGAGCTCATGGAATCCCAGTGCAAGATGAAGAGTGTCTTCGAGCCTGCATTTTGGAAGACGAGACAATATAACGTTCTTCGAGGATACATAAGCGCGCCTGGGATTCAATGCAACGGCGGGTTGATGAATGTATCCGTGTTAACAGGAACCTTTTTGAGCACTTCCTGTAAAACAGATTTCCAAGTGGTACGCTAATTGTATTTCATAATGTACCGCATCGCACAATGCAAGCAGAGTTTTACAGAAAGGGCTGTAACAAGGACGAATGTTCATAGAATATTTTTTCATCCTCTATGATAGGACTATGTTCCTAAAGTTTTTGACACACATTTTAGTTACACACACGCACACGCACGCACGCGCACACACACACAATACCACCTGCTAATTCATGTATATAATTCAGAATGTGACTCTTCAACAAAGAATGGCGTGAAGCTATCAAACTACAGGGAAATCTTGCTCCTGTGAGAGCTCTTCATGGACGGAGACAGGACAACTTCCGTTGTAGACACTGTAACGAGCGCGAAACCCTCCCTCATGTCCTTGGCTTTTGTCACTATGGAGAGCTCCTTCGAAGCAACAATCATAATTTGATAAGGAGCAAAATAGCATCTGCCATCAAGATCAACAAAAGAAACCTATAGGTTTATGAATTCAATATATCGCTTGTAATGACAGTCATAGACGAGTAGACATAGTTGCTATTAACCACAATAAGAACACATCTTGGATCTCACTATAAGATTTGAGACCTGCAGTGACAGCGTTTGGAAGCAGACAAAGAGAAGATGCAAATTCATGAACCAACATCGGATTCTTTAAGGAGTTAGATACAGCTTACAACAGTAAAATTTTTGGAAATATTCAACGTTTTTTTCCCCTCCTTTATTGTATCTTGTGAAATAATGAAAATTGGTATGTGTAAAACACTGTCCTTCTGCTATATGAAAAATTACTTTTACGATTTAAAAAAATTACTTATATACATATATATATATATATATATATTTTTAATTCAAAATTGGCAGTTCACTGTGCAGTGATAAAGCTTTTCCCACATAACTCATAAACTTGTTAACTTTTTCATCTTCTCTCTCTTTTATTCTATTGCTAAAACTCATGTATACAATATCATGCTCTTGCTATTAAATTCCTTAATAAATAATTTTTTTATTTTGTGTTAGAAGAAAACACTAATATTTGACGATTTTGTAAAATGAATTTATTTTTTATCAGACAATCCACCCAAGATAGAGAAGTGATCTTGTATCATATTGTAGATATGACATGACGGTCTCGAAACGACATATGACAGATCATCACTTGAACTACGAATAAGGATGCATGCTGTAGCCGGGAATTTCATCACAGAATGTTGAATAGTTTTGAGATATGTGGAAAACGCTTCATGACTGCACAGTGAACTGAATTTTGAAAAAAAAAAAAAATGTAAATAATTTTTTAAATCGTAAAAATATTTTTTTTTCATATAGCAGAAGGACAGTGTTTTACACTTACAAATTTTCATTATTGTACAAGTTACAGTAATGGAGGAAAAAAATGTTGAATATTTCCAAAATTTTACTGCTGTAAGTTGTACCTAACTCTTTAAAAATTTGTTTTCATCTAGAGACAATTGAAATTATGTGCCTATTTTTATTGGAAGTCGAGGAACTATAACAAATTATTTTGTAAGTCTTGTAGACAATTTAATTTACCAAGAACAATCTCTAAAGAAACTGCGGTCATAGCACTTCAGTCATCTATTTAAATTTTTAAATGTCATTCATTATAATAACAGCACATAATTTCAATGATTTATACACACGTTAGATGCACTCTAAATTTGTATTTGTGTTCTTGTTTTATTATTTAAATTATTATATTCTGTTAGGTATACTTTGCCAGTTCAGTCTGGTGGTAAGTTTGGCGAATAAAGTAATGGAAGCATAGTTTGCAATAAACTGCAGGCAAATTACTGTACCTCATAATGCTTTTCAACGTTAAGAATAACGACGTAGGAATGTACAGCGATATTTGAGAAAGGAGAGAGTTGTCGAAAGAAAATGAGAACATTTATGAAATTCTTGTACTCACGAACAGTTTAAACATTTTTAAATAAGTGTATTCTCTACAAGAATGGAAATATTATGTGAAAGAGAGCTCTAAAGTTAGAAGGTAACAGAAAGGGACTGTAATCCCGGTTACTGCATTCATCCTTATTCATAGCTTAAGTGATGACCTGTCATATGTCGTTTCGAGCCCGTACGTGCTCCCTGACATCTGTCCGTCGCGTCGGTGTGATATCGCAACACTTCTTAGAAAAGAGGAGTGAAAGATAATCGATTTATTGTAATAGTAAAATATAATTTACTGAATTGTGCATTTAAACATAAATAATATAAAATGGCTTCAAATAATACTGTAATAGAGCACTACAAAATTCTGTTGAACCTACGTTTAGAACAATGAAGATGAGAAAATATCAAACCCAAACATAATGAACACAGAGGGTAAATTGATCATAATAATTTCTGAGCAGAAAGCCAAGACCGTCGTTGTTCTAATAAGGCGCTAAAAATCTAAGCTTTTAAAGTCAGTGACAATAATAATCGAACAGCATTTCAAGTCACATGGCATACGAAAATAGGCATACGGATATTTGACATGCTCAAAATTGAGAGACATTTATATGGAATACGTTTATTTGGCATACTACGTTTTCATTAATAAAAATCTGGTATACAATTAAATTTGGTATATCTTAACAAACAGAAATAGAATGAATTTAATAAATTTGGTAAACTTATACCTTAACAAACAGACGTAGAATGATTTAATATGGTCCGAAATACAGGCGCAGTAGTAGTATATTAATCATAGATTAAAAGTTATGACCGCAAGCACTTAAATAATCTAGAATTCTGTTATTTTGCTTGTATTGTTGGTAATTCAGTGAAATATTCTTTAGCCACCTATTTACTCTGGTGTAAAGCTTCTCTGTGGATCCTTTATCCTCCTCCCTGCATCCAATGTGCGTCCATTATTATTAATGGTTCTTTGTTTATAATAGTCTACAAATTCCCTGCATAAGACAACTGGAAAACGTATTTAGAAGTATATATCAATTCATACGCCATTATAGTGAAGATAAATTCAGTACTAATCAAGACATTCATCATTTTAATACAAGACATAAATCAGATCTTCATCTACCCTCTGTTAGCCTAAGCTGTTTTAAAAAAGGAGTTCGCTATTCATGTATAACAGTCTTCAATGCACTGCCTAATTATCTTAAAGATTTGAAGAACAACGAGAAAAGGTTCAGAAAAGAATTAACCAAATTTCTACATACTCATACTTTCTACACAATTGATGAATTGTTTATGCTTGTGAATTGAATTATTCTACTTAAATGACATGTACAATTTTATATAGCTCAACTAAAATATGTCTTTATATTGACTTAATCTGTTTACTATGTATTGTATTTTTTGTTTAGCATAACTGATGAATTGTATGTACTGTAAATTGAATAGTATACTGTATAGGTCAATTGATGAATTGTTTAAGCTTATAAATTGAATTAATCTACTTCATATGAATTGTATAGCTTAACGAAAATAAGTTTGTAAATTGAACTAATTTGATTGTATATGTTTGTATAGTTTGGCTGATGAATTGTATATGTTCTTAAAATGATTACTAGTGTGTAGCTCTACTGATGAGTTGTATATAGACCTACTGTAAATTGAATGGTAATATGTATAGCTCAACTAATGAATTGTTTATGATTATAAATTGAATTACTCTACTTGATATAAATTGCACAAATTTGTATAGCTTAATGAAAGTATGCTACTTTGTATTGTATATATTTGTATAGTTTTGGCCGATGAATTGTATATGCTTTAAATTGAATAGTAATCTATATAGCTCCACTGATATTGTTTGTGTTTGTAATTTGAAGTAGTTTGCATGATATGTATTATCAATTTCTGTATATCAAAACTGGTTGAATTGTTTATGCCTTAAATTTAATTAAATTGTTTTGTATTATAATATAGCTCAACTTATGAATGATCGTTTGCGTTTGTAAATTTAATAATCTGATTGGCTATGTATTGTATACTTTTAGTAGAGCCATCGATGTAGCTGAGTCGGCAGACTCGCCGGGTCGCTGATCCGGAGCTGCGTTCGGGCTTGGGTTGGATCCCCCTTTGGACTTTGGTTTCTTCGGAGGTTTTCCCCAGCCGTGGGACTGAAGCCGGATGGTCTATGGCGAGTCCTTGGCATCAACCCCTTTGATTTGATTACCTGGTTGGGTTTTTCCGAGGTTTCCCCCACCGAAAAGGCAAATGCCGGGTAATATTTTGGCGAATCCTCGGACCTCATCTCATCTCACTACATCTCGCCAAAATGTAAAAAAATTGTACAAAATTGTAAAAATTGTAGAAAATTACTAAATTGTAAAACTATAAAAATTTGTAAAAATTGTAATTGTAATATTGTAAAATGTTGACATGTTCCACATCTTAAAGCTTCATTGCTCATGTAAGATCTATGGAATAAAATGAATGAATGAATGAATGAATGAATGAATTGTTAGAAAACAACTAATATACTGGAAAATTTACAACATTAAGGTAATTATGGCTTCATTGCAACACAGAAAATGGAGAATGTTATTATTAATATCCTATGGAAATTGTTCCGCAATATCAATGGATATATAAGTACGAATCAGGTAACCCGGGTTCGAGTCTCGGTATCATATGGAAGTTTCTTTTTAAATTATTAATATAATACTGAAAGTGTTTTCTTATAAAAACTGCAGTAAGTTAAATTGAGTATGCTAAATGCCGTACAACAAATTTAGGTAGGCTAAACATGAGTAGGTGAAAGAATAGTAGGTGAAAATAAAGTATGCTAAAACTGAGTATGTCAAATGTCCATATGCCAATTTTTGTATACCAAGTGACATGGAATCTCGAGCAGCGTGCCCTTGCTTAACTTCACTTATTTTCTGCGTAATTGAGTGTGTAGTGAATAGTGCTTTTTCTATTGACAAATTGAGAGAGATGGTTATTTCATTGGCTTCCAGCCGTTTCCTTACGTAATCTGCTATCAGTCAATTAAAATGTAGTAATAAGTTAGAGCCTAAGTAGATGTGTCGTGTTATGTAACATACGTTATCGTATACGGTATAGCTAACTTAAATGCCTCATGATGACTTAAAGTAGTTTTGTTGGACGTGGGTTCCAGTTCAAGAGATTTCTAATCAGTTATCTCTATGTTCTTGTGACAATTACGTCAAAACTTTTGCAAAACTTTGTGTGATACTACTTATCTATACGAAGACATAGGCGTAAAGCTGTGAAACAATATGAAGAATACAGAAATCCAATATTTTGAAGAATACCGAAAATAAAATTTAACAAGGTGGCTGCAGAGCCTATGAAGACATAGCTGAACGTGGACTGAACATCAAAGAAACGTACGTAAATATATCACGAAGAATGAGGTTCTTACGGCGAGTCAGAATGAAAGAAGAATGTAATAAAGAAAATAGGAAAACAAAACGAATATTAATACACACATATTTTAAGAATTTCAACAGAGATGTCCCCAGAAATAGCAAACTACAAATGCCAGACACCTTTTAATTATGGAAGGATTATGGAAGTAGAGTGTAGATCATGACCAGGAAAAGGAAGTTCATACCCTAAAAACGTGAAGAATATGTATGCATTTATGCCGTAAAAATAGATAAATATGCTACAAAATATGAATTATCAGTCTAAGGTTATTTTAACAGAATAATAAGGTATAGGTAACTTACGTTTAGTGTATGAATTTTGAAGTGCTTGCCTCACTGCTGAATGCTCATTTTTGCTGTTACAGTTCACAACTAAGCAGTGACGTATGTTTTCTGTTGTCATTCTTCGCTTGTTGTCTCTCAGCATAGCTTTGTAGCGCGAAAAAGTTCGTTCCACGTCACAAGAAGTAAGAGGGGGCTTGCACAAAAGCTGTGAGCTGTTCTATAGAAAATTTTATTGGTTTTTGGGGTGTTTTTCTTTCGAGAATATCTTGAATTTCTTTAAGTTGATAATAGCTAGGGTTTTTGGAAAGCTTATTTGCTGTTTTCTCGTTCACTTTATATCCTAAATTTTCTGGAACAGATGTTAAACTGGATATTGTTCTATCGAAATCTGCTAAAGACTGCAGTAATGGAATACTAAGTGCTAACTTGAGAGGGCGTCATCGTTACGTTCAAAATTCATAAACATAAATTAGTCGTGTTTACAAGATTATACACTTTTAAAAATGAGGGAAAGACAAATAAACATAAGTAATGTACAGTTTGCCTGCACAAATGTTAAAATATGATGATTTTATAAATAAAGGCGAAATATGAAACTTTATCTAGAGTCTACTAATAATAAATCTGTAGCCAAAATTTTTCTGGTAATTTTCGATTTTCCAAAAATAATTGGTGTTAACATGTATAATTAACCATCCTGAAACCGAAAATCGCTTTTTTGAAATGTTTGTTTGTGTGTGTCTGTCTGTCTGGATGTTTGTTACCTTTTCACGCGATAATGGCTGAACCGATTTATATGAAAATTGGAATATAAATTAAGTTCGTTGTAACTTAGATTTTAGGCTATATGACATTCAAAATACTTTATTTAAAAGGGGGGTTATAAGGGGACCTGAATTAAATAAACCGAAATATCTCGCTTATTATTGATTTTCATGGAAAATATTACATAACAAACGTTTCTTTAAAAATAATGTCCGATAAGATTTTTTCTATACAAACGTTTGATAGGACTGATATTTAATGAGATAAATGAGTTTTAAAATTACAATAACAACGCCATTTAAGGCGCTCTACTGAAATAAAAACAAATGACTACGTCTATAAGGGGCCTTGGACAACAACAATCGAAAGCTACTAAACATAGTCTAAGAGAATGTTTCTGTGTTTGTATGAAGTAATATCGGAAGCTAATTAATTGTTTAATTATTATTTTACCATTGGAAAGTGTAGTTTCTCTAGATGGACATAATTCTACAATGTTATTGCAGTAACTTCTGAAACATATAGCAAGTAATCTATACTAATAATAAATCTGTAGCCGAAATTTTTCTGGTAATTTTCGATTTTCCAAAAATAATTGATCCTAACATATATAATTAACCACCCTGAAACCGAAAATCGCTTTTTTGAAATTTTTGTTTGTATGTCTCTCTGTCTGTCTGTCTGTCTGTATGTTTGTTACCTTTTCACGCGATAATGGCTGAACCGATTTCGATGAAAATTGGAATATAAATTAAGTTCGTTGTAACTTAGATTTTAGGCTATATGACATTCAAAATACATTATTTAAAAGGGGTGTTATAAGGGGATCTGAATTAAATAAATCGAAATATCTAGCTTATGAAAAATGTTACATAACACAAATTTCTTTAAAAAAACATTTCCGATAAGTTTTATTCTTTGAAACATTTTGATAGGACTGATATTTAATGAGATAAATGAGTTTCAAAATTAAAATAACTGCCATCTAAGGCGGTGTAATGAAATAAACAAATGAATTCGTCTATAAGGGGCCTTGGTCAACAACAATCGAAAGCTATGAATCATAGCCTACAGAGAATGTTTCTGTGTTTGTATGAAGTAATATCGGAAGCTAAATTAACCGATTTGTGTAATTAATTATTATTTCACCATTGGAAAGTGTAGTTTCTCTATATGGACATAATGCTATAATGTTATTACAGTAACTTCGGAGTGAACTGAGGACAGGTAAGATTAAAATAGCTTCTTATGCACAAACAACTTGATAGGCTATTCTGTGTATTCGTTTCCTGTATTTCTTAAAATAATGTTTATCTCAGAGAATTAACCAACCACAAGAGTGTATTGATTTAATATGCAGTAATAATATGTTAGCTTAGCATTCCATTATTTTATAATCCAAATTTTAACTATGTTCAATTGAATCGTGTTAAAATACATAAAATACATATGCATTAAATGCAATGCAAAAAAATTGGGTAATGAGCCAAGCAGATTATGTTGCGCTGTTGTCAAATAAAATTTGCTCCTCCTGAGATTCAAGAGCCCCCATAACAAATTAAAAATTTACTTATCGGTGTACATCCGTTATCAACACATTTTTATATAATATAATATATAATATAATATAATATAATATAATATAATATAATATAATATAATATAATATAATATAATATAATATAATATAATATAATATAATATAATATAATATAATATAATATAATATAATATAATATAATATAATTTAAGTTATTTGAAGGGTTCAGAACCATAGTGGCCCAAGCGCCATTTACTGAATACGTAGAAAACAAGAGTTAAAATTAAGTTATTATCATAATTCAATGGAAACATACAGCAAGTCAAATAAAGTATACACATTAAATGTAAATGATATATCAGTCTTCATTAACGTATGGAGGAACGTAATAAAAATTAAGAAACATGTTAAAGGAATTGTCATTGCACCTAATGATTGCTCTCTGGACCAAAATGATCGCATTTTAATTATTTAAATACAATTTAAATTATGTAACATATTAAACGATTTATCCTTCTATCAAACACGAATGTTTCCTGGATCAAACGTCCTATTTTAATTATGTAATTACTTTATATTTATTTCTAACGGGTGCAGCGGAGCGCACGGGTACGGCTAGTGCACAATAAAAGTAATATCATTGTATTTAGAAATTTATGATTCATGTAGATAGTCATTCAGCATATTCACACAACGATAGAGAACAAATATGCAAATGCATGAACTTGCTTTCCCTAATCATGACTGAAGTTCATCAAATGGATAATGGTGACGATGGTGATAGTGGTGGTAGTCCTCTAATGTTGACGGCGACGACGATTGGTTGCTTCCCTGCACATAAAAAATAATACTCTGTTTGTTTTTATGGTAACCGAGGAAAAATATTTGTTTATTAAACTTCAGTTCGAATTTCGATTGAAAAAAACAGCTGACCGCTAAACCGCAACGTTCGGTTGCACGCATAAAGAATGTAATGTCAAAAAAGTAGGCCTGTAGCTGTATTGAACTGACAAACAAAAACTGCAATGAACTCCGCGGTTCTTCGTTGCATGCATGGGCTATGAGTGGCGGAACGAAATGGAACGCACGAGGGCGCACATTGAGGGGCGCTGGGGCGCGAGCTCCTCGTCCTGTTGATCGTAATGAGCAATTGTCTGACGCTGACACCACACCCGCTCTCGAGCAACACAACTTTAACGATTTTTTTCCTTCGTCTCATTTCGCCCCTTTCGATCTCTCCGAGCACATTGCCAGTGCATTTTCTATCTATTTTAATTCCGTCTTTCTCCACTTCTAATCACAGAATTCTCTCATTCAATCCCAGTGCATCGCGCCGACCCGTTCAAAAGTAAGGAACCTTGAAAGGAAGGCAACCGGCGATGCATGAACATCTGACTGAGTCGCGGAATTACGACTGCCATTTTCTAGGCTTTCATTCAGCGAAAATCAGCAGAATTATTCACATTATTAATGAAATGTATCCTCAAAGGATGGGGAGGTGAAGCAGAAGATAGAACATTCATCAAATTTCTCGGTTGTAACTCGACAGATGTAACAAGGTGAAGTCACGGTTCATCTCATGGAATGCCACTCCAATTTCTTGGAATATTGATTTCATATTCTTCTCTTCTATGACCAAACCACTTAGAGCGCATTTTATCACTCCTTTTTATTAAGTGTACGTACACATGCCTGTTGCGATTTAATATCTTGGTGTAAATTTTCTTTATACATGAATTCAGCTACATTACAATAATAGTATAACGCTGTCCAGATCTTTTACCTTCGCCACCACTAATCGTTGCTATTTAGACAGAATCCTAAGTTGAAGATTGTGTGGACAGACTGTGTCCTTAGAAACATCAAGAATTGCTGACAATTCACTGCTAATGACGACTAGCTGCTTTTTCCATTTTGCTGGATATAGATCCATTGTTTAGAATAAGAGGTTTATCTTCAAGGCTTAGTTCGATCTCCACCATTGAATCATTTAAACCAGTTTGATATAGATGCATTGTTTAGAATAAGAGGTTTATCTTAAAAGCTTTGTTAGATCTCCACTATTGAATCATTTACAGTTTGATACAGATCTATTGTTTAGAATAAGATGTTTATCTTCAAGGCTTACAGTACGATTATTTAGTCCTGACAGTCGCTGGAGATATGCGCCTGGGACAGGAGAGTCCATTTAGTTACGCCAAGGGTGTTTGGGTTATTATTACCGACCGCTCGCCCTTATCTCTACTCCGAAACTCTCCTCACTCCTCCTATTACTTCCCCTCCTTCGCGTCGCTGAGCTGTCAGAACTAAATAATCGGTCTGTAGTTAGATCTCCACCATTGAATCATTTAAACCAATTTGATGTAGATCCATTGCTTATAATAAGAGGTTTATTTTCAAGGCTTTGTTCAATTATACTATATCCCGTAGAGTTTAAGATACGGTACAAGATCTCAAACTTTAACTATAAAAGAAAGCTAATGAGTTCATATGTTATTCGATCGCCCTTGATGAAAGTACCGACATTGGTGATATTGTCCAATTAGCCATCTTTATTCAGGGAGTTAACGGAAGCCTTGAAGACACATAAGAACCTCTTGACATTGTACCTTTGAGAGCGCGTCTACTACTGTGATTCGCATGTAGCTATATTGATTAAAGATTGAATTAATATGACGAGTGTTTAAATGAGTATTTGAGGGGAGAGGAAGAGAGTAAGTGGGAGATACGCGCACAGGAAAAATATTGAGTTAATACACCACTGCTAACCTCACTTATTTTCTGTATTCTCCCTCCCAGAGCGTCGTAGCAGGACTCTCGTAAACAGAGACCGACTCCTTACGTCGACTCAATTGGCAACCACTGGTATAAATCGATGGTGTTGAATTGCAACCTCGTATGCCAAAATATTCTACTTTACAGGAAAGTAGAAAAACATTTTAACATCTTGATAGCTAAAAAATCTAACATAAGAGAGTATTTAAATCTTTTCCTGTAAAGACTATAGGCTATCCATCCCTTGACATAAGATGGTTTTGCAGATGATTCGGGAAGACTTTTTTTTATTGGAATCAAGTGAAATCTCATTTTGTTCTTTCTTTACTTACGAGGTTGACGTTCAACGTCATCACAATATTACGTTTCATTTTAATTTAACTTATTGTATTCCAAAGATCTTACATCAGTGCTTTATTTGCACAAAAATGTATACAATACATAGCAAACACATTATTTCAATTTACAGTTCATCACATGAGTAGTAGGTATGAGTATGGAGAAATTTTTTAAACTATATTCTGGAATTTTTCTCCTGGCCCTTCAAAGCTTTAAGATAATTAGGCTGTACATTAGGACAATAATATATGAATAGTAGTGAACTCCTTTTCTTTCTAACATTGGATACTAAGAGAGGATAGACTGAGATTTGTGTCTTGTACTAAGATTATGAATGTTTTGATTTGTATGAAATATAGCTCAGATTTTAACATAAGATACCACGTGGAAAACAGTGTACTCACAACTTAAGGTCAATATGTCTAAAATCTGAAAATTTCTTTTTACATAATATCTTTTATCCTCCCGAATTCTAAGACTTTTTTATTTTTTAAAGTTCCATATAATTCTACATTTAAAAAAATTGCCACTGAAATGAGGAAAGGTGCTAACAAAATTCTGGAGTTACAGTTAAGGCACAAATACAGATATATTTTACTATATTTCGGGTCTCTATACATTTTACATCATACTTTTTACTCCTAAAATATAAAGTTCACTGTGTACTTCGAAAGCATGTCCTACGGTGCCTTGGCGTTGAGTTGCTGGTCGCAAATTTCATTTAAAAATAGTTTAAACACGCATCGCAATGACTGAATCGATCTTCTTGAGCTTCCTGTAAGTTCCAAGAGATGTCAGACGCTTGAAAAGTACAGATAATAAGTGATCGATAAAGATTCCACCTAGTGGCAAATTTGAAAGTAAATGCACGTAGCCTATGTATGAAGTATAGTATACTATTCCAGGACCCAGAAGGTTATGCATAATTATCATAATTCTTAAGCTTTCTTTTGCAAAAAGAAAGAAGGTAATTGTTTAGTTTCAGATGAGTTTTTCGTGAATTCTATTTCATTATAAAATGAAAGTGTGCAAATTATTCGATTTTAAGAGTGTTTATATCGCCAATAGAAGATAAGAATCATAATGCATAAAAGGCCGAGATCAATTAAGAATAATATATTCTATGTGTGTTTTCCTCATCAAGTGATTATCCAATTCCAATATATATATATATATATATATATATATATATATATATATATATATATATATATATATATATATTGACTGAGGAATACTAAACAATACTTTAAGACTTACGTTTCTAACAACTTTATAGAAACAAGTACGCTATACAGCAGTTCGTAGTCTGTTAAATGGCAGAGAAGTATGAAGTCTGGAACAAAATGACACAAACAAATCGCAGTTAAAATTAATTTAAAACATTAAGATACGGTACACACCTTTGGACCCTAAGACAAATGAAGAAATTCTCTAACATTTGACAGTGCGATACAACCAGTAAATATATTTGTAAATAATATGTTTTGAGACTATTTATGGCAACAGTAGACTGAAGAACCAAAAGTTGACAAGTGAAAGGAAAGTTTTATTTAAAGACTATTCGATGCAGTCGACACAAGTTTTTACTATTTTGCCTAATTCTCTACTGACATTGTTGTTGTTGTTGTTTAATCAACTGTCCGACGACTAGTCTGGACCCCACAAGTAACACCAAGAAGACATCATTCATGAGGCAACTTGGCCAGAAGACGATGGGGTAGAGTGGCCAATTCCTTTCCCCTTTACTGACGATGATGATGATAGTGGTGGTGGTGCTGGTGGTGTCCAACTCTTTCGATAAAAGGACCTGGCTTTTATTGTTAATCTTGTGAATTTAAAATAATGTACAATTCTTACCTTTAGTATAACAATAAGCTACAAATTTGTTCTTAATTCCATTACTCTAATATGAAAATACGAAATCGAGTTAAAACCAGATATTGTAACTACGACATATGTTATTGTTTTCGGAGACTGGATCGTAGACTGATTGAGTTGGGATATCTATCAGCAGCCTTTAACATTTATTTCACTCGTTTACATTTAAAGTCAGTGCGTGTACAAGGAAGAGCAGGAGGCACGTTAAAATCGCTCAGTCTGAACCTCTGAAGCATCCCAGATAACAGTTACAGCAAAGGGAGTGCACCTTATCTAAAGTCCAGGGGCCAACTAACAACTCACATCAGAGACCGTAAAAGCCTCCCCTGACAGTACTTTACAGGCTCGGTTGCGCTTCGCGGGGAACAAGACAGATATAAACATTTTCGTTACTTGCATTCCAAACAACTTTACTTCTGGCAAAATAAGACTCTCGCTAGCCTCGAGTACTCGCACTGGCTGGGGCACGAAAATATGTACAGCCACGCACACCATTTTTATCCAAACTGAAGATTGTTAACTGTCTATAGGGAGGGAAAACAACTTGATTTTATATAAGCTAAAGGCATTTCTTCGTAATGAAATTCAACAGGGATTTATTATTTATATTATAAACGAAGTCGTAATCAAATCACTCATGGCTGTTCAATTATATTTTTCACATATCCGATATATAAAAGTACAAACAAACGTGCCTACATAGTTTTATATTTAAAAGCTTGCGAATTGATGGTCTCTTCGGAGACGTGATCAAAATCACATTACTGCCAGTGAAATGAAATTCATGCGTCGTGCAACAGGTTACACGAAATGGAACAGGAAAAAAAAAATGCAGATGTCTTGAACGAACTCCAAATGATACCTGTTGTGGCTCATCTACATCAATATCAAACCAATTGGCTCCAGCACGTAAATCGAATGTAAAATAACAGAATATCAAAAGCAATCCTAAATTATAATCCAACAGGGAAAAGGTCGTTAGGGCGTCTTCAAAAACGGTGGAAAGAAAACTTTGGTAGACCGTAACAGTTCTTCAAAGGACGACAACCTGTTAGGATGATGATAATGATAATGATAATGATGATGGTGATGGTGATGATGATACTGATGACGATGACGATGATGATAGTGGGAATTATTCAGGAACTTTAAGTATTATAATAGTATATTATTTCACATCTAAGTTATGTAGAGCTGTTACACAATAATAGACTCTTAAGAAGAACAGTTAGGTATTTCTCGGAAGTTTACATAAAAATGTAAAACTGATATTAATAATATGAATGCGAATACTGTAAGGCAGCCGCGGCGAAAATGAGACTCACGAGCACATTGTGTCTCGCAATGATAGCTGTGCATTTCTCTTACTTCCTGCATTCCCAACCCTCACCCTCTCACTCACTGGAATCAAACTCCGTTCCATTTGCTTATTTGTCTGTGACTGCGAGTGGCGTATCGTCCACTGTCTCTCTCGAAACCAATGTACCTCAACAGAAAATGTACCTCTACAGAAACGAAAGTTTCAAGTAGGATGGGAGGACGCATTTTTTTGCTGCCAATATGATGAGAATATTAAATGTATGATTTGTTCACAAGTATTACGAGGAAACGATCGTATAACATAAAACGGCATTATACTACATGTTACTCATGAAACATTAAAAGGTGAATTATTATTATTATTATTATTATTATTATTATTATTATTATTATTATTATTATTATTATTATTATTAGCTAGATGTAAGGATTTCAAATGTTGAACTTTTCAAGTCTTTGTCAAAAAATAAATATCCGAAGCTTCGTTCTTTCGCTTGCTCTGTTGAAGCCATGTTCGCTACAACTTGCGTTTGTGAAAGATTATTTTCAACAATGAAAATAGTAAAAACAAATTTAGATCACGACTGACAGATAAATACCTTCGTGATCAACTACGACCGGTAGTAAGTGACGTAATTCCTGAATTTGAAACTCTGTCGCAGAGACATTCTGAAGACAATTAATAGGTTGTGATAATGTGTCCTATGTTTTCTTGTTCATTTCTTTCTTCGTTACACGTACTAAACATCAGTTTGTAACCTTATACTGTATAAAATTATATTTAAGTGCTTGAACTAAGGAAAACGAAAATCCGTTAATAAGTCAGACAGTTGCTTCACTTTCCCTTCGAGTGTCCGCCTCCCTCCATAGGTGCTATTCAAGTTGCAGGTTACACAGTGGCTCGGCGCACGATGACATTTTCGTCACGGCTGCTGTAGGGTGAGCTAGAAAGTCTGTTCACTTGTTCAGCCAGTCTAAGAGAGCTTAGTTAAACTATTTCCAAACTAAACACACATATTATACAAATTAAACATTGTTTCCTCTTAAACATACTCTATACACAATTGAACATAATTTACATAGTCTTCATAATGTTTTCTTCCAGCCTTTTCCATGCCTTTCTGTCTCTCGCTGTCCTCGTCCACTGCACTCCTGTCTCTCTCCGGAAAACATCCGACCATCTTCTCCTTGAACGTCTCCTGCTCCTTTTTCCAATACGCGGGTCCCACATGGTCTAGGCATTGGTCCACCTGCTGCAGTCTATCCTACTCACAATCAGATGACCACCCCCTTTTCCATTTGAGACGCTCCATCCTGCATATAGCTTTTTCTTCTGATGTCTGTGTTCTTTATCCTGTCTTGCATTTTCAGCTGTAGGACTATTTTTTCCATTTTCTTTTAAATACATGAAGCAGGTTTTTCTGTTGCTCTGTCAGGGTCCAAACTTGTCATCAGTACAACATTATTAAGGTCACATAAGTTGCGAGAACTTCTAATTTTAGTTTAGTGCTCATGTTTTTGTCTTGTGGGATGAATTTCAAATTCCAAAATGTTTTCCACGCTAAACTTATTCATGGACTCTTCGAGACCGACAACAAAACAATGTACTTCACAAAGTCGATGCTCTATTAGAAAACCTAGATTGCGTTGATAGAACGGTTTGCGAATCGAGAAAGACTAAAAACATAATACAGAGTGATTATAAAATCTCGATCCATTTTATAGAAATAATGGTCATGCGGACATGAAATCGATATGGAGTTATCGTGATAGTAGATACATCAGAAATTCATCGTAATTCAACATGTCCGCCATCCATTTCATAGCACTGTCCCCATCTTTCACCTGTAGCTCTAAAGACAATCGTCAGCATGTTGCCTGTAATCGCTGCACATGCTTCCCGAATACGATTCCTCAGGTTCTTTAGATCTCGCGCTTTCGTTTTGCACACTTTTGCCTTGATTAACCCCCAGGCGGAAAAGTCTAACGGCGTCAGGTAAGGTGAACGTGATGGCCATACTCGTGATGAACCTCTGCCAATCCATCTGTTAGGAAAGCGCTGGTTGAGGTACGCTCTAAAAAACGCAAAATGCGGTGGTGTTTTGTCGTGCTGAAAGACAACACTGTCAACAATGCCATCCTGCTCTAGCTGTGGTTCCAAAAAGTCTGTCAGCATGTCTAGGTAAGTGTTGCCTGTAATGGTACCTTCTGCGAACATGAAAAGACCGTAAACACTGGATCCTGTAAAGCCAAGCCACACATTCACTTTTGGAGTGTCCCTTTGCCATTCATAGATGGAGTGTGGTGACTCGTTCCCCAATATGCGACAGTTGTCTTTATTAACTTTACCACAGATATGGAATGTGGTCTCGTCACTAAACAGGATATGTTGGAATAAGTTTTTGTTGTTCACATCCTCCATTACGTCATAACACATTGCCCTACGAGCTGCATAATTTATGTAACACCTGAATATGATAAGCACGGTTCTTCAATTTAAACCTCAAAATCTTCCAACACAGTTGCTCTGGATACATCTAGCTCGTTATTTAAACAACGAGTCGATGCTTGAGGACATCTTTAGATGGCTTCTCGGACCTATGCCACAGTCTCCTCGGGGTCGGCAGGTCGACCGGAACGTGGACCATCGGCGACATTACCTGTCCTCTGAAATTTATTGACCAGGAGTATGATATTTGCTCGTGTTGGCGTCGGTTTTTGGAATTTACGTCTAAACTTCTCTTGCACCTGCGCATCAGTTAAACGGCACAATCGAGCACCGACAACAGCCGCCCGTTCTTCAATACTCAACATACTAGTATATCAGCCTGAAACCAAATTCCAACGTTAACTCGAAAATGGATCGAGACTTTAAATAATCACCCTGTATGTTTGTAGCAGAAGAAGACGAGTAAGGTGTACATGTTGAAGGTTGATACAATCCTTAATATGGTTTCCTTCGGAAGGGAAGTAAAGTTAGAATATTAAGCTTTTTTCGTAGATTTAGCTTACAGCATGCAGCAGACATCTATTCGTGGCCAAATAAGGGCGGCTACAGACATATTACAGCACTTCCTCCTCAGTTTATTGCTTCACGCAAATAGAACTCTTTGTGGGCATATGGGACTGCTGCGATATTTATGATCGAATTATAAAATAAATAGTAAGCTTATAAATCAGTTCGTCATTGCTGCGAAGTTTCGGAAGATTTCTACTGTATATCGAGGTCGTTAAAACTGCGAAAGGCATGGAAGTGCGTTAACTTTATTACGCATACTGTGACCTTCTAAAGAAAACAGACTTGCACCTTAGTTCTAGGCCTAAATCTAACTTATTATATGAATTTTATGCATTAGATGAACATGCTCAACTGAAATGTTTAAATCGTCTATAGCAGCAGTGCATACTTGTGACCCGTGAGTGAAATTCCCATAAAACGTAATTTCACCCCTCCCTCCGCACTAGGCAATTAGAGAGCTGCCATCATGTTTGAATTTCCAAACGAAAGAGCAGTGACGGACGTAAATGGGTGACAATCTCGTCTTCAGCATGAAGAATGGGAAAAAGAATACTTCTATATTCTAGATTGCGACAGTATTAAGTGTCTTATTTAGAATAAACATTTATCATGTGTCTCCCGTTATAACATTGCAAGGTATTTCAATAAATACCACCATATTGACTATGGTAAAGATATTCTTTCCGGTAAGTAAACAGCAATGTTAAACTGTAAATTTTCGGCCTGGGTGGCGCAATCGGAACAGTGCTGACCTTCTTTGCCCTAGGTTACGGGTTCGATCCCGGCCCAGGTCGATGGCATTTAAGTGAGCTTAAATGCGACAGGCTCATGTCAGTAGATTCACTGGCATGTAAAAGAACTCCTGCGGGACAAAATTCCGGCAAGCCGGCAACGCTGATATAACCTCAGCAATTGTGAGCGTCGTTAAATAAAACATAATTTAAAATAACCTGTAAATTGTTATGATTATGATGATTAGCATTATTATTATTATTATTATTATTATTATTATTATTATTCAAAGTTGTTTCTTTCAAGACGAAGTCAGATCACAGAAAGTTAAAGATTTGAAACCACAAACTAATTATGTTTCTAATATTGAACATGTTATAATGCTTTCCTATAGAATAAAATTGCGGACCTCAATTGGGAAAATTATGAAGCGATTTAGTGAAATAGAATTGATTAAAGACTGCTTCATAATAGGAGCTGAGGAAGTGCGCATGCCCTCATTTAGTAGGTATGTTTAAATAAGAAGTCTTTCGTGAAACTCGATTAGAGGAAAAACTAAAATCAATAACTTACTTTTCTCTTGCCCTCGACGAAGAAATATTTCCAAAAGTGAACTACGAGTACGTTAAGAATGAATATCGTAGCTTGTTAAGTGACAATCACATACAGTAGAGCGTCTCGTTTACGCACAATGAAAACGTAAACAAAGTGCAGGTAACGTGTGGGGGAAGGAGAGCCGTACGATAATCACGAGGGATGCACAAGGTTTTAGTTACATCATTTATGGCGGAGCATTCATTGAAATTATATTTTCCATAAGCACACAAAATAAAAGAACCCAAATTGTATAACTTTATCATATACACATTTTAACAAACAAGCAATAAAATTGTAATGTTGAAATAATTCAATATAACAAATTAAATTTTTCTACTTATATGATGATGCTTTGAAGCAGCAATGTTTACGGTCATGAATTCCATTCTCTGTAGGACTGACATAATATCACGTCTTCTGTGGCCGAATTGACAAAATTACAGTATACTGATCTGAAGTGACAACACTATTTCCTAAACATAATTATCCCTTCTCAAGGTATACCTGAATTTATTGCTTGTTTGTTAAAATGTGTATATGATAAAGTTATGCAAGTTGTGTTCTTTTGTTTTGTGTGTTTTCGGAAAAAATAATTTCAATTAATGCTCCGCCATAAATGTTGTAACTAAAACCTTGCGCATCCCTCGTGTTTATCGTACGGCTCGTCCTCCCCCCACACGTTACCTGCACTTTGTTTACGTTTTCACTGTGCCTAAACGAGACGCTCTACTGTAGTTCATCTTCTGAGGCTCTACACTTCTTATTTTGAAACAAATGTTGATGAACTGGTTAAACGTAAATCATGCCATAAAAGCCAACCCAAGAAATTTAAGCTAGATTAAAAAGAGGCAAAAGTGTATGTGGGCTATTGTTCCCTTTTCATAAATCACAAATGACATTGAAACCTGCACATCCATACTAAAAGAAAGAAATTAGTGGAGATTTTTTAAACGTGAAGCATGAACGCTTCATTGTCTTCCAATAAGTAGAAGGAGGGGAGTCCATTCTTCCCTCTTCTGACAGTGTTTGGGCGCCCATCGTCTAGACCAGGGCTGGGCACATTACGTGATTCTGAGAAATGAGCGCTGTGTGCTTTAAAGAGCGGTTCTTACGAGCGCTGTGACGTATGCATACTGTACTTTCGGTGCTGGACCCCGGACTCATTTCACTGGCATTATCACCTTCAATTCATTCAGACGCTAAATAACCTGAGGCGTTGATACAGCGTCGTAAAATAACCCAATAAAATTAAATTAAATCCTTAATGAAAAGCATATGCCTCTACAGCAAGCATGGGCAATATGTTCCTGCGCGGGCAGCGTTTACACCACCCCTTCATTTTCCCCTCCACAAACATTCTACCTGTCTTTGTGTACGTATAGTAAGCGAAGGTTGAACCCGGTACTACATCATTCTAATCAGGGCCGTGTAAAATTGTGAAATATGGCCAATAAATTATATGTTTCCTTTTAATTTCCAAGAAGGATGGTGACATGATTAGTTTGTTATTATGAATAAAGGTAAAGCTCAATGCCTGAACTCTTCTGTTGAAATTTGTATAAAATATTATATCAGACAGCAATATTCGAATTAACAAACAAATTGATATGACGACCTAAAATTTTTATAACTACTACTGTAAAGAAAATACATACACGATCTCAATCAGAACTGAACGTTCTACTTACTTTTCGTAGAGTATTTTTGAACATATTGTGAACGAAATCGTACTTTGTAGTACAGTAGATTAGAGGAAGAAACAGTTACGCGAAGAAAGAAGGAATAACCTTGTTAAATGTAGCAGTCTCGAAATGAAAAGCATCAATGTGTGGATGTCATGGAAACATTTTTTGTTTTGCATCTAACTTTACTAGTGTCCTCCTGTAACACTGTACAACAAAGAACTTCCTGAAGCAGACGATGTTAAATATTTAGGTATGCATTTAGATCGCCGCTTAACATGGCGTAAACATATTGAAACTAAACGTAAAAAAATTAAATTTTAAAACATCAAAAATCTATTGGGACCTAAATCAAAACTGTCATTAGCAAATAAACTTCTTGTTTATAAAGCCATACTAAAACCAATCTGGACATACGGCATTCAACTGTGGGGAACTGCTAGTAACTCAAACATTGAAATACTGCAGAGGTATCAGTCCAAAACTTTACGTTCCATTGTCACTGTACCATGGTATGTACGAAATGATGTCATTCATCATGATCTTAACATTTCAACTGTAAAAGAATAAATCTCTAAGTTCAGCAAAAATACCTGCACCGATTAAATCAACATCCCAATCATTATGCATTAAATTTGCTGGATAATAGTCAAACAATAAGAAGACTTAAAAGGACCAATGCTCTTGACCTTCCATTCATTTTTACTACAGCTATTTAAAACATTGTTATTTTTCTTTTGGAGTGTTATCCTGGGATAACATCTCCACTCATGTCATATTCTTTTATAATATTTACTTATTGTCTATTGTAGACGTGGCATAATTGTATAAAAAAACTTTACTAGTACCTATGTAGAAATTATATGGACACGGGGACTAAAGTCCTTCTTACAGTAAGCGGTTTTAACAGCCATTCAAGGGAAACTTTTTTGTTAACAGCTGTTCCTTAATCAACATTTCGATGTGTAAGTCCGACGCTCGCTTTCTAGTTCAATTTTTCTGCCCATTGCTTTAAAACATGTAGGCTAGCTTGCAAACTTTAACTGGTCTCTCTATATTTTGATATATGCTTCCCTTAGACGTTGTGAACACTGTAATACATTTTCCACACTCATGAACGGGAACTGGAGAGATTTGTTACCAAACAAACTTTCAGAAAATGGCTATGTAACACTAAAGCATGTTGAGAACCGATAATTTCAGTCCTTCTCTGAAGAAACATGAAGTAGAACGAAAAGTTAAAACTATAAATAAAAGTGAAATATTAGTTTATTATTAATGTACATACATTAATTCCTATAGAAATACAAATCAGTTTGCATCAATTATCCAGATCTTGTATTTTAATACGCTCGGGTTGAAGACTCGGCACAAAAAGACTAAGTGCCAATATCGTTGGAATTTAGTTTTTCTAAAAAAAAGTCTATGTCCCTGGTTCACATCCATTAAAAGAAATGATAAATCCCATTGTAATTTATTTAGGCCCTAGTTTCTACCATAGATATGCAAAACGTATGATTAATACATTACTACTGTAGTTACACAAGAAAACTCTTTTTTACGGTTTGTCTCTTTGGTACTTATAGCTTTTTATGTCCAGTCTTCAATGTAGGATCCTACGATCTCACGAGGTTCTCGTTTTCAGATTCGAGATACTTTTACACGCATCACTTTAGAGCGATTTGATTAAGGATGAGGTCGAAAGAATGGTTTTATGCTTACTTGATCTAATTAGTACAGAGAATATGATAAACTAGAAAACGCGGCAAAAACTTCTAATTAACCTTTACTATATGCATATTTAAATTACTGTTTTATTTTTATTGGGAACTATCTTGTAATTTCCATCAGCTGGTATGTTCTTCCTATTAATTTTTCTCTTATTTTCCATAGGACGCGATACTGAAGGTTTTTATAACGAAAGATGGTATAATTTTCAGAGTGAATGTAGATTGAAATGTGAAGGATTCATATACGACGTCAGTTGACATGAAAACATATTATAAAATAGATAAAAATGAGAAAGAATTCATCGGTGTAGGTAACCTAAAAGTGATTATTTAACACGTGAAACAAATATGTAGAACACTTCAAAATGAACACGCGTTCTACAGAAAAGCCCAAATTTTAATAGTGAAACTTATACTTCTATTCAATTCAATTATGGCCGTTTTGGCCTTTCCATCCCTACATCAAGAGACTTAGGATCTACTGAAAAACTGTCTGAAATTGATTCTCAATATACATACGTCTTTAAGACAACAAGTGAATTTTAGTAACTCAAGATATTGCCTTTAGAAGTCTTGGAATTCGGAATGCGAGTGATAGGCCTATTTGTCTGCCTGCTTTCTTGGCTTCTATATGCAGTAATTGATTTCGTAAGTCCATTCTCTCAATTAACGGTGACGATATCGGGATCTGTTATGTGAATGAGACTTTGGAGAAATGGTTAACAGGTAACACCAACCTTCCAGTTTCTCATGCTGTTAAAAAAACAATGGAATCAATCCATGCCTCTGATATCAACAGGCTCTATTAGCGTCTTCATCGTCTGTGGTCGATCAAGCTAGATACCATGCAATACGTCAGAAGGATCAGAATCTTGGCTAAGACAATACCATCTTCCAATTATATAGTGACACATTAATGAACAATGTGTCCTTTAAGATTGCTGTGGTTTTAAGACTCGAGTGCAAGATCTGCTTCCCACATAAATATCTTTGTGGAGCTATTGTTGATGCTTATGGTCACAACGGCCCCAAAAATACCGGGAGATTTTCAATTAAATTAAATCATCAAAAGGCCTGGTTTTTATCAATCCTGGAACATACTGAAATCAGCCGTTCTGATGGAGAAAGACAATGTGGATTGACCTTGATACCCTGGTCTCATGAAAAGTCTCCGCTATAGGTTGCCACTTGTGCCGGCACCTTAGCACCATCTCATTTGCCTGTAACCTCCGAAGTCGCTGTTTCTGTTGCCACATCCGAAGTAAACATCAAAAGGAATAAGTATCGGGATCTCCAGGACAGATACTTGTTCTCAGTTTTTGCTGTTGAGACGTTGGGACCTTGGTGCTCAGAGGCTAAAATGCTGATTTCAGACATCGGGGAAAAATTGCAAGCGCTCAATGGAGATTCCAGGTCGACTGACTTACTGAGGCAAAGAATCGCTATTGCTATCAAGCGAGGGAATACTGCCAGTGTTATGAGGATATTTCCTCAAACACGACTTTGGAGGAAATATTTTATTTTTGAAATTCCAAATATTGGCCAAATATCAAAACATGAGGTGATGGTGCATCTGGTTTCCCTGATCTGGTCCTATGTCATGCTTCCTTTAATCTGAAAATTAGTAACTGATTGGAACTTTATCTCCATTTCTTTGGATACACCGCAACAGTGATCTCAATTAAGAAGGCTTCTCAAAGATTATTTTCATAGTCTCTGTTAGGCAGATCTTGACCGTTTATATCTTTTATATAATATGAATGTGTTCTTTTATAGATAAGAATTGATTTTCATCATTATGCTTGGTTTATTTGCCAGATTGTAAGATTCAGTGCTAGTGTTTTGTCATTATGTAAAATTTTATATCGTGTACGTATATATACAGTACCTAATAAAATTCATTACAACACCATAAAACATTAATGCTTAGAAATATATCTTTCCTGTTCACGTCCCGTATTACTGAAGAGAAAGTAGCTAAACAGGCTAAACCTATACTATCCTATTAGGTGATATTAAAGAGACGTCGAGAACGCGTTCGCTGTCTCTATGTCGTGACTCGTTGCTCCCCGAGAAGACACACCGCGCGACGAAGACGTGTAGGAGGGAAAAATCTTGTTTAGATGCATTTTAAATAGACGTCACACTGGGAATAACATTAATCTTGTGAAACTGAGAAAACCTTAAAGATACTTATAGGCATAAATCATTTCACTCTAATTGAACGTCCAATAAACGTTAGTTGCAATCTGCTTGACAGCAATAAATGTCTACTGTTTGTCATTTGTGGTTGAGATACACGCACTACTGGCTGTAAATGAAATCTTTACAGTCTTCTTAACTTGGAAGAAAAATAAAACGTAATTACACAAACAAAAACAGCGTAAGACTATTAAATGACGCTCCCTTAGAACAAGTAGATACGTTGTCACATCGTAATATGTTCACAGGCGTTTAACATCTTATTAAGTAAGTTTCCAATAGTACACAGCATTAAGGTGGTCCTTATCAGGAGAGTAAAAATTAAACTTAATAAATTTTAATGGTCTGAGGGGTTCACAAATATAAGGAATGACGTAAAAAAGAACTGTGTAAAATGTTATTACAATACAAAGAAATTTAGAGTTCGCTGTCATGGGTTGAATTTTCAGATCTCTATAATAAAATATGTTAAACACGAAAAAATATTGGTCATTAAACAAAAAAATACTTTTAAACTTTCTTCTCAAGGTATTTTAAAATTGTGCTCTTCTTTGCATCAGGAATCCTCTTTTTATATTCTTTCATCACCATAATTATTATTGTTTCTGCTCCTCATTCGCCATAAGAAGTTAGTTGAACTCTTGAATTACTGCCACACATCGCTCTGCAATGTCGTTGGAAAACTGTGTTTTTAACATTCCTTCAGCACTGATAAATTCTTCTGTATCTTTCTATTCAGTTCGGTCCTTTGAGAGTAATATCTTGGAATTGATATCAAAAATCACAAAAAAGAAAGAAGTATTAGAACCAACAGTCACTTATTTCAAACTGATTGCTATTGTCAATTTTTATGGTAGCTTTAGTGTCACGATTTCTATTTCTCTTACTATGTAGAGCTTCAACTATCAAACGCTTGGTTTGTGATGGGACATTTCTATTAAAAAAAAAAAAAAAAAAAAAAAAAAAAAAGAAACCCTACAAGTTGCTCCGATAGGTACCAAAGATGTTGTACTAACTTGTTTCTGGTACATTTTCTACCTCTGGATCAATTTCTTCATATTCATGGAGAAACTTCAGTAGACAAATATCGTTCCTGGGCGCTGAAATAGCAAACGTGGCTTCAAACCAAGCTTTTACGTAAACCCATGCCACAAATTTGCAAAATCTCATTCAACCGTTCATCTCGATTAGCAGTAAGCTTAAACTGTTCTCTAAACAAGAATATCTTTAAGGCATATTTAGCTTTCGACATCCACCTTGCATGATGAATGGCTCCGGGGGCTATGATACGAAGTCTTGTTGGTGTTTCTCCTAAAAATATACTGTTCAACTCCAGAAGTTCTCTGTAATCATCTCTTGGTTGCTGCTGGTTATAAACATGTTTTCGATATATTTCAGAATTTCTTGAGATATACATATTAGTAAGAAATGTTGTTTTGTTCATCAAAGGAGAGAACCTTGTTTTTTCTATGGAGTCCTTGAACTTTTAAAACCGTTTATGAGTTAGTAGTCATATTCTTTAAAATAATAATCTGAAATCACAACAGTCATTGTTTCTGAATTAAACAGTTACAAGCAGTAAACCCAATCACAATCTACCTCACTCCACCTTTATAGCAATACATTAATAACAAAAGATATCTTCTCACAGTCTGCCAAAACTTGCTAAATGGCAGGGTTTACCACAACATAAGACAATATAGTCAACCTTTGTTTTTAGATAAAATTCAAACAAATAAATGTAAATTAAGTACATTTAAAGACAAAGAATTCCAAATATATAATAATTATTTCTTATTTGTGGATAATTGAAAATGTTTACTAATACGTTACATTGACAATTACACTCTTACTACGTCATACTACTTTTGACCAATAAAACGGTACAAAAGGACATATTTCAGCCAATCATGGCTGCTTATAGCACAATTTTATCGCGTCCCTAGCATTTGTTTAATTTTATCGCGTCTCTAGCATTTGTTTAATTTTATCGCGTCCCTAGCATTTGTTTCTTTCTTTGCCAACATTTGAAACTGCGCTGGTCTGGACGTCAAAAATACAGTATATATAAAATTACAAACCACTCCAGTCGATGCACAGCAGTTTCAAATATGACTCGCATTGGCATTCAAGAACAAGAATTAATAAAAATCACTGATCTTACCTATGCATCTTCTAAAATCCGATTTACAAATAAATGAAGAGCACCATTCGGAAACCTGAATAAGTTGAATACACCATGTAGGCCTAAATCAACGAGTTCCACTTCTATTACGCACACGTCCAATATAACATCAATTGAACCACCAACCATATTCAAATTTGAAAATTGTACATTCAATAATTATTCCTTTTAAAATTATTCATTCGGAAATTCTGAATAAGTTGAATACACCATGTAGGCCTAAATCAACGAGTTCCACTTCTATTACGCACACGTCCAATATAACATCAATTGAACCACCAACCACATTCAAATTTGAAAATTGTACATTCAATAATTATTCCTTTTAAAATTATTCATGTTTATTTTTTATGTCATCGTCGTTAATTAAAACTTTTCTAACACTTGTGTATATTAGGTTATGTTACAGCTTTTGCTATATGATATTATGGATAGTCACGTATCAGAGATTGTTTAATATTAAGATTTATTGAAAATCATCTGTCAAGTGACGTTGATTACTGGGATTCGGATAATTGAAGTGGAATGTTGCATTTTAATAAAAATGAAACTGAATCAACAAAGCCTTCTTGACTAGTAACATTGCCATCGTGTATAATAGATCGAGAACTTCTCGACGACAAGGCATTGCTCACTACTGCCATCTAGCATGCATCTAGCGTAATATTTGTAATGTTGAGATGGTACAATAATACATTTGAAGACAGTTGTAGGCCTATTTTCGTAAGTCAATATTTTATTGTATTGGAGTACTTCGTTACTTCTAATCTTTATATACTTTCTTCTAATCGTGTAATAGTCAATTAAATCCCACTCGAGTTTTGATTTTCTCTAGATAAATCAAATCGTCTAGTGAGATTACTGTTGATAATTTTGAACCATGATAGCGACCTCTAAGAATGATTTCATTTTTGTAAAATTTTACAGACATTCATTTTACATCAGTTCACAATTTTCAAGGGTAGTTCAATAAAATTTAACAATTTCGAAAATAAGAACCACCCTAACACAGCATGCAGTGACATCAAATACACGTCACTCTTTACCTTGCCGATGAAATAAATTGTTACATGGTAATAATTATTTTACAGAATAGGATAATCCAATACTGTGTCTAAGATCGTACCTACTGTATATCTGACATCCCTAGACCTATTGGTTCAAGTAGGGTTATTTTGGGAGATCTTAACATTTTGGGGATCTCGACACTTTTAAGGAATGTAGCAATTACGAGCACTGTTTTGTAGTGAAAAAGTCGAACTACTTCTATGTTGATTGTATGTTTAATCTCTGTGTAAGTGAATCTCATTACTTCAAAAAATTGAATGTGAGTTACACTTTTCTTTTCGGTCATGAAATATAATATAGGCCTACCATCTTTAGTTTATTGTATTTTGACTGGTTTTGCGTGATATTAAACATGTACAAATTATTGTATATACATTTTACAGATTAGTAAAGGCGCCAAAGTGATTACACTCTAACAATGTTTTCTTTGTTTCGAGTCTGCTGTTACGTTTTTAATGAAGGTATATCTCGAAGAGATTTCAACAGTGTATTTTTGGGAGATCTGGACATATTTATCTATCTGTGTGTCTGCCTGCATATCTGAACCTACTCATATTCCACTAAACCAATCTTATTTAAACTTTATATTTTCATTTTAATTGATATTGGACAAATACGAAAAGGCACAACTCTCGATACAAACATGAGAGATAAATTAGTTCGGCATATCCTTCGCCTTGATTCTGAATTATATAGGACTTAACAATTAATTACGTAAGAGAAATGACATCCCGACGTAATGCAGGATAACATGTTTGAGTATGATCTGGTTCTAGCCGAAAATTGATGTGAAAATCGCATTGAAGAAGACATTACCACTCCCCCAAAAACACCACAGACAGCATCTGCACAATGACATTAAATGTCCTACATTTTAGGATTGCCTAATTCCTCACCTAATGATACTTCCTTTGAAGAACTGTCGCCAGTTCCGCTGCAAACACTTCTATCTGGTGGTAAAAGAGCAAGAAAACTTCATTCTAAGACTATCAACGTCTGAACTATAGGAAACAGTTAAGGAAGATTAAACAACAAAAGAAGTTTGGTTTTCCCAAAGAAGGAAACCGTCTAATGCTGTGCGTATAGGCGAACGGAGCTAGTTCATCAAAAATTCTCAACAATCCAAAAGAGCCTATTGTGCCGCGTTTAGTGGGTATTACTACGAAGACCTTGCTACTGAACTTTGGTTTCAGTGTGTTGAATATTACCAAACGTTGTTTCACAATTTGGAAAATAACAGCGATGAAAAATTCACATGTGACCAATGCGAGTAGGAGTATTATAAAATATTTATAAATAGTTCGAGAGCAAAATTTGTGTTGTAAATGTTGAGGTGTAAAGTGTTTCATACGTTTGTAATATTATGTCTAAATCTCCCCCATAAAATTCGACGCTTCGTCACCAATTTATGTTTTTAAATACAGTGATGCAAAATGAGCACATTGGCACCAGATATATGAAATGTAC
Organism: Periplaneta americana; assembly: GCF_040183065.1. NCBI lineage: Eukaryota > Metazoa > Arthropoda > Insecta > Blattodea > Blattidae > Periplaneta > Periplaneta americana. The sequence continues at coordinate 62,280,515 of NC_091128.1, forward strand.
GGAAAACATGACCATACATATTAGGGGGAAAAATTATAATAAAATTAGCATACGTTGATCTCAAAATAAACATTTACAAACGTACTGGGGAGCACTATGATCACACTTACAAGCCTTATAACTGAGAAATAAAGCATTTCAGGACTCATGTTGATATAACAACTGCAAAAATTATACACTAGTGCAGAATAGCATAAATAATTTATAACAAATAGAAAGGATTTCTAATAGACGAATCACATAAAGTAGCAACACGGATATGCTCAACACTCTTCTAACATCATACAGCAGTAGGACAAATTAAAACATGCATTAATGTGGAAGCAGAAAGAATAGTTTAAGATTTATAGGAATCCATATTCAACCAAAGAAGTTCAGGAAAAACGTCACTCTCATAAATTCGAAGGCAGGAATACAACTATGGGTAAGGTACAGCTGGTAGAGAGGAGAGGCCAGATATTTGTCCATGTTTCTTTCAACACACGTATGGGAAAAGTAGAATGACATTTTCTTAAGATGATTGTTCAAAGGTAGGCCTGATGGTAGTAGAGATGACAATTATAGATCCCCGCCGTCTTAATACTGAAGAAAATGCCCCTGGTAATAATAATAATAATAATAATAATAATAATAATAATAATAATAATAATAATAGTTTTATTATACTCACAGTACTTATAGTACTCATATACTTATAGTACTCATTATGTTAGAGGCTGCGTAGACTCCAGGGCCATAGGAAGGCCGGAAGAATTATATCATTGGAGAAATTCATGACCTCATCGGGAATAAAGACATGATTAATTATTATTTTTAAATATGTACTTTTTATTTTACTCAAATAATTAAAGATATAGTGTACAAACTCATGTTTGTTTTCGTCTTGTGTACGATTGTGCAGTGAAGTGTCTGGAAAGCGGTACATAGTTCCTAAAAATAACTGTTAATTAGGACGAACTCTAAATTCTACCATCTGGTATGCGAGCACTCGAGTTTCCAACATTAGTTCCTGCCTTTGATAGCTTTCTACTACAATCAAATGAACTTATTATATAAGTTTCATAAGAGTTAATTTGAAACCGGAAATTGAATATAGAACTTCGATCTTCTAAACAGATGTTTCCGCCTTTTAACACGCATATTTCACAAGATAGGCTGCAATTTGCTTCCAGATGTAAACTTTTCTGCACGAAAGTTCTTTTCCTGCCTGTTATGTATTCGTGGCCCCTCCTTGCGTGTATCAACATCTACGTCCAGACTCGAGAAACTTTCGAATAAAGTTACAACTTTGTTTTCAGTCGGTAACTAATTTAAGAACATCGTGAAATTATCCACTCTCTCTCCATTTTTGAGGGCTACTCACGGTAGTATGGCTTACCCCACATTGGCGAACCACTTACCTGGTACTGATACGGCAATCTTGTTCCACGGCGTTTATCACATCTTCCTCCAAGGCTGGGGTACATATCTGGCGCACCCGCTCTTCATGGTTACCCAGTCCCGTAAACGAGCCTGTCTCACCCAAACTTCGAAAAATTCTTGCAAACTCTGTATGTTGGGGGTTCTGTCGACCAGTAGTCAAAAACTGCACACTCAATGTTCTACCTGGATTTTGGTCATATAGGAACTGCACACCAAAATTTTCTACCTGGATTACGGCCATATGGAAATTGCACACCTAAATATTTCTACCTGCTTTGCCAATACTATAGATAGTTTTAATTTACCAAAGTGTTTTAATTTTGTTCGAAATGGAGCGTCTGTTTACATCTGAAATTGAACGGAGTAATTTAGTACTGGTATATGACGACTGTAAATTTTATAAATCCAAGGAGTTGAAAAACTATGAAGCAATGTGGAGGTATTGTGTTAGAAAATGCAATGGGAAAATTTATAGCTTGCTGAGCAACTTGGAAGTTATTAGAGAACGCGGTGGGCATAACATGTGGTGGACATTAGTATATTAAATCGCCTAATAATTAATGCAGCTACAAAAAGAAAAGCCATCAATGTAGTTAGAAGTGCGTGACGAATCTCTAATAAAAGATAACATACAAATCGTGGAGGAAACTTCAACCTATTCTACCTAAATCGCAACCCGAAGTTTATGACAGACTGAGTCAATTAAACTTGTTACGTACTAAACGAAGCGAAGATTTCGTTCTTTTCAATGACAAGAAGTCGGGGATTTCTTCGCTAAGGAACTGGTTGAGGTAAAACCGAAATGTACTAGACTTGAGAAATTTGCAGGTTATTTAGATTACTAAAAACTTACATCTCCGAAGATGCAATTTTCTCTCCTACTTTTTGGGCAGCCCTGACTGCATCGACCCCTCGCACAACAAACGGCTGTGAATCATTTCACACCCATTTTAATTTCAGTTTTTACAGCAGTAATCTTTCATTGTATAAGTTCGTGAATCAACATATGGACATACAAACTGAGACATAGTATTAAACTGGAAAGCACTGAAGGAAGTAACCGAAGTTTCAATGTAAAGTCAGCCAAATGCATAAGAAAAATATTTTGTAAATTGTGCAGTTTCCGGGTAAGATTAGTAAAACCCTCGTAAATCAGTGTGCATTATCTGGGTAGGATTAGTGGGTCCCTCGAAAAGCGGTGTGCAGTTTCCGGATCAAAGTGTACAGTTTCCCTGTCGACGGGGGTACTTTTCCAGGTACAGCCGTGCAGCCGCCCGCCCATTGCAATGTGCATGTCCATATATGTATACCATGTCAGCCTGCTCGCGATTGGTGTATCTGACCATCATAACTTAGCGCTGCACTACCTACACAAACACGTCCACGTTAGGTTTAGTTGGCACTACCACTGAAGCGGATGTCTACGTAATGTTACCGATACAAATGCTCGCTACCGTCATGGATAAATATATAATAGGATGCGAAACTGCGGTCAGCACCATCTGGATTTGGGGGTTTGAAATAAGGTGATCAGCGCCCAACGTCGTAGGTGGTGAATATTAGAACTACGTGTTGGGTACATTACCAAGAGTTCTCTATTTATCCGTTCGAGATATTGCTGTACGGGAGAGTCGAAGATGAAGATGGCGGACTGAAACTTGCAAATAAGTGAACATAAAGTGATACGTGTGTTTATAAGCAGTGTATGTTAAACAGTGATGTTTATGGACGTTGTAAAAACAGTGTTGTTGAATGTATTGTAAAGTAATAGTAATGTAATAAATTGAACTATCTAAGTAGTTCTTGCAGACTTTTCCATACCCAAAGAATACAATCCCAATTATCTAACCTTTTGCTTTAAGTTTTGTCTCTGTCTGGTTATATTTTAATCGGGTAGTGTAAAACACATCGTCTCTTTTATCTTCCTGTTGGCTCCGGTAAGAATTTTCAGTAGAAGATGCTGTGAGGAATAAAACCGTAAATGTTTTATTTTAAATAGGGTCAGTTTTCAATATCGATTAGGGTGGGAGGGAATACTTTCTGCACAGTTTAACATTTTTTTCGTCACCAGGTGCGCTGTTAAATGCATGGAGTAACTACTCTTTTCGCTACTTGGTGCGCTGATAGATGTAATAACGCCCCTCCCAGAAATAGATGGCAGCAAGATCAATTTCTACAACAGCGCCTCTAGTATGTGTTACGGGAAACTCATTAAGTTTCCCATCCTATTATATATTTATCCATGCTACCGTCATGGGGAACAGCACCGCTCTCTAGTGAGGAAAGCATGCATTCCCCGACCTACGTTCATTATACAGGGGCATCATTTTATTTTTAATTCAATTTTTATAGTATCAGAGTTTTTCAATGTACTTCACTCCCATCCCCTCTACTAGTAAATTTCCAACCGTTCTCCACACAGAACCGAGGCCGCGTATGCATTACTGAGTTAGTGAGTATAGTAAGTTCCAGAAATATGTTCGCGTTTTCCAGTGACGAAAGAGCTTTCAATATTGAATCATATTTTCGCACAGGTACTGTCGTCCGTTTGCTTACGTCGCATCCCGGTTTCCCTCACCCGCTTCTGCTCGTTTCTCTGTAAAGGCTAGTGGCTAGGCTGTCTACTCTTTTCTGAAAACATTAATTTCTGTTAGGAATTGGACGCTTACGTAATATTATACAATTGTTTAAAATAACTTAAATAAAAGGGCCTCGTTAAGTAATTAACTGTCATGTGATTTCCCCTCTTACTACAACCCTGCTGTTAACCACTTGGACAGACAGTATCTTTTCGGATCGGGCAGAAGTGAAGATTGAATTTACAGTACGTAAGGTACTCTTTTATAGAGTAGGCACAGAATTATTTCAACATGAGTTATAGTACGAAGGACGAAACTGGTAACTGGAATTGCGTACAATAGTCTATAGTGCGATAATATGCAGAAAAGAACTGAAGCCTGTATCGAAATGAACGGCCACCATTTTCAAAAATGTGTTTAAATATCCATATTATGATTATATTTAAATTTAACTTCATTTTCTATATTGTACGCTAATGTGGTGTAGACAGTATAATATATACTGCATAATGAATATTTAATATTATTTATTTATTTATTTATTTATTTATTTATTTATTTATTTATTTATTCTGGTGTAGTTAAGGCCATCAGGCCTTCTCTTCCACAACACCAGGAATACAAATACAATAACAGAAATAAAAAGGAAAAAAAACCACTATAAACGAAGTAAAGTCACACAAAAATATACACAGGTTGCAGTCACACAAACTTTAAATGAGTGATTAAGTATAATTAATTGTATCCTAATTAACTAACATAAACAAGAAACTTGCGATTTTAATCTGGAGTAAAAAAAAACACAAATCAACACTTCTAGCAATATCTAAAGAGCATTAAACAAGACAAAATTTTCCAATTTAATTTTGAATTCTGATAAAGTCCGGCAGTCCCTGACATCATTAGGTAGCGAATTCCAGATACGAGGTATTTCTACAGTGTAGGAGGATGAATATAGAGACGTTCTATGATGAGGGATAGAAAGAAGTGCTTGATATCGGTTTCGAAGAGTTGTACGAAATTGAAAGCGCGATAAGAGATAATTCGGAGTAGAAGTATGCATGATTCTAAATAGAAGAGACAGTGTATGTATTGTTCTTCGTTCCTTCAGACGCACCCATGAAAGTAACTGGAGGGAAGGTGTTATATGGTCAAATTTACGAGTATTGCAGATGAATCGTATGCACACATTATGAACACGTTGTAGTCTCTCAGCTAAGAGTGAACTTACATTAGTTAGTAAGGAATCGCAATAATCAAAATGGGGCATTACAAGCGTCTGAATAAGATTCTTTTTTAGACTAAGTGGTAGAAATTCTTTCATATGAAACAAAGAGTGAAGTTGAGAAAATATTTTTTTGCAAGTGTGTGTTACTTGGGTGTTCCAATTTAGATCGCTATCCATAAAAATGCCAAGATTTTTAACTGTTTCACTGTATTTAACAATAATCCCATTCAATGTTATATGTGGTATAGTACCACTATCAAGAGTACTTCGTAGACGATTATGTCCCATTACGATTGCTTGCGATTTCTCTGGATTTAACCTTAATCCAAATTTGTGTGACCAAAGTGAAATCGAATTTAAGTCTTCGTTTATTTTATTTACTGCGTCACTAGTCTCGTCAGGGTGGAAATGCAAATAAATTTGCAAGTCGTCAGCATACATATGGTATTTGCAGTGTTTTATCATTTTAGTCACGTCATTAATATAGATCATGAAGAGTAAAGGTCCGAGAACTGATCCTTGTTGAATTCCAGATTTCACGACACACCATCTTGAAGAATAATTGCATGCAATGCCACATTGTTGACGTTCGCGAAGGTAGGATTCAAACCAAGTAACAGAACTTTCAGAAAGATTCAGAAGTCTTAATTTACATAATAGAAGGTCCGTGTCAACTGTATCAAATGCTTTACTGAAGTCAAGTAATGTCAGTAATGTTAATTTACGTTCATCTGTGGCTTCACGTATATCCTCATTCACTTTTAGTAGTGCTGTAGTCGTACTATGTCCATTTCTGAACCCGGATTGGTATTCGTCCAGTAAGTCATGTTCTGTTAGATAGGTCATTAGTTGTTTGTGAACAATATGTTCCAGAGCTTTTGATAGGGCAGGAACGATACTAATTGGACGGAAATCATTTGCACATAATGGGGTTTTAATTTTAGGGATCGGACGGATAAAGGCCTTCTTCCAGAGGTTCGGGTAGGTAGAAGTTATGAGTGAGGCGTTGAATATATGTGTTAATGTCGGCAGTATTATGTCCAATATTTTCTTCAATAATATTATACTAATATTATCCACGCCTTCAGCTTTAGAAGTAATATGTTTTATTGCCGCTCTTACTTCAGTTTCTGTGACATAAGTGAAGAAAAATATTTCTCTATCCGGAATTGGAGTCATTTGTAATTCGTTAACTGTCTGCTGTTTGTCGACCGTATCCAAGGTTATTGACTGTATAGTTGCAAAATGGTCATTTAGTTCGTCAAGAGAAACTGGCACACTGTCTACCTGAGTCCTGGGATTTCCTAAACCAATTGTCCGTAAGTTTCTCCACAGTTTGGAAGGGTCAGCTCTCCCCTTCAAGATGTTATGAAAATGTCTCAGTTTTGCGTTTCTAATGGCTTGAGTAGTTCTGTTACGTAAGAGTTTATAATAATTATAAGAGATTTCTGTCTTGTCATGTTTAAACGTTTTGTATGCAGCGTTTCTGTCCGTAATCATGCTACGTATGTCAGCAGTCATCCATGGGCTGGTGTCCTTTTTACGCGTTTAGATTTGATAGGAGCATGCTTGTCATATAAATTTATAATATAATCATTTAGTTTAACAAGTTTCTCGTCAACAGTATGTAAGGTCCATATTGAGTCCCAAGGAATCTTTATTGCGTCTTCAAGTAGTTGGGTTTCATCAATACGTTTCAAGTCACGGTACTTTATGAGTTTAGGTGTGGGCTTGGGACACTTCAAAGAATATACTAGATAAATAATATCGTGGTACGAAATTCCCAAAGCCACACATTGTCCATGTTTTTGTACTTTGTCTGCATTCTTCGTAATAATTAAGTCTAATAGGGATTCGGAAGATTGGGTATGGGGGGTTGGTTCAAGGGGAAGGACTTCTAGATCAAGAGCCTGGAACATGGTCAATAGATGTCTAGTGTAGTTCGAATCAGAGGCTAACAAATTTGTGTTAAGATCACCCATTATTAAGACGTGTTCATAATCTGTGATGAATTCCAACAACGATCTCTCGATCTCTACAATATCGTTAATCTTCGGGGGTTGGTAAATTACACAAATAAGGCATTTCTGAAAGCTTGTCAAGACTTCTACAAATAGCATTTCAGGTTTTCCGGCATACTCGCCAGGAGATGTGTATACGTCCGAATGGATAGCTCAATTCGTTTGTAAAACAGTTATTGTTAATATAGTACTGTATTTTGATTAAACAAAAACCTAATGAAAATTATCAAACTCAAAAACGCGATATTTTATAGTTTACGTAAATGAATGAACTACTTTTCTTCCCTCCTATACCTAGTAAAGTGATCTGTTTGTATTTTACGCCAGTATCATCGAACCCCAGTCGTGGAAGGGGTAGCAAACGGTGTTTACGGTTCTGAACCTTTAATTCAAAGGTAAAGCCAGGTTAACATTAAAAATGTTAGTAAAAATAAAATGATGTCCCTGTATAATTTTTTTCTTTATCGTTTCCGGAATCATCTCCCGCAGTTTGTACACTTTGAACGAAATCAACCTGTATATTTCGTACATGCAATGGTGAAGACATAAAGTTTTACAGGGTTGTTGCCTATAGAATACCTATATCTGTGATAGAGAGTTAATATTAAGCCTAAATTGAATTAAAATCACGTCGATATGGATAAGGAAAATGTTTAACATACGTACAAATTGTTATTTTAATGTTTCTACATCATTTTAATATTAAATTGATTTTGCTTGGCCAAATAGCGTAAAAGGATCACTGTGCGTTGTAGTACTATACAGCACATATGCAGCACAGTAAAGCTATGCACTTGTCGACAGTCGACAGGTGATCGCAAGTTTTCTGTTGTATTATGTGAACAGATGTCTCGGCAGGTCTGTGAAACGCAGTGCCGCAATCTCGTTAAAACTTACAGAAGATGTCCAACTATGTTCACAATACATTAGGAACTTATACATCATTTTATTTTTACTAACATTTTTAATATTAACCTGTCTGTACCTTTAGAGAACCGGAAACACCGCTTGCTCTCCCCTCCAAGACTGGAGTTCGATGATACTGGCGTAAAACACAAATCACTCTACTAGGTATAGGAAGGAAGAAAAGTAGTTCATCCATTTACGTAAACTAGGAAATATCGCGATTTTGAGTTTGATAATTTTCATTATGTTTTTCTTTAATCAAAGTACAGTACTGTATTAAGAATAAGTGGTTTTACTCACGAAGTGAGTTATCCATGCGAACGTATTCATTATGCGGTGTATATTATACTGTCTACAGCACATTAGCGTACAATATAGAGAAAGAAGTTAAATTGAAAAATAATCATAATATGAATATTTAAACACAATTTTGAAAATGGTGGCCGTTCATTTCGATACAGGCTTCAGTTCTTTTGTGCATATTATCGCAATATAGACTATTGCATCTAATTCCAATTGCCAGTTTCATGTTGAAATAATTCTGTACCTACTCTACGTACTGTACATTCAATCTTCACTTCTGCCCGACCCGAAAAAAATAAAATTACTCAGGCATGCTATCTACTGTCCTTCCAAGTGTTTATGCCGCAGGATTGTAGAAAGGGAGGAAATCACGTGACAGTTAATTACTTAACGAGGCCCTTTTATTTAAGTTAAATTAAACAGCTGTATAATATTACGTAAACGTCCAATTCCTAAGAGAAGTTAATGTTTTCAGAAAAGAGCTAAGACAGCCCAGCTTTTACAGAGTGGCGAGCAGAAGCAGGTGGGGGAAATCGGGATGCGACGTAGGCAAACGGACAGTACCTGTGCGAAAATATGATTCAATATTGAAAGCTCTTTCGTCACTGGAAAACGCGAACATATTTCTGGAACGTACTATACTCAGTAACTCAGTACTGCTTACTATCTGCGGTCTTGGTTCTGTGTGGAGTTGGAACTTCATTAGTACACTGGGTGGGAGTGAAGTACATTCAAAAACTCAGGTACAATAAAAATTGAAGTAAAAATAAAATGATGTCCCTGTATAAAGTCAATATACAATGATGTGTCTCAAATTTAATACGGAATGGGCCTTGGGAATCTGACAATTTTAACTCACAATAAGTTGGCAACAATGACATAAAAGCCAGTATGTGGGTTATTATGCGCACGCTCATCGCATGTCATTGTTGTAAAAATGGCGCCATGGAATGCTGAAGATCGTGCTTTTGTAGTGGAAACATTAAAAAAAATGCTGAGTCAGATGTTTTTATACAACGATTATTTCGTCGACATTTTAATGTTCCACGTCATGGTGACATTTGTAGCAGGAACATTATGAAGTTGTGGACACATCAACTGCGTATGTAACGAAGAAGAAATCGCCAGGTCCTGTACACACTGTGAGAACACCGCGAAACATCGAAAGAGTCAATCAGACAATAGTGAGAGTCCTCGTCGCTCAACCAGTAAACATGTTGCTTATCACGTAGCTACCAGTTTGAGAAGAATTCTGAATAAAGATTTAAATTTTCACACCTACAAGATTGTTGCGGCTCAAGAGTTGTTATCGGGATAAAGATAATACAGGGTGTTTCAAAAATAGAGGGCATAATTTCAGCTATGTATTCCCCACATGTAGACAATATAAAAATTTCATTACAACATGCGTCCGGAAATGCTTGATTTCCAAGTTATGGCCTTCAAAACAGTGATATTCACCGGAACGTTTTTCTTCTCGCAGGTGCCTCCTTTAAAGCAGATGCTAAAAATATCCAACTTCTGCTTGAATACAGGCTTCACAGCGATGTCTCATGGCCCTGCGAACACGATCCCAAATTCCAAGAGTATCCCGTATTTCCTCACAACCTGCCACAATTCGATTCCGAAGGGGTTCCATGTCAGGCACCGGAGACGAATACACCAATGATTTTAAATGGCCCCACAAGTAGAAATTGATAGGGTTCAAATCAGGTGAGCGCGGAGGCTAAGTAATTGGTCCACCTCTACCTATCCATCGATCAGGGTACCTCTCCCGGTACAAACGACGAGCCAGCGCAGCACTACCGTCCGTTTTACCGTACAAGAAGTGCACTTCTGCCAGCTCATGATTTGAGTACATATCGCACAGTACAACGCCAAACACAACACTCAATGTAGGGTAAAGTTGCCTAATGTCGTGATACCCCTAATTCTGTGATACGTTTTTTTTTCACTGACTATCACGGGATTGGGTATCTTGCTTGGAAGTTCACCGTTGTCTCAAAAGTAAGTGCAGGATGCACTCTTTCGAGAAAGATGTCTGGCGCTATGATTGAACTGCAAAGCTTAGAGTGATATTCAGTTAAAAAAAAAACTATCACGGGATTAGGTGTATCACGGCATTAGTTAACTTTACCCTACCCTTCGCCTCGGAATTAACTGTCAGAGTGTCCTCTGTTAATATCTTTTGTTACGGCAACTACCTATGGGAAGAAAAACGTTCCGGTGAATAACACTGTTTTGAAGGCCATAACTCGGAAACCAAGCATTTCCGGACACATGTAATGAACTTTTTGTATTGTCTACATATGGGGATAACATACCTGAAATTATGCCCTCTATTTTTTAAACGCCCTGTAGAATGGCATTCTGTGAAAACTTTCTCAACGTCTTTACTGATGAAATGGTGCTGTTAATGAGTGATGAAGCACACTTTCATTTAAATGGCAAAGTTAACAAACAAAATTGTTGTTGTTGATCTGATAAAAATCCACAGCAGCTTCATATGCGTCCTTTTCATAGTCCACATCTGACAGTCTGGTGTGGCGTTGCAAGTTTTGGAATCAAAGGTCCTTATTTCTTTGAAGAGAATGATAAAGCTGTCACAGTGATTTCTGATCAATACATACAGATGTTAGTGGTCTTCCTTACTCCAGAGCTACATTATCGTGCAATCGATCTCAAGAGACATCAATGGACTCAAAGAGGCTGTACAGGAGGAAATCACAGCCATACCAAACAACATGGTGCAATCAGCGATACAGAATTTGCGTGACAGACTGCAGCAATGACCGTGTTTTAAGTTATGGGGACCATTTAAGAGGTGTGCTATATAGAAAATGAGGTCACATTCCCAAATGGCATTCAATAAACTATTATTATATAACAGCATTCATTTGTATCTTACATTGTTAATTTTGTATGTTAAAATCGTCAGGTTTCCATAACCCGCACTGTATAAAAGCAAGATTTCCTTTTTATACAACAGCGGGTACTTTCACTCTCATCAAGTGATCTCTAGTTTTTCTTCCAGAGGCGACGCATCAATTTTTAATCGCTTAATTGTCAGACATGTTGATCACGGTGTACCACAGAAGCAAATGTACTTTTTTCTTGGTGCAGTGGCGGTGCGTCAATAAGAGCACAAGAACACGTGACCACCTTGTTTCCATTAATGCACGACTAGTTTTATTATATAACACAGTATTGACGTTGTGGAGATGTAGTATAATATCAGAATCGAGTATTTTAAACTTCCCGCATCTTGCATAAACTTCTTATGTAAACTTGGCAACATGCGTTCACGTACAAGCCGTGCTCTTTATAAGAAGGTTACAGGAATTTCACGCATGTGCGGGAGTAAATTGTCTTTCGCTGGTCGCTTATGACTCGTCAAGAGCACAAAGCATTAAGTGAACAGTGAATCTATCCTACAGATGTCAGGTGCATCGATGCCTATCGTTCAAGTGCTTTATCTCGAGCAAAAACATCTCGAGGAGGAAATTTAATAGTCTGTATTTTAGCCTGTAGGTGTCAGCATTTCTCACTGTCGGAACGTTTACTTTGTGTGGATATGTATACAGTGCTGCTACGAGAGTGTAGTTTGTGAATTACTATACTTTAGTGGTAGCATAATAGCATAGTTTGGCTTTCAAACACGTGCTGGCTGACTATGATAGTGGTATGAATTTAAGTATCTGTATAGTGGTGTATATTATTTAAGAATAATATTTACTGGCATGTATTTATAGTAATCAATCTATGCGAATGGGATTACAGTACTGGTATACGTTATAATGTACCAGTGTGTTGTGAACCAAAATGTATTACTGAACACACGCTTTGAAAATAACGGCACTGTGGTATGTATTAATTTTTAACAAATGCAAACAATGAACTCTGTTCAAGCTATTTTGAACAGTAAAAAACTGGGTAAACTTACTTACCAAGAAAAATTGGAAATAAAAAGACTGGGTTTTATTATTATTATCAGGGAAAGGATTTATATGTAAATACATATTTACTTATAAAGCTAATATAATTTATATTTTGCATTATCTTTATGTTTCACAATGTGTAGGGTTGAAAAATCCTACTTTTATTTTCCATATTTTTCCATATTTTAGAGTTTAGTACATATTTTCGTTAATTTCCATATATTTTCCATATTTCATATAAAACAGTCCATATTATATTAGGTTTAACAATAAAACAAAACAAAATTCCATTAACTTTTAAAAATACATTTCAACAATAGAGATTTAAACACATGTTCAGTAATCCCTTTAACATCAGAGTTATTTGAAAATTAGCAGTCCTATCAACAATGGGAAAGTAAGTTACAAAACTGTATTAATTTAATTTAAAATTTTTAACAGACTTCAGTTGTGCAGCTCAACAGTTAAATGCCAGTCAGAGTACACATAGGTTCAGTTTTGTAAATCATACTATAAAGACGGTAAATATGCCAAAAGTACGTCATTCAGTCAATTTAAAATCAAAACTAACAAGTTACATTTCAGAATTTAAAGAAGATGGTTTATCAACTGACAATAAAATATTATTTTGTAATTTGTGTCAGTGTGCAGTATCATCTACACAAAAGTTCCTGGTGCAACAACACATTACAACTAGTAAACATCAGGCCAACAAACAACTAAATTCCAAGCAGAGACAATTGTTTTTAACACAACCAACAACATCGAATGTAAGATCTGAGTTTAACATCGACCTGTGCCGTTCTCTCATCTCTGCTGATATTCCTCTCTACAAACTAAAGAATAAGGTCTTCAGGGAATTCCTTGAAAAATATACTCAACATACAATCCCGGATGAGTCAACACTTAGGAAGACGTATGCTCCATCCATCTACGATGAGACAATACAGAAGATAAGAGATGAAATTAAAGATAGTTCAATTTGGGTTTCCATTGATGAGACTCCCGACAAAGAAGGTAGACTTGTTGGTAATGTAGTTATCGGTTTGTTAAGTGAACAATATTCTGAACGAATTCTTTTACATTGTGATGTTCTAGAAAAGTGCAATAACAAAACTATAGTTAAACTGTTCAACGAAGCTATGGGTATCCTGTGGCCAAAGGGTATTATGTACGATAATGTGTTATTCTTTATTAGCGATGCTGCCCCTTATATGGTCAAAGCTGGACAAGCATTATCTGTTGTATATCCTAAATTGACTCATTTTACTTGTGTGGCGCATGCATTTCATCGTGTGGCAGAAGTGGTCAGAGACAATTTCCCTAAAGTAGATTTGTTGATTTCATCAGTGAAAAAAGTATTTCTCAAAGCTCCCAGTAGAGTTAACGTGTTGAAAGAAATGTACCCTGAAATTCCATTGCCACCAAAGCCAATTTTAACTAGATGGGGTACATGGCTAGAAGCAGTTGAATATTATGCCGAACATATAGACTCTATTAACAATGTTCTCCTTGCATTGGACTCTGAAGATGCAGTCTCAATTGATACTGCGAAAACAGTTACCTGTGACATAAGTGTGAAGAATGACTTAGCTCACATTCAGCATACATTTTCATGCATCATAAAAACGCTCAAAAGTCTCCAAAATAGGCACCTTTCACTATCTGAAAGTTTTGAAATTATAAATAGTACTGTGGAACAACTGAATCGTGGTAGAGGTAAAGTTGCAGATGCAGTAAGAGCTAAGGTGGACACTGTACTTTCAAAAAACCCTGGATATGAAGAACTACAAAAGGTTGTTGCTGTGATGAGTGGTGAATCAACAGTGAAGATTAACTTGGACTTATCCCCAGCAGACATTGTGAAATTGAATTATGTACCAGTTACTTCTTGTGACGTCGAACGCTCTTTTAGTCAGTATAAATCTATCCTCAGAGACAATAGAAGAAGATTCACTTTTCAGCACTTGAAAGAAATGTTTGTAACCTATTGTTATGGTAACAGACAATAAAAATTGTGTTTTGTTGAAACTACATTGGAAGATAAGGTACGTCCATTATATTTTTTGTTTAGTTTGATTAAAATGTACCAATATTTAACGTACATAGTCATTTTTTTATAATTTTAAGTCCATATTTAATTCCATATTTTGGTAAAAATCCATATTTAATTCCATATTTTGGTAAAAATAACTACATATATATTTACATATTTCATATATTTTTAGTCCATATAAATCCGTTCCCTGATTATTATTATTATTATTATTATTATTATTATTATTATTATTATTATTATTATTATTATTATTGTAGGTTTTGAATTTATATACAATTTTTCAACAGTGAAACATTGGGATCATGAATTTCATATTAGGCTAAACGTACGATTTCAAATTCTCTTCGGTTTGGAACACAAAATTGTGAACACACGTAACATTTTATCACGAGCCGCCACTGTCTTGGTAGTTATTTAACGACGCTGTATCAACTACTCGGTTATTTAGCGTCGATGGGATTGGTGATACTGAGATGGTATTTGGCGAGGTGAGGCCGAGGACTCGCCATGTAAACAGCCCAAGCGGGAATCGAAGCTACGCCCGAGCGCAAATCCGGATCGGCAGGCAAGCGTCTCACTCAGCTGAGCTCTGCCGGTGGTTATGCACTTGTTATCACGATAATATTGATGCCGAATAATGGGGAACTGGGGCAACAGGGGTACTCCGCGAAAATCTGACTCAGATATCGTTCTTGTCCATCAAAAATTTTATTTGAATTCGCTTCTGTCTGAGAATTGATCTCCTCTGTGGAAAACGAACATACCAGGTAATCATTTTTGACTCTCTCACTTTTATCCCTTGTATAATAATTTACTTTGCTGCTAATAAAAATTAACGACTTTTTATACATCACTATGTTAATTAAAAAAAAAAAAACTTATATGGTACTTTGTATTAACTACTAATTTCGGCGTGTCACGCAATCTAAACTCTTAGAAAATCTTCGTAAATCTATGCAATAGCCACAATAAACGTAGGCCTAAGTATAAAGAAGAGAAAATTAACACACTGTGAAAGTAAAACAGAATGGTCATATCTCGAAAGAAAATTCCAATTTCTCAAGCAGTGACAAAGAAATGAATATACTGTGACAGCGACGTGAGATTCGAACTCACGACCAGCGTCCCGCAAGAGAGCAGATCGCGCGGGCTTCACGGAGCACTGAGCGACGGTGCGCGGCGGAGAGAAGAGAGTGCGCGCGCAACTGCTGCGTACGGAGTGAAGGGGGGACGGACCCTCCCGACTCTTCCAGAAGTCCGTCGAAGTGGAGATATCCATATAATTCGAGAGAGCTATCTCTGCACACCCGTAGAAATTTCTCGCAACTATGATTTTGCTATAAAAGAAGAAACGCCAGCGAACTTGAGCAGTTTCAGTTGATTAGTCAGCCAGTCAGTGAGCAAGCCAGAGCAAGCAAGCCAGTCTTGTGTACCGGAGTTCGACTCGAGTGTGCGTCCGCAACTGTGTCAGCATCCGAAGGCCTGAGTTCGAGTGCAGTGGACCGCAGTTGGAGGGACCCGAGTTCGAGTGCAGTGGACCGCAGTTGGAGGGACCTGAGTTCGAGTACAGTGAACTGTCTCTGAAGGTCTGTGGTTCGAGATACTGTGAACTCGAGTGACTGAGCTAGAAGAACTGTGAACTGAGAACTGATGGTTCTGATTTGTAAATAGTGCTTTGTAAATATTAGTTAAGATTAACAGTTCATTGTTGTTCGTAATAGTCCAAGTAAATTGTCATTGCCGTCAGTGGAGTGCTACAACGAATACTGTGTTGAGTGAAAATTCTATTGTTGACGAGAGCGTTTAAGGTGAATTGTAGAAAGGAATTATTGTTGGAAGAATAAAATCCTATTGTTGAGTTGAAATAAATTTACAATATGTTCACTATTTCGTTTATATGACATCATTCCATTTTCGACCAATGAAGTGTAATGAAATTTTGAATTCAAACATCGCGATAATTTTTGCAGCTAGATTTATCGCTCTCAATGTATCGCATGGTCGTTCTTTTGTTTAGTCGGTGTCGCCAATTGTTTCCCCGTAAATTGATGAGCATGGATCCATTAAGATGCATATACATGGTTAAACTGGTCTTTCAAATTTACGCATTGAAGACGATGTTCAAAACGGTGCACCATGTAGACACAAAATCTTCATGCTTCTTAATTGAACATGTGTTTTAAACTTGATTATTTCAATATTTTTCCCAGACTGCATGCATACGCGCATGGAAAATTGAACTGTGTAGATGCAACTTCAGTTCCGTTACAAACTAAAGCGGGAATGCGTTTGTCGATCTATGGAAAATGCTTTCCTGTAGCACGGAGTAAATGTCGAAATAAGGCACAGCTGACACATGGTCCCGCGCCACAGGTAACTAACCTAATTGTAACCTATAAAATGTGTATTACTTGGATGAAATTAAACAATTAATAGAAATAGAAAGTCAGATGTTCAAATTTATGTAACATCAGCGCATATCAAACCCAATAACAAGGTCTTTATCAAATTGCCTTCCGTATAGCATAATAAAATACGTGTTTTAATTATCTATACAGAGCTGGCTTCACTGTTCAGCAACATATGTCTCATTGTAGTGTCAATACATAAGCATTGCTATATAGCTGTTTCCACACCATATTACAATACATAGTTCTTAGTTCTCGGTGTAGTGTGTAATGTAACGACGAAGTACTAAATAAAGTGTGAAATTCTACTTCCACATTTCATCTTCTAATTCCATGTTCATTGTAGGCTATCTGAAAAAAGTTACACTCCTTCATTCAGAATTGATAACTGCGTTTTCAACAATAAATTCTTCATTTAATTAATGTATTAATCAGGTTATTTGTAATTATATTATAAAATATTTAAATTATATTATGATTTCAGCAGATAATGAAAACGTATTTCTGTTATAATAAGAGAAAAGTGCAGTACATGTAATTAACATTGTTAAACCTATATTTCGCTTTTCGCAATTAACATTACTCAATAACATCCCATTTATTATTGCAGTAATCGATATCACTGGTCAACAATGAAAATGTTTCTTCCTCAAAAATAGCTCATTCTTATGTATTTCCACCTGCTGAATTAAAAAATCACCATAAAAATGACATATTAGCTCTTGCTTTGTAGATAAAGTGATATTTCATTTTTTAGAGTCAACATTTTCAGTTTGGGGGAAATTTTGTTTTGGGAGTTGGCACACCTGTCAAATAACAAAACACAAATGTTCTTCAGCTGTTTGTAAGTTACAAACATAGGTATTGTTGCTGTCACTGTGAATTTCATATTGCTTCTGCTGTAATTAATGCAGAATTTCTGGTTTGGAAGTGTTTTTAAAGCGTAAAATTTGTAAAAATGCCACGAAAATTGTGTGTTTGAAGTAGAAAATGAAGACAGTGTGGAACAGAAAGAAGAACCCAACAAGCCTTCCACATCCCAGGACCCTGATTTTGAGGAAAAAAGATGATAAACAGCACAGACTGAGTCAAGCGGAATTGAATGATCTCATTAGAGACCTTGACCTGTCAAAGGAGAAGGCAGAAATTCTAGAGTCTAGACTACAGCAATGGAATCTTCTCGAACGTGATGTCAGGGTCTCACAGTACAGACAACGTCACAGGGATCTGCTTCCCCTTTTTTTTTATAAGAAAAACAATCTTGTTTGCTGCGACATTAATGGCTTGATGAAATGTTTGAATTTGAACCATGATCCAATTGAATGGAGGCTATTCATAGACTCCTCCAAGCTTAGTTTGAAAGCTGTATTACTTCACAATGGCAACCGTCTTCCTTCTATTCCTGTTGGTCATGGAGTTCACATGAAGGAGATTTATGCAAATATGACAACCCTCTTCGACTCAATCGAATATCATGAACACAAGTGGAAAATCTGTGGTGATCTAAAACTCATTACTGTACTCTTAGAAATGCAACTGAGGTACACAAAATATTGCTGCTTTTTATGTATGTGGGTCAGCAGGGATAGGAAATCACATTATATTCAGGCAGACTGGCCTGCAAGAAATCATAACCCTAGCGAGAACAATGTTGTTGCCGAGCCTCTCGTGGACCCAAAAGATGTTCTTCTTCCACCCCTGCATATTAAGCTGGGTTTGATAAAATATTTTTTCATAGGTATGAAGCAAGGACAGGCCTTTAAGTACGTAAGAGAGAAATTTCGGAAATTAAGTGATGCCAAAGTCAAGGAAGGTATTTTTGTCGGGCAACAAATTCGAGAACTTGTAAAGGATCCTGCATTTGATCAAGTTTTGGCGGGGAAAGGAAAGGAATTTTGGGAAGCCTTCAAGGGAGTTATTCATGGATTTTTAGGCAACAAAAGAGATGATAACTACACTCAGTTGGTGACAGTGCTCCTGCAAAAATACCATCAACTCGGATGCAAAATGTCCCTTAAAATCCATTTTCTCCACTCCCACCTAGACTTTTTCCCTCCTAGTTGTGGAGCTTTCAGTGATGAACACGGAGGAAAGTTCCATCACGATATTTCTGTTATGGAACAAAGATATCAGGGCCGCTGGAATGAAACAATGCTTGCGGATTACTGCTGTCTTTGCGTAGGGATGCTCCGGAACTCACAAAAGGCAAGCTAAAATACGACAATCTCATGAAGCCACACATGATTCTCTTCAGACCCAACCATCTGCAGGTATTCTTCCATAAATTTAGAACTCTTAGAATGTAACTGCCATTTAAAAAAAATTAAATGCACTTTCAATGTTGTTGGCATATGTAATTAAAGTTAAACTGAAATACTTCCACCTATTGTGTATCACAGAAACTAGAGCTAAGAAAAATTTTTCATTGTCATATTCGTTTTTCTCAACCCAAAATTAGTATGAATTGACTCATGAAGTGCAAGAAACATTCAAAAAAATTTTTTTTGTTGGCCGGTGATTCAATCTATCTGAACTTCACAATGTCTGAATAGGTTAAGTATTCGTAAATATACAATAATTATTAACAGTTTGTGAGCGAATTTTAGGGATACATTATTTATATTTTTATTTTATTCACGAAAAATTCCTAATAAATGTCACTGGAGGTCTTAGATTTGCCGGATAAATCTCTCACCTCTCGTGACATTACTACAAATAATAGGCCTGAGTCCAATATTCGAGCAGTTGTTGAGGCTTTCATCTGCAGAAGGATTATAACAGAACACGGAACACGTGGAAAGCATTCATCACTCGAGATGTTGACGGGCTACTCACTTTTAATGGTAAGTCTAATTATGACATTTTAAGTCTTCGATCCACCCTCGCTGGTTATTTGAAGAAGGAAATTCTTGACTTTTGAGATCGCGCTATAATTTGTTAAAAGTGACGGGATCTGCTGCCTTTCTCATAATGTGCTGACAGAGCGATCGTTAAGCAAGATACGAATTTAGTTGCCCCGTCTTCACGGATATTGCATCTGTCTACATTTCTTCCTTTGCAGTGTGACAAGCACAATTACTCAGCACGATTCTCTAACTTTGTGTATCCTCAACACAAAACTTATCAATAACTTGACGTTTAAAGCGACATTTCCTGTTTTATCTAAGAAGAAGCCCGGTGCTGTAACGTACAAGTAGGCCTAATATTCTCAAAATATTCCGATATAGGATATGACTACCTATGTCTCGCTCGTGATCAGAACATAGCACGAAATATAAATATAAAAACTGGAAATTTACCCTTTGAATTATTCTCACTTTGAGAGAGAAACAGAGGTTAAGGATGTTCGAGAATATGGTGCTTAGGAAAATATTTGGGGCTATGAAGTTATAGGAGAATGGAGAATGTTACACAACGCAGAACTGCACGCATTGTAATTTTTATCTAATATATTATAAATCTATACGTTTGAAATGGGCAGGACATGTAGCAGATGGGTGAACCAGAAATTCATATAGAGTGTTAGTTGGAAGACCCGAGGAAAAGAGACCTTTGAGGAGGCCGAGACGTAGATGGGAGGATAATATTAAAATGAATTTTAGGGAGGTGGGATATGACTGGATTAATCTTGCTCAGGTTATTGGCTTATGGAAGGGCGGCAATGAACCTCCGAGTTCTTTAAAAGCCATATAATTAAGTAAGTTTAGGATATGACACTTCCTGTTTCCAAATATATTATCTATACTTTTTATTCTTGAACATGTATACCGGTATCGCTCTCAATACAGGTTTATTACAAATTAAAACCATGGTGAAGTTCACTTAAACAGAGAATAAACTTTTCTAAGTAAGTGTACTGAACAAATAGTAATTAGTAGATTTCGAAGTGTTTCACGCGCTTAGAGACTCTAGTGTTGAACAAAAATTCGCAGCATCCCATATGGGAGACAGTTGTGGGACGTCGAGATGACCTAATAGAATAGTAAGTTACTGAGATGTCAACTTGTTTATAAATATAATTATGTGTTTTAACGTTTACGTAAAAACTTTTGAACTACCACAGACACTTACTGCTGACATCATAACTTCAGTTTTGAAACGCTCTTGCCAAATTCTGAGTTATCATATTCACTCTGTTTAATTTTTTTCTTCACTTTATAATTCATATATGTTTATTTTAATTTTCTTTCTATAAAATTTATGTAAACATTTAATATTGTAAAATTCATGTAGGAGAGTATACTGAGTCCTTCTGGGCTACCTCCAATGGGAGGCAGTTATTGTTATTATAATGTCAAAAAATGACTACGGTACAATTTCTGTAGTGCTCGGGAAAAGTTGCATAAGTCAAAAATGTTAATTTTACAGGAGAAGGAAAAACGTCTTCACACTGGTTTATGTCTATTTGATTTTCTTCTGTATGAATTATTGTAATGGGAGAAATACTTATGTCTCTTTTCCCAAGCGAGCAGATGTTCCGTAAGTTGTCAATAAATTAACAAAAAATGTTTGTGGAAACTGACTTATGCCACTTTTCCCAAGCATTGCAGAATTTCTAATTTATTTACCTCTTTTTTTTTTAAGGAAAAGTCTGTTTCGTCAGATCGAAAAGAGGGCATGGCAGCACACATTTCTACATGTTCTAAAAGAAAAATAACTTCTTGCGAGCTAAGTAATTCTGACCAAGTGCAAGATAAGAATACCGAAAACAATGGGTTCAAGCAAGTACATTGCAGTTCGTGTAGTTGTCTGTGTTTTTTCGAAATGATGTCTCTTGACTAGTCCCGTTTTTTATCTCAGTGCCTCAATTATTTCATCAAATAGATCAGACGAAGATCAATTTGAACTGTTTCAACATTCTCAGTGAGGACTGCGTCATATTGAAAAACGGCATCATTTTACAAGACCTGTGCATTCATCCGAATTATTTTTTAATATACAGTAGAATTTGGTTATAACGACATCCAAGGGACCTTAAAAATTATGTTGTTATAAACGAGTGTCGTAGTAACCGAGTTTCATATTATTAGTCTAATGAGGTGGAAAATGAAAAATTACAAATTTAAATAGGCTTATTTCAGATTTATGTAATCACTTTTAAGCCTACCATGAACTTAATAAAATACACGTACAAATTATATTATATACAGTATTCTGTATTAAAATAGTTTGTTCAGTACTTATCAAACTTTTTTACTTAGGAGTGAAGTAATCAGTCAGTTTACTCTGTTGCCTCCTACTTGCCCAATACACACTTTCTAAATTACGTTCTACGAGTATGTTCATCATTTCAGCTACAATTTCACTGCTTCCTCCCCTAGCTTCGATCCATTGTGTTCAAATGCAGCAACAATTTTATCCTTGCTCTTCCAAATCATTTTGACTGTGGAATTAATTAGCCAAACCCACGACAGACGTAAGCTTTTTTAATTCCATTCTCCATTTGATGAATTACTTCAACTTTTTCTTCCAATGTTAAAACTTTTCTTTTAGTGTCATACTGCGTTAAAATGCGTGTCCTTAGTGAAAACTTCCTGTCGAAACTGACCGCACACAGATACCGTTAATACTGCATGAATTTGGACAGATTACAATGGGATGGGGAACCTGCCTGTCTTCCAGAAATCTATGATGGAAGGAGAGAGTAAAGAATATGCCAGGTTACTATACTAAAAGCCAGGTTATGAACCGACGAAACAGGAAGTAGTTGGATGGGCGAGAGGAAAGTGGGGGTTAGAGGGGTAGCCTGTGCAGTGATGACACGTTGAGTGTGGGGGATGGAGGGGAGAACGAGAACGGAGCTTTTCATTGGACCTCGCGTGAAAATGTCGTCTGCTAACGAAAATCTGGCAACGGAATCACGGAGACAGTGTAGCCAGTTCATTTGCAGTACCACGTGCATTACGAGTCGCATTTCGTACCAGCGTCATTAGCTCGTGCTTTCTTAAAAACAGTAATTTTAATTACTAATATTGTAGATAGTGTTATCGAGAACTATATACAGTAGTTATTTTAAACATATCGGTGACAAACGCTGAACACGCTTTGAATCTCTCCCCACTATGTGGCAACAGAGCTCAGAAAGAGACCAACAGGACGTTGCTTCCGGTTTAGTCGGTTCATAACCTGGCTTTTAGTATAGATTTCAACAAAATATTTCTTAAAATACTTTGGTTCTTAGAAAATCGTATTCTAAACTGAAGTTAAAAATGACGTTATATGCGAGGTAGACGCATATACGTTTGTCGTATTAAGCAAGGTAGGAAAGCATGTGTCTTATGGGGAATTAGTTGGAACCACAGAATATTTGACGTTATAGGCGAAGTGCCGCACAAAACGAGGTCGCTATAACCAAGTTCTACTGTACTTGTTTATCGAGATAAACTGGCAAAAACTTTGTAAAATATGTTCACTTAGTTGTTCGGTTTACCACTACTGCATTATCAATCCAACAGCTCTAAATAGTTCTGTACTTTTCCTTCAAAAAGAACAGCATTAAAGGTTGAGCAACTTGTAAGCGCAGTGCATCGCGTAGTTAAGGCATGCAGTACCCCGAGGCGGCTGCGCGGTCTGCGCCAGTGGTTGCCCCCGTAGTATTCCCGGTTTTTGATATTTAATAAATAGTAGTTAGGTTATATTGTCATTTTTCTTTCCTTTTCCTTTCTTCAAATGGCCCAACCTATGCCATTGCTTCTAATCTATGCTAACAGCTAACATATCGTAATAGTTGTACGTCCTACCACTGCATAGCAACACGGATAGGGTATTCTTACTAACAGGTGGCCATTGGACGTATCGTTTTCGATTGGATGTTGCGGGCACGTGGTACAATGCCGTCATTATGATTCCAAACAAATAGTTGGAATCCGTGTTATTGGTCTTAGAACATGGAAAAATAAGGGATTATGTCCGATTATCAGCTCATTTTATCGATAGGCTATATCTTCAAGGTAAGAAAATTAAATTCCTTTCAGGGGACATTCAACTTAAAAATTGGAGAAAAATTGTCATAGAAATGAAAAATTAAATTTCTACACTAATTTACGTGACAGAACTAAATCTATAAGCAGAATTCTTCCGCTATTCATTGAGAAGTCACAGACAAATGCAAATAGCCAAAAAATAAAAAATGATAATTAAAAGTGATATTTCAATTAATGATTGATTAAACATTGAAATATTTTTTTTATTTTGAAAAGTATTGGATCTAATGAGCTGAGATTTTGCATGTTACTTTCCATGTGCATATTAAACTGTTTCTCCAAATTTGAAAAAGATTGGTGAAATAGGAAAAAAGTTCCAAAATATAGTTGAGTGTCCCCTTAACATATGTAGATACAAGTATTCTTACCGTAATTCACGTAATATTTTTGCTATAGTCTTAGATATGTATACAAGAAATATTATCTGTAAGTTTTCAACATACCTGGATACATAAATCTTGTATATTACGGTACTACTTGAAAAACTATTACGTCCGATTTTGGATAAAATGGGAGTTCTGGCCCGCCGTCATGTTTCTTCAATTAATATGGCCCTGAGTTCATATAAAGTTGGTCACCACTGGTCTACGCCAGTGTTCCGCAACCGGTGTGCCTCCACAAGGTGAAAGGTGAACTTTTACCTATTATTGTAAAATATTAATGAAATTAATTAAAATTAAATTCCTCTCTCTGCTGACACAATTAGCCGCGAGATAGTGACATCACAGTCTAGTATATACAGTCGCGAAGCTCAATACGTAGTAAATATGCAAACATTAGATAGTTGCTCACCGCTAATATCGCCTCATTACAGGCAATGCAAAATAGTACCGTCACGGTCTATTGTTTCTAGCACCCTCAAAACTCGAGCTTCGTGACTGTATAAAGTAGACTGTGGTGATATGTTCAGTGACACCCAAGACATTATGAAGGAGAAAATAAAGAGCAGCCAGAAGTTCTCACTTCAGATCCACAAGTCCATCGATATTAGCGGTCACACACAACTTCTTTCCTACATTCGTTACATTCATGGGGATGTAATTGCATTTTTTCTTTTTGTGCAAAGAAGTGCTCGAGCGAGGAACCGGTGAAGAAATATTTTGTACAGCTAATGAATATGTGGTCCGTAATGAATTTACATGGGAGGATTGCGTTAGCGTTTTACAGATGGAGCCACTTCTTTGAAAGGATTCGTGGCTAAAGTACGTATATCCTAACATATGGAGCGACCATTGTCTCATTCACTGCGAAGCTATTTTTGCTAAGTCTTTGCCATCTTCTCTGAAAATTGTGATGCACGACGTAGTAAAAGTTGATATGTTATTGCCATTTTCAACTATATATATATATATGTGTGTGTGTGTGTGTGTGTATGTGTGCGTGTGTGTGTGTGTGTGTGGACTGGGCTTCTCAACGTTAACTGAAATTAAAACATTAAGGATGGAGAGACTCAAATCCATCTATGAAGAAATCAGGCTTGCACTGTCAACAATTCCGCCGTGAATCAGCCACTTATGTGCTGCTAAGCAGGTTCAAGTATCACATTGAAATTGTGAGTGGAGTTATATATTTTAATATTGGTAATAAAAATGTGTACTTTCTACAGTTAACGTTCATAAATTGTTAATAAATGCAAGAGTCGATTTCTGTTTTATGGTAATAACAATGATAATGATAATGATAATAATAATAATAATAATAATAATAATAATAATAATAATAATAATAATACATTCGATTACATTACGTAATTATATTAAGAGAGTCAACAGCATATATTTTTAGGGGATTAACATTTTGGTGTGCCGTGTTGAATCTAGGCCTGTCTAGGGTGTACCGTGAGTAAAAAAAGTTGCCGAACACTGGTCTACGCCATCAGCGTGTCACGCGGAAGAGTTCTGGTCGAGACTAGGATTTTTTATTGAAAAAATTCATTATAATTTTGCAGTAGACAAAATCGAATTTGGGGTTTTCGTCAGCGTTCTCCCATTTTCCCACGATTCCGTCCGTACTCTATTCCATTACCACACCCATAGCATTTCTCCCATCAAGCAGGGAAATGCGGAGGAAGTTGGGTTAGGAACGTGTGGTTTACCTTTATGAAACCAGAGTGCACAACGAATCTTAGCACTGTCAGGTACTGTGGGTTGAATGCGTCTAAATTGGGGTGAGTATCATAGTTCATTATGCCTGGTTGCATAAAACTCGAGATATCTATTCCATAGCTATCTGTTCCATAACTTTATCGAACAGATAGCTCTGTGCCAGTTTCTGAAAGCAAATATATCTATCCAATAGCTATGTATTCGTTAGCAAGCTTTAAATTTGGGCGCTAGTTGCTGACATGTGCTTATATTTTGATTTCAGTAATTTTTCAAACTTAGTGAATTTGAACTTCAATTTGGTTACAGACTTTTACACATTTAGTACTGTTGATATAGAAGTTTAACTTTTCACTGGACAAAAACATAATATCCATCATCGATTATTGAGTATTTAACGGCGTGAGGACAGTTTCTTTAAGGACTTCCACGAATTGGAGTTGCCATCACTGATTATATGTTATTACTAGCTGTAAATAGGTTGAGAAGGAGAGTAAGGGAAAACTTTCTGAGTCAACAAGGAGGGGAAGTAAAGAAGATTTGGGTAGTCCATTTACTTGTGAGGGGAAGAAAGGAGGGAATAAGGGACCGCAGAACTACAGTCTAAGAAGTTGGTGCTTAAGGGGGGAAAGTGATAAAAGAGTGGCAAAAGACATAGAAACAATTAAGTAAGTAACTATAAATATAATAGGAGGGAAAATGTATGAACGAATAAGTGAACTTGTGTCCAGAGAAAAAATAGACGATAAAGGGGAAGTGATAAGAGAAAATTGGAAGTTTTTAATAATAGGAATTGGTAGTGGAATGTTACTAATTTTGGAAGAGAATACTAAGTTTAGTGTTCAATCAGAGAAATTGAAATTATAAGAAGATATGAAGTTTTTCATGTAAGTTTACAAATGAAGGTTGAGTTGAGCATTCACTTACAAAATAATACGATGAAAGAGTAATGGAACGGAGAAACATTCTCTCTGGTACCGGGATTTGAACCCGGCTTTTCAGCTCTACGTGCTGATGCTTTATCAGATGCGTATCCGGTGTGGGTTAGTGGATAAAGCATCAGCATGTAGAGCTGAAAACCCGGGTTCAAATCCCGGTGCCGGAGAGAATTTTTCTCCGTTCCATTACTCTTTCATCGTATGATGACGCAGAATATCTGCATGGAAATATCATATGTACTTCGGTACATTAAAATAATATATATGATATGCGTAAATCACTTCTTGATTTAAGACGGCGCTTATTCCGTCGGATCCCGGCCAACTAGTCACTCATAACGAGTGCACCTCAGTACATGTGTGGACTTCAGTCCTACGTTCATAGACATCTATAACGTAGTGCAGAGGGAGGCCACTAGAGGGAACCCAAGAGTTGGAACTTAAACTGAGACGATTCTGTCCGACACCGAGATGGGTATCCGGTGTGGCTTAGTGGATAAAGCATCAGCACGTAGAGCTGAAAACCCGGGTTCAAATCCCGGTGCCGGAGAGAATTTTTCTCCGCTCCATTACTCTTTCATCGTATGATGACGCAGAATATCTGCATGGAAATATCATATGTACTTCGGTACTTTAAAATAATATATTACAAAATAATGCCGAACGAAAAGTTTATCGGAGGTGAAAGTGAATAAAAAAACATGTGATTCAGTGACTAGTGAAGTAATAGGGAAGTGAGGAGAGGTAAAACTGATTGTAAATTGGAGATGAAACTAAATTATTATGATTAAGTAGCGTTAGTAAAAGTTAGTATACAAATGAGGGAAATTTTAGATGATAGGAAGTACTTCAATATAAATAAACAATAAAAGTGGTGAGGTGATCACTAGATAGAAGGAAAAGTTTACAAAGTGAGAGATTAGAGAGCAAATTGAGGATTACAGTAATAGGGGTAGTAAAGGTAAAATGAGATGACTGCACGCGTCGATGGAAGTTTGTATGTGTTATTGTAATTAGAAGGTAATGGGAAGCAGGAATACAGAGATGTGGTGGCGACCCATTACTAAATAAGAGCTGCAGAAATAAATATATCATATACCATACTAGCTGTAAAAATTAAAACCAAACGTGGAAGAAATATCTACAATTTTTTAATGAATTTAGTTATGGAAATATTTTTTTCACAACTTCCACTTTTCTGTTCTTATATTTGAAGAATTTTTATTAGAAAAAGGTTGTCGTGTATTAATGCATTGAAGTTTGCATGTACTTAAAGGATATCATCAGATTTGTCGATAGTAAAATAGATGTAGGAATAAAGAGAGCTGACAGAAAAGTATAAACTATGAAAGAATACAGTGATACAATGAAAGAAAAAAAAACTAGAAGAAAAAATACGAAATGCATTTGCTCGACCCAATGACCTTATGGATATTGTTTAACAAGTTATCCAATAAGCTACGGAACGTTTAGGGTTACAGCCTCTTAATAGCCTCTTACAACTTTATAAGGATGAAAAAAAATTCAAAAGCTAAAATCTTGAAAATTGACGTCAATTCGACAGGGTTTTCGGGTGATATATCCAAAGATCAAACTTAGCTTATTTTAAGATAATCCTTTGAAATATAATGGAATATACCGGGGTAATAATTATTGTTATCCGACATTATTCTTCAATGTTACTGAAATTATAATTAACTTTATGTAATTATTGTCACTGTCTAATATAAATAGAAGAAATGTGATTTTACTCCTTAACTAAAGCATGTAAGTTATTAATAGTTAGGGCAAGGATGTGATCTATAAATCATAAAAAATGTTCTAAAAACAATGGATTTATGAACTAAAAATCTTTCAAAAATGCCCTTAAAATTCCCTAAAATTGATCTTACATATTTGGCTTAGTAGGAATATTAATATTTAGACTAGTAATTAAATTAAATTCTGGTACCAACATTCAAGTTTATTTAATTTTACACTTTAATTAATTATTTTATCTGATGTCATTCCATGTAGTTCACCACAAGGCCACTCTTATCAGGAACTAGGAGTCTATAGACTGATCCATTACGTGGGAGTGTACTACGTTAAAATGACAATATTTGTGTAGAAAAACGAATAAAAATTATACAAAATAATGGGTATTAATTGAAAAAGTATGTAGAGAAAATATCAAAGGAAATAAATAATATTTTACATTTATAATGGGGATTTATGGCCAGAATTAAATGAAAATACCCCAAAAATGACCGAATAAAACAAAAAATGCTCTTATGAGTTGTAAGAGGTAAGAAAATGCAAAAAAGTCGTAAAAATATTTTTTAAACACTCAGTTTATCACAAACATATACCGGTAAATACTAAAGCAGCAATGTTTCTGGCTTGCTAGAAAAAAAATGTAATTTCATCAAAATCCTAGCCCTAATTATTGTCCTTCAAGCTGCATTGAACACCATAAACTTGTGTAAATCAAGACTTTCTGGGTTGGATATCAGCTGTTCAGTCGCCATATTGAATATTTATCGAATACGTAAGCGGTTATCTGACCATTTAGCTTCAAATAAGTTATTGGAAGTTTTTTTTATTATCCACTTTTATAAACCCTATTTCACCCTGAGGTATATTAGGGTTATAGTTGGCATGAAAATACATATTTTATAACCAATAAACAATAGTAAAATTATAATATAAAATTGTGGTCACAGTTACAATTCACATGAATTATGTAGAAGAATGCACCTTAATCAAAGAATGGATCCTGTTAAAGATTAATGAGATGTTTGAGGAATAATCAATGCAAAAGATATACAAGAATGTCTAACCGTTTCAGTGTAAATACACGACCTTAAAAAGATAATCACTAGTACATTAATATAACAAAGTTTGACTTTCATTTTCAAATTAATACTTAATTCATGAACAATGGAACAGTTAAGAGTAATAAAGGGATATTACAAGCAATGATTTACGGTTACAAGTTACATACGTGATTCAGGAACAAGTACAATAATTAAAATAATAAGACAAGTAAAGACTTACAACTAACGAATGACGAAATTCTTGAAGGGCAATATATAATAGTAGGGGCAATACAAAAGATTTAAAAACAAATGTAAACAGTAGGAAATAGTAGAAAAATTGACTTAAAATTACAAGTTAAACACATTCTTTTTAAAGCAATAGGTAACAACAAAGAGATACTAATAATAATACACTGACTGTAGTTACAGATTAAACACATTATTTTAAAAACAAACACGCAAAGGATCAATAGCTATTTTCAGGCATTATATACATGGACCATGACTTTAATTCACATCTTCTTGAAGTTACTTCGTATATTATTTTGTGTTTCAATCTATTTCAATTTGTTATTTTTCACTGTAACAACAAAAATATGTTTCATAAAGCCTCAAGGCATTTCTCTATATTTATTGTATCATGGTAGTCTTTGTCAATGGCAACCTGTAATGGTTATAGGAAGAAAAAATATGTAAATAAAAATAAAATAGCTATTAAACATATTATTTTAGGAGCAATAAATAGCTATACTAAGAGATGACTTAAAATTTACGAATTAAACACATTAATTAGTAACAACAATTGGCAATAAGGAGGTATTACAGGAAATGGCTCAAAATTAGAAATCAAATACCTAATTAAAATAAAAATTAAAACCAATAGTACAATATTATAGTATGCAAAATTGAAGACTTGCAGTTTCATAATAGATGAAGTTTTATGTAGGAAATAACTGCTATTCAACATTTCAGAAACACTCAGCGAAAAAATAGTGCTATCGAATAGATATCTGACGTTCCAGAAACCGCCCATTAGACGGATGAGGCGCTAGAGTCTGCGCTCCCCTTCAGAATAAATAATAAGGCATACAGTGTGTCGCTCGTGTGCGGGTTTAAATGGCCACGAGGGAGGGGTGTGAACTCTCTCACATTTCACAACAATAGGAGAGGAACCAACTAATATCCCTTAACGCCAATTTAAGCTATAATCCATACAAAGCACTGCAATAACCATTAAAACCCGGGTAGTCTATAATGCTGTAAAACTTGATGAGGATCACTTAAATGGATAAAGTCATCATGGTAGTAACACACATGTAAAGAACAAAAATGTCCAATTTCAGAGATTATGTTTCCGAATTCCAGAGTCTTCACACAAACTAACAACTTAACAAATTATTGCACATGGCCAATTGATTAGCGCGAAGGACTATCAACCGTTCTGAAATTACTATCGCTGAATCGTATAGCCTACTTACGATAGAATTCCATCTGATGCAATATTCTTTCAACGGATGAATTATACAAAAATGCTCATACAAGAAATCAATATCTTAGGCCGAAGTTGTGTGTTGAAGACCAGAATTTAAAGTACTTACAAATAGTGATACCTATGTAGCCTATATGCTGTTCATCGAAGGCACAATTCTTGACATTGAGAGACTAATGGCTAATGCAAAATGGTGCTTGTTAAGGCACCGTATATTCTTTCTGATTTTTAAAAAAAGTGTGCCTGAGTATCTATTCCTCCATCTCCAATCATTATCCAATGGCAAACGTTGTTGATTACTTTCAATAACATTACTGTGACAATTTCCATCAGTAAAGGAACCGATTCGGTCACTTGGTTCAGACGATGACGTAGTAATCAAAATATCCCAAGAACTATTGAATGATGTAGCCATTGAATACAATACAGATAATGTTTGGTCGAACTCTGCCAGCTGCTGTTGAAGGCTTAGCAAGATTCGATGCAGAACTCGCTACTCAATACTAATTAGAAATATTGTCCATAACATGAATCGCGCTCAAGATAATATTAAAAAAACGCATATGCATAAAGACGAAAAAGATATCATTGCAGAAATAAATAATAGGTATAGGCAATGATTATTACTTACTTACTTACAAATGGCTTTTAAGGAACCCGAAGGTTCATTGCCGCCCTCACATAAGCCCGCCAGCGGTCCCTATCCTGTGCAAGATTAATCCAGTCTCTATCATCATACCCACCTCCCTCAAATCCATTTTAATATTATCCTCCCATCTACGTCTCGGCCTCCCTAAAGGTCTTTTTCCCTCCGGTCTCCCAACTAACACTCTGTATGCATTTCTGGATTCGCCCATACGTGCTACATGCCCTGCCCATCTCAAACGTCTGGATTTAATGTTCCTAATTATGTCAGGTGAAGAATACAATGCGTGCAGTTCTGCGTTGTGTAACTTTCTCCATTCTCCTGTAACTTATTCCCTCTTAGCCCCAAATATTTTCCTAGGAACCTTATTCTCAAGCACTCTTAATCTCTGTTCCTCTCTCAAAGTGAGAGTCCAAGTTTCACAACCATACAGAACAACCGGTAATATAACTGTTTTATAAATTCTAACTTTCAGATTTTTGGACAGCAGACTGGATGATAAGAGGTTCTCAACCGAATAATAACACGCATTTCCCATATTTATTCTGCGTTTAATTTCCTCCCGAGTGTCATTTATATTTGTTACTGTTGCTCCAAGATATTTGAATTTTTCCACCTCTTCGAAGGATAAATCTCCAATTTTTATATTTCCATTTCGTACAATATTCTGGTCACGAGACATAATCATATACTTCGTCTTTTCGGGATTTACTTCCAAACCGATCGCTTAACTTGCTTCAAGTAAAATTTCCGTGTTTTCCCTAATCGTTTGTGTATTTTCTCCTAACATATTCACGTCATCCGCATAGACAAGAAGCTGATGTAACCCGTTCAATTCCAAACCCTGCCTGTGATTATGATTATGATTATTAATTTATCTTATTATTAGTAGTTCACAAATGTCGTCGTCATCATCATCATCATCATCATCATCATAATCATCATAGCAATTTCACATATTACACCTAAGGATTCGTTACGGACTCTATCCAGCGCTTCCTACATCTTTCCAAGTTTCTTCGGTCCACTGAGTAGCTTATATCGTAAGATCAGTTTTGGCAAATGATTGGAGGAAATCTAGCAACATGTTCTTTCCAGTTCGGTCTGTATCGTTCTATGTATTGGGTAATTGAATCTACTTTCTATTCTTTAAGAATGTTTTCATTTATTTTATGGTCAAGGAGGGAGTAACCAGCAGTTCTTCTCATAAATCGCATTTCGGCTGTTGTAAGTCTCCTCTAGTCAGCCTTTTTGATGGTTCAGGCTTCGCTTTTATATATGAGAATGGTCAAGCAAGAGTCTGATATACCCCGAGTCTAGTATGTCATTGGACTTTAAGGGCCGTGTTCATAGACATTCTTATCGAGGGCTTTCGGTGGATGATCAGCGAACTAACGTTTTTCGTATTCATAAACCAGTGTCAGCGATATGATATGATATGAATCCTGTTTAGCACGCTCGTAGCGTGGGCTAGCGAAATGTCTATGAATAGCACACGAGAAGCCTTAAAAACCTGATTGATTGCACCTAGGATATTGGTAAATTTGGGAATTTTAATCTTTGTATCTTTAGAAATGTAAATCCATTTTATATAGCAAGGCTGGGCACATTACGTGATTCTGAGATGAGCGCTGTGTGCTTTAAAGAGCGGATCTTGCGAGCGCTCTGACATATGCGTACTGTACGTCATTCAGTGACGGTGCAGTGGTGGCTCTGCAGTATGATGGCGAACTTTGAAGACAGAGCTTCCGCTCATACACTAAAGCGTCCCGCTACTCCCAATGCTTTTAATGTATCATGGGAGGGGGAATTCTTTTTGGTAAAGAGCAGTGGAGTCAAAGTGTTTAATTTGGCATAAAACACTCCAACTTATTAAGAAGTTCAATATCCAACGACATTATTCTTTACAACATGCTACTGAATATGACAAATATGTTGGTAATGAACGCCATAAATTAATACAACTTAAAGAAAATGTTTCTCAGGTACATTATATTAGAGTATCTATTTGATATTTACATTGCATTATAAGTCATTATACATTTAGTAATATATAATTTTAAATTATACAAGTATTATGATATATCATAGTATAATATCTTACAGTTCATCATATATCATATATCATGAACTGTAATATACTTTACTATGATATATCATAATATTTGTATAATTTAAAATTATATATTACTAAATGTACTATAATAACTTATAATGCAATATAAATATCGAATAGATATTCTAATATAATGTACCTGAGAAACATTTTCTTTAAATTGTATTAATTTATGGTCATATATCATATCATATCATATCATATCATATCATATCATATCATATCATATCATATCATATCATATCATATCATATCATATCATATCATATCATATCATATCATATCATATCATATCACATCATATCATATCGTATCGTATCATATCATATATCATATCATATCATATATCATATCATATCATATCATATCATATATCATATCATATCATATCATATCATATCATATCACATATTATATTATATTATATTACATTATATTATATTATATTATATATTATATATTATGTATTAACAGGATGACAATAATGCACTTAGTGAATCGGCTATGAGAATTAGCTATAAAACTTGCCACGAAATTGCAAAGGAATTGAAAATATTCAACGAAGGTAAATTCATCAAGCGATGTTTAATTATATTGGCAGATGAACTCTGTCCACAGCAAGTAGGGGAAGTGGAAGCCATACGCCTGTCTCGTAGAACCGTGGTGAGGAGATTGCAGTATGTGCGTATGGGTTATGTAAATAAGCCTAATGATTTGTGTATGTGCATAGAGCGAAGTTTATTTCATTAAATGAATAAGAGTGTTATAAATTCCGTAATGTACAATGGATTGATGTAATATCCTTATAAACTATTATGTACTGACAGACTGAATGATAGAACAACCGTGGCTCTTGTTATATTAATGCAGGGAAGGTAGCTGTAATGTGAGTCCGCCACTGCGTGAGCGTTCTGCTCTGGCTTGGAATTGAAGTGCCTTGCGGAGCGAGAGCAGCTCTGGCCGACTAAATGGAGCCGCTCTCATGCCCGGCCCT
This sequence comes from Periplaneta americana, assembly GCF_040183065.1. Lineage (NCBI taxonomy): Eukaryota > Metazoa > Arthropoda > Insecta > Blattodea > Blattidae > Periplaneta > Periplaneta americana. The sequence goes on from NC_091128.1 coordinate 62,315,448, forward strand.
GTTATATAGCTAATCAACACAAAAAATAAAAGTAGATACCTACTTAATAATGAGTTATTTTACTTGAATCACTGTTGTTAGCATGAATTGTTAAACTTATTTCCCTCTCTCGCAACTATAGGGCCTACTGTGTAGCATAGTGAATTGATAGTAATACTTTTTCCTGAGTATAGTTATCAAGATTCAGTTTTTAAAATCGTTCTCATCCCCTCACCGACCTCATGAGTCTGTCTACGAGTGTAGAGATGCCACTCAGCCCTTATTATGAACACTGCATTAATCATTACTGCGACATATTATACAAAAAATAAATTAACTCTCAGCTCGCATTCTTTTTCATATCGCTTTCATCCAATACAACTCTGAAGAAGAGTACCTTTACGGCTTTCCCAAAACACGCTAAGGAATGTTTCATATAAAACAATTTTTTTCTCGAAAGGGAAGCAAAAAGCAGCAAATTTGTATCAACCAGTTTTGGTTAAAATATCTCAATGACATTATACAGGGATCACTATGTATATTGACAATAGTTCTATTATTTGAAATAATATGAATAAAGTTAAAATTTATAAATAAAAGGATACATAAAGGTCATTTTTACAACCATTCAACTTACCTTTAGATCCATTTTTAACCTTTTCCTGATTCTTTTGAAGTTTTTAGCCGAATTTTGGAGGTTTTCGTAATGAAATTCGGAAAATGTACCACTATGAAGCGGTCCGTGATACAAGTCTCGACGGAGGTAACGAAAGACATTTTATCTTCAGTCTACGGGTTGGATGGTTGTCTGATGTCTTGTGATTGTCCTGTGATGTCTCTGCGGTGGCCCTGCGTTGTGACAACCCAACATCTAGGGAGGCCTGCAAAGTGTAGATATCTACTGTTGACTCAGAGACAACATCCTCCCTTCCCTACACTGCAGTGGTCTGTGGGGAGGTAAAACAGAGAAAGAAAGAAAGAAAGAAAGAAAGAAAGAAAGAAAGAAAGAAAGAAAGAAAGAAAGAAAGAAAGAAAGAAAGAAGAAAGAAAGAAAATACATTTAAGTATCGCGTTTGCAATTGAATCATGAATTGCAAAACCCCGCAAGTCACAATTTTTCTCACATTCAGCTTTTCATATGTTTGCAATATTCATACAAAGGCCTTTTAGCCTAAGTGGTGCAGAAATCCCACACGTCCAATATTCAGTGTATATTTCACAGCGGCGATAAGTTACAATGAATTGAAGAAAATTGCAGAAACACCGGAAATCCAGTACATGTGGAATTTTTTAGAAACTAAACAAATATTATGTTTGCTTTTCTTTGGTTTTATGAGATAAAAGGAGTTTGAAGAATTAAATATGTTATTCACATAATTTTGAAACCTTGTATGTTGGTGTGCTTTCTTCACATATCATAGTATCCTACATATTATAAGTTACATTTAAAGTTTTTCACAATATAAAATAAATTGTTTTAAAGAAATAAAATTATTGTCACTAGTCGTAAATTTCAGAAACCCCATATGTCCAGGCAATTCAGATATTTTTCCAGAAAATAGAAAAGAAAAAAAATGAAGTTAATGTAGCCTACTACGTCAAACATTAGAACTCCTTATCATTATTATGCTTTTATATAAAAAGTAGTAGTCACTTCAAAATACCAAACGCTCTTGAAGACAATTAGTTCTGTGTGTCCCTTGAAAAATTTACTCAAATGGATATGTGGGATTTCTGCAATTCACGATTCAATTATGAATATGAGCTACAGATATTTGCAGGAACTGATGATACTTAATACCATCTTACTGATTTTCTACTAAGACATCAAAGAAAGATACCATAGAGGTGGTATCTGAAAAATACGTATAAATGTATGTATGTATTTATTCATACTGCAATGGGTATATACCCGGTGGCAGTGGTAACTAATTACACTCAATAATGACAATAATAAACTTAAAATTAAAAATACAATTAATAATAATACTAATAATTAATACTAACAATAATTAATAATATAATAATAATAATAACAACAACAGGGAATATACTAAATTAAATGAAACAATCACTTAAAATAACATTTGAAATAAATCTAATTTGTATCTTAAAGCTAAGATCGAACTAAAACCCACGAGTATATGTTCATATCTGCACAAGTACCTTTCACATTACACTCATTTCGCTGTCAACTCACTCACTGCAATGGAACTACGACACATTTCACTGATTCTATCCTGATTTCACAACACTTCAAAAACATTTCACTGTTCAAATACTATGCACTCCACTATAAACTATAAAGCTTCACTGACAGGAACACGTTTCACTTACACAGCACACTTCACTGACACGACATACTTCTTCACTGATACAACACACTTCACTGACACAACATAATTCTTCACTGATACAACACTTCAATAACAACATATCATTTACATCCTTTAAATACTGCGTATAATTACCGTCTATTAGTAAGGTCCTTAAGCCTATTTTTAAATACATTTTTGGTTGTTGGTAAAGCCTTTAGTAAGTCTGCAGGTAAAGCATTCCAGTCCCTGATAGTACGATTAGTAATATTAGTATAAAGGTACAATAGTCAGATATACTCGTAATGGTCACATAAATCGAATCACGACGACAGAATGGTGTTGTACACATCGTTTTAATAAAGCATTTCATGTTTAATGGCCTAACTAACATGCGAACAAAGGATTTCCCTTTTTCAAGGATTTCAAATTTTATTGAACCTCATACAAAATCCTAATTAGTTAGATAGTATAAATCACGAAAGTTGTAACTGAAGAACTAATTAGATTATTCAAGTAAAAGGAAGAAGACGAGATCACAGAATTAAAGGTTACAGGCTAAATGCCGGAACATTTCTCTCTCGAACAGACCACCTACTGCAGTCATTTCTAATGAAGTTGGAGACCAGTTTACAAACCGAATGTCCGTCTGAACCGTATGTGATCCTGTTAAACCCAATTTGCATGAGGATTTATATCATGATCCGGACCATGTCATGCTTCATTGCTTTATTGTGACTGGGTCGACTATGTTAGAGGAATAACAGCAGGAGTCTGCTATCGTAGTAACTCACTTTTTATTATGGTCAATCAGAACGTACAGTAAGCATAACAGAACGCAAAATACGAAGAGGAGAGAGCATGAGAAATTTATGATACATTTATCAAATAAAAAAGTTGCAAGCTCTTTCATATAAAACGAATTTCCTAGATAAACGAGATTTTTGCTGAAATATTGGCTTTCACGTTAAATGTCTGTACACTTTCTGGTTTGGTGATTTTACCTGTACGTAAATATGCGTTACACACTGCTGGTCGTAATGCTACGCAAGTTATTTACGCGTACTTGAATTCATTTTATAGTAGGAGTGCTATATCGTAGACCAATTATTTAGAAAACGCTAATTCACAAAATAAACATTATAACAACTTTGTACAAATCCAAAGCTCAAAACTGATGAACAGAAAGAATTGGAAAGTAATTTGAAAGCTTTCCAAAGAAACAAGCTACATCACATAGTTTCTTGCTGCAACTATTTTATGGGTTTTCTATGGCCTTGATGGTCACGGATTTAGATTCGTATAATAATCATATTCCCTGTAGCACAACTTTCAAATTAATTACCGTAAATTATTTAACCGTCAACGTATTTACTGAATGTTACTTAAGCAATAGAGTACAAAGCAGCAGGAATTAATAAAATAACTAACACAGCATTTTAATATGAAAGCCCCTAACTGTCGTCTTTAGTCTTACTTCCATCTAGCGTCAAAAGTTTCTATTAACACGAAAAAAAAATAAAGCGAAAAGTATTCTAAGGATAAAAAAAATGACGAAAACCCGTTATATTTTCACTGATGCATTTTTAAACAAACACGAAGATTTGAACTTGCAGCCTCACGAACTCTTAGCTCTACCAACTACGCTAAGAGTTTTACTGCAGTCAAAATGGCATTGTAACGAGCGATGGTCGTACTCCACTTGAGAACCTGTTATACAGTATATAGTGTTTGTCTTACAATATTCACTGTTTAAACACTCTGAACGATCTGCCTGTTTTAAATCTCGTGTATGAATTATTTTCTAGGAAGATTTTAGTGATTAATAGTTGTGTTCCCCATTATAACTACTACTGGGTATTCATTTCAAAGTGTGTCATGATGCCACTGTTGTGGTCAGCGATTTGAAGAGAGTTTCAGCTTTGATGTCAGAGAAGTTGCCTATTAATCAAGGCGTTCAATCTGAACTTGAGAACATGTACGATATAACTTGAACGTCGTAGCGACAGATGGCGGTCTGTACGGTCTGCGTGCTACCATAACCTCTTTCGAACTGTGTTTTGCGCGGGCAAGTCGTACGCAGGGTATTTGTTATCATCCGTTGCATACCGCAACATTCCACAATACAAATCAAATGCTCCGTGTCCATGTTGACCGTCCAAGTTAATGTCAACAAATACGTAAGTAATCGTCTTAACCCTCTCGCCATTTTCCGACAGTAAGAAAAAAACTCACCTCAGTACGTGTTTCCAAACAGTTAACATTCCTGCCACTACCAGCGTTACCGCACGTATCGGTACGTACTTCCAGAGTCCGTGGCTATCCACGGACTCTGCGTACTTCAGAATGAACGCTGTACTTGCTAGGCAACTTCTCTCGCATTTAGGTATTACGCCTCTGCGGAAGTGTAGGAAGATTGAATTCTCTAGGCTCATCGGCTAGCCACATGACGACATACAGCGAGCCATAACACACTTTGAACTGAACACGCAGTAGAAGAATATACGCAATCTTTTGAACAAAGCCTGCTTGTCCCGAGCGCTCACGGAAATACCCGATTCGAACTTAGTCTCTCAGACGCCGGCCACTTTCATTTTGACCAAGTGTACATATCTCAACAACAACATTCTCCAAATCGCAACCTATCCCATCCATTTTTTACACAGTTATACAAACATTCGCCTTATAGTAGAGATTATGAATGTACGACTAACCTTCTCCAAGATTTTATCAGTTCATTTAGAAGAAGACAATCAAATAATTGAAGAAAAAATACGAATAGTATAATAATATGTTTGCAAATTAGCAAAATAGGTAACAAACTGTGGTATATCTACCCGACAAACAACACAAGAAAAATTAATCGCCAACACAACACGGCTGCATGAATTCGTTAAATATCCGAGTTTAATAGCATTATAACTTTCATATTGAAATATCTGGTTGTTTCACCTTCAATAATAGATTTAAACAAAATTTTATTCATCTTTCTACCACAAATAGTTCGGAAAGTACGCATTTTTTTATCTCTCCTGAAAATTTTGTCTTATGTGACAATTTACGTTTCGATTAGTTGCTCCTCGTTTGTCTTCTGAGCTCTTCCTTTGTACTGGGTGTCAAAAAGTCACAAATTCTCGAATTACTGCTACATTACTGATATTTATATGTATCTACAGCCTTCAATGCAATCACACTATCGCGGTCCTGTTAATATAACGTAGCGACTTTAGAGTTTCCACTCGAACCGCAGTAACAGAAAAAAAAAACAATAAAACCATATAAAATACGTCACAATTAATTTATAAAACCATAGAAACACACCGGACCATTAATATTGCCAATACAGCTAAACCAGGTGAAAATGGCAGAAGTGAGTTATAAGTGGTGTGAATTGTAGAGTCATTCTCAAAACCATAACATGTCTTTTTAAAGTAATATTTCAGGCCCAGAGAATATTTATTACTTCGGGAAAAATATACGTGTATTATTTTATCTGAATGTGAAGCGAAAAGCTACAGTTGCGCTACAGGTATGCCGCTCTATTAATTTTGCGTGTATACTTTTCAAAAGACAGGAAAAAGGAAACTTCGGTTTTCGAACATCGGGAATAAGATAATATCAATAGCAGTAGCAGTAGCAGTAGTAGTAGTGTACTCGTTAATGAACACGGAAACCAAAAGTAAAAATAAAATTCCGTTAATAGGTCTAATTAAAACAGCCACATGTAATATTTGTAAACTCCCAATGGAATAGAACACTTAATATCTGAAAGCCTCTTTCATTTTATTTTCATTTTGTGTAGTTCTCCGATAAGCAAGTTGTAATATAATAATAATAAATTGGGCTAACCGCCTATACTTATCTAGTTTGTATTTGGATTAAACATTAACGTTTAACATGAAACATTAAAGAAGAAACTAAATTCCCTAATAACCAATCAAACACAACAACGAACTAGTAACAATAACACAACACAAGACAACAAAATAATAAATTTAACAAACATGCAACTAAATAATCCAGAAGTAGATATACTTAAAAATGGCTATAAACACAATTTTCCTCCAAGCAACATACAGAATATAGTTGATACACTAGGAATTGAGACCCAGCATATAATATCACAAAGTAATCATGAAAATAAAGAATTTTTACAGTATAGTACAGCCAAAATAATTGAGAAATGCATCACGGACCCTAACACTAAAAAAGAACTTTAAACAGCCAAAACACAACTACATGAAATAAAGAAATTAAAACAAAAACTGGCAGACAATAACGTAACACATATAAAAGCAGATAAGAATGACGCCGTTGTTCTAATGTATAAAACTGATTATATAGATAAAACTAACACTTTCTTTAACAATAATCAGATAACTGAACTAAAAACCGACCCAACTGAAACATACCAGAAACAAATTAAAATAGCTATTAAAAATGCACCAGACGTAATCCCGACAAACAATAGCCATACAATAATAATGAAAAACCCCAAAGCCCATACGTTAAAAACATTACCCAAGACACATAAAGCGGAACTATCCATGAGACCAATAGTAAACTGCAAAGAAGCACCTAACCATAAATTCAACAAATTTCTATATAATTTCCTAAAAACAACCATTATACAAGAGAACCAATACACCATCAAAAACACAAGGCAACTAATAGACAAATTACGAAAATTAAAAATCACAAAATATACGAAATTATTATCACTTGACATAACCAATTTATACACAAATATCCCCCTCAATGAAATTATAGACATCATAGCCAATAAACTACATGAACTTCAATTGCATAATAATATAATACAACAATTAACAAACCTTCTACAAGTGTCGTTAAAACAAAATTATTTCAAATTTCAAAATAGATTTTACGCTCAACTTATAGGACTGGCAATGGGAGATCTCTTATCGGGTTTCTTAGCTAACATATTTTTACGACATATTGAAAAAGAACACATGAGTACCCTAAGTAATAAATTTCATTTCGTCACATACACCAGATATGTGGACGATACTCTAATTATCTATGAGGAAAACATTAATCAGGATAAAATGATACTACAAGAATTTAATAACCTACGTCAAAATTTAAAATTCACAATGGAAGCAAGTGTTAACAATAGTATAAACTTTTTAGACCTAAATATTACTGTAAAACCTCCCAAAATAAACTTCAATATACACAGAAAACAAACAGCTACCACACATGCCATCGATGACAATTCCACCCATCCTACAACACATAAAATCAGCAAATTTAGGTACCTTATTGACCGTTTACTGACGACACCCATGAACAAGAGCAACTACAAAAAATAATTCAATTATATTCAGAACCTTGCAAAAGAAAATGGCTATGGAAAACACTTAATTCATAAACTACTTAAAAATAGAAAAGCCATATTACTTAAGAAAAAACATACTACATTAGAACCAGAAAATGCAGAACCGAACAAAAAATGGCAAACCATGACTTATTACGGGAAAATTTCCAATCAAATTAATAATTTTTTCAAAAAGCAAAATATCAAAACCAACAACAAACTTCCTAACATAATCCCCAATAAAACCAATAATAATGAACCCCTCTTAAACAGAGGTATATATCAATTGCAATGTAAAAACTGCAACAAATTATATATCGGTCAAACTCGCCGTAATTTTAAAATAAGATATAAAGAACACGTTACAGATTTCAAATACAATAGAAACAAGTCGAAATATGCCCATCACCTCATAGAAGAAGGACATGATTCTATACTAATAATAAATCTGTAGCCGAAACTTTTCTGGTAATTTTCGATTTTCCAAAAATAATTGGTCCTAACATATATAATTAACCACCCTGAAACCGAAAATCGCTTTTTTGATATTTTTGTTTGTATGTCTGTCTGTCTGTATGTTTGTTACCTTTTCACGCGATAATGGCTGAACGGATTTCGATGAAAATTGGAATATAAATTAAGTTCGTTGTAACTTAGATTTTAGGCTATATGGCATTCAAAATACATTATTTAAAAGGGGGGTTATAAGGAGGCCTGAATTAAATAAATCGAAATATCTCGCTTATTATTCATTTTTGTGAAAAATGTTACATAACAAAAGTTTCTTTAAAAAGAATTTGCGATAAGTTTTACTCCTCGAAAAATTTTGATAGGACATATTTAATGAGATAAATGAGTTTTAAAATTAAAATAACTGCCATCTAAGACTGTATAATGAAATAAAAAACAAATGACTTCGTCTATAAGGGGCCTTGGACAGCAACAATCGAAAGCTATGAAAGGTAGCCTGTGTTTGTATGAAGTAATATCGGAAGCTAAATTAACCGATTTGTATAATTAATTATTATTTCACCATTGGAAAGTGTAGTTTCAGAAGGGTTCAGAACCATAGTGGGCCAAACGCCATTTACTGAATACGTAGAAAACAAGGGTTAAAATTAAGTTATTACCATAATTCAATTGAAACCTATAACAAGTAAAATAAAGTACACACATTAAATCTAAATGATGTTAATGTTCATTAAACTATGGTTGCATGTAATAAAAATTAGAAACATGTTAAAGGAATTGCCATTGCACCAATGAGTGGTCTCTTTATTTGGATGCAATTTAAATTAAGTAACATATTAAACGATTTATCCTTCTATCAAACACGAGTGTTCCCTGGATCAAATGTCCTATTTTAATTATGTAATTACTTTATATTTATTTCTAACGGGTGCAGCGAAGCGCACGGGTACGGCTACTTATGTAATATAACAGATACACTAAAAGTTATAAAAGCCATTAACAGACCCTTAATAGACATTGCAGAGCAATTTTATATTGCAAAGAATTTCAATGAAGGAAAACACCTTTTAAATGAACAAATAGTTAATCCCAATAACCCACTATTCAATTTATTTAAATTAATTTCGAAAAACCGGACATCAACCCATAATATTACGTCACATCCCCCTACCCCCACATCACTTCCGGTTCCGCGAGACGTTAATTAAAATAAGAACTATTGTGAGCACCCAACGATTCTCAGTAACAGCCTGACCAACGTTGGGCACACAACACATCCAACCAATGTAATTAAGTTAATAATTTCAATCAATGCATTTAACCACCAGTATATTCACATACGTAACAACAACATTTATGTTCGCAGTGTAAAAGGCTTAACTGAAAATCGTATGGTGACAAGGATGAATTTGTAACATCTAACCTTGGCAAACCGAAGGAAAACAACAAACATCAATGTAACTGATATTGCGCAACATTTCATCATAGTACAGTGCTTCGAATTGTGTAAGTGAAACAACATGAATCCTTGGTGTGTTAATATATAACAAACAGAATTTTAACATTTTAATACGTGCAACACAGTGCAACTCAAAAACATTTTAACAACATAGGAACTACATGTGATAACAACCTCAAGATAACCACATTGTTACATAAAACAAGGGACTATATTGTAGATGTAGATTAGTATAGATTTTAAATTTAATAAGTGTTTTAATTTTACTTTGTATATATGTTGTAAACGATGGCAAATCATCAAGGGTACATACCACGTATATCACACACAAGGTGTATCTATTTGATCATGTAATAGGCAATTTCCATACATTTGAAAATGGCACATAAGTGCCGAAAACGTTAATGTTTAATCCAAATACAAACTAGATAAGTATAGACGGTTAGCCCAATTTATTATTATTATATCTTTCATTTTAGTTCAGGAGCATACTATGACAGAGCAGAATTACAGATTCGCAATCATATTTGTATTCAATTTTAATACGAATCGAAAGGAAAAATTATATAAACATGAGCCAATCCTTGCGTACACAAATTAATGAAAATAGAGAACCATTAAGGAATCAATAATAAATGCAAAAAAACAAGGTCGTCGCTTTCAAAAACCAGACGTAATAATGGACTAGACAAGGTGACCCGTATCGGTAAACAAATTAGCGTCGTCTCGTCTGTCAAATGTTTAAAAATATGCTTACTGATATTTTATATAAAATAAAACAGTATTTTCCACATGTGGGTTTTTGGTTTCAAGCTAGGCAGAACAGTGATGGAGATATCATCTTGAAATATTCTGGATAGGCTTCAAAATTTTGAACAGTATAGCTTCCCTGATGGGAATAAAGTGTTAATACGAGGCGCATCCAGAAAGTAAGTTTCCCTATTAAAAAAAAAGAACACACTTTCAGCAAAACATTTATTGGCAACAGGTACAGCAATGTTTCAGCTATTTTTCAACATAGCCCCCATCAGAATTGAGACACTTGCCGTATCGTGGGATCAACTTTTATATCCCTCTGTCGTAGAACTCTGCCGCCTGTAAATGGAACCAGCGTGTGGCAGACGTCTTCAGCTCTTCGTCGTTGCCAAAACGCTCACCGGAGGACAGGAATTTCTTGAGGTCCAAGAAAACGTGAAAATCGCTGGGCGCAAGATCACGACTGTAGGGTGGATGGTCAAACAACTCCCAGCCAAATTCCGTCAAAACAGCTGCTGTGCGCCGAGCCGTATGTGGACGAGCATTGTCATGGAGGAGCACAATACCTGCAGTAGGCATTCCACGCCTATTGTTTTGAATGGCACGTCGCAATTTTCACAGTGTTTCACAGTAACGGTCAGCGTTCACTGTTTCACCTCTTGGAAGGAAGTCAATGAGCAGAATGCCCTTCCTGTCCCAGAACACCGTGCACATCACTTTCCGTACCGACAGAGTCTGTTTGAATTTCGTCCTGACCGGAGATCGACTGTGCCGCCAATGCATTGACTGCTGCTTGGTTTCCGGGGTGAAGTGCGAAATCCAAGTCTCATCACCCGTGACGATCCTGTCGAGGAATTCGTCGCCGTTATCGTGATACCGTTGCAGAAATGTCAGTGCTGCTCCTAAACGTTGCATTTTGTGTTCGGGTGTCAGGTTTTTCGGCACCCACCTGGCACACACTTTTTTGAACAGCAGGTGCTTAGTGACAATCTCATGCAACAAGGATCGCGATATCTGCGGAAAATGGCTGCTCAGCTCCGTAATCGTGAAGCGACGGTTCTCCATGATGCACTGCCGCACCAGCTCAACACGATCATCATTGATGAGGGACGGTCGCCCACTGCGCTCTTCATCATGGACACTTTGACGACCTTCGGAAAACTGCCTACACCAGCGACGCACCATCTGCTTACTCATGATGTTCGGCCCATAGACCTGACAGAGCTGCCGATGAATTTCAATTGGCGCAATGCTTCGTGCATTAAAGAACTTTATCACCGATCGAACCTCGCAGGCGGCGGGAGAAGGAATAAGAGCTTCCACTTCGGACCACTGGTGCCACGCTACTGGCACCAGGCGGGACCTGTCCGGCTGGCATATGATTGATACGTCATCTAATCTGTTACGCATGCGCAATTGACACGGCTAATTACGTTTACTTTCAAGGGGAAAAAATCGGGAAACTTACTTTCTGGATGCGCCTCGTAATAATAATAATAATAATAATAATAATAATAATAATAATGTATTATTATTATTATTATTATTATTATTATTAAAGGGTTGTAAGGGGTAGTGTAGTGTATTCCATAACCTCTCCTACTTAAATCCCAATCTCATCTTCCCATGGTGCAACCTGTTTTAATGAACGAGGTTCTGGACACTGAGTCTTAAAGTAAGTAAGTATTAATGTAAAGTCTATAGAATTGGAAAAACTTCTATGACATCAGAATTATTACATAGATAATTATTACGTATCCCAATGCTTACTTACTTATTTACAAATGGCTTTTAAGGAACCCGAAGGTTTATTGCCGCCCTCACATAAGCCCGCCATCGGTCCCTATCCTGTGCAAGATTAATCCAGTCTCTATCATCATATGCCACCTTCCTCAAATCCATTTTAATATTATCCTCCAATCTACGTCTCGGCCTCCCTGAAGGTATTTTTCCCTCCGGTCTCCCAACTAACACTCTATATGCATTTCTGGATTCGCCCATACGTGCTACATGTCCTGCCCATCTCAAACGTCTGGATTTAATGTTCCTAATTATGTCAGGTGAAGAATACAATGCGTGCAGTTCTGCGTTGTGTAACTTTCTCCATTCTCCTGTAGCTTCATCCCGCTTAGCCCCAAATATTTTCCTAAGCACCTTATTCTCAAACACTCTTAACCTATGTTCCTCTCTCAGAGTGAGAGTCCAAGTTTCACAACCATACAGAACAACCGGTAATATAACTGTTTTATAAATTCTAACTTTCAGATACGTATCCCAATGCTAAGTATAACAATTCTCAATTTACTTTCCAAGACTCTCGTAGCCGAGAATGTTAAGGTGCGGTTTATATGAATGCTACAGCAGTTCGAGTAACAGGTCAGATGAAATTATTATGAGTGCAACTTTAATGTAGACTGTATGTGTAATGTGTATGATTTCAGGAAAGAGAGGCAGGAACGAATAGGAGGAAGGAAAAAAGGAACAGAGAGAAAGAAAGAGGGAGAGTACAGGTAAGGGTGAAGAGGAAGAAACAAACTTAACATTTCATCGGTTAGCTTGAGTAACTGAGAGCAGGAACGGCACAATTGAACAACGCCTACATACCACTGAAATGAAAATTCGCAAGAGTAAATGGAGTGAGTATCGTAAAATGAGTTATGGCAGATAGCCCTCTTTGCAATATATACAATTTAATAAATTAAGTGAAACATGAGCTCGCTACTTAACTCTTTACACACGCAAACCTTAGTCTCCGCCGTTTCTCCGCAGAAGACAATGCTTAATACTATTTCGGATGTAAAGAAGAGAAGAATTGGTGTACTATACAGGGTGTTTAAAAAGTATCCAATATTTTATGAGGTGATAGTATGCATCAAAACAAGTAAATAATGTCTGATAAACATGGGTCCTACAACATGTATTTTCTGAGATCTTCACACTTGTTTATAGGAGGTGTTCAATGTGACGTCCATTTATGAAAATGCATTTCTCTGCCCTACAATACAGCAGACTATCAGATAATCATACCGTAGTTGACACCCCTGGCATGGAATAATGATACGTCGCAAGGAATGCTGAATACAAAATTCTGGTTGCGGATATGAGCGGTGTTCAGCAGAGATGGTGGTGTGAATTTTCGTAATCAGCATGTATAGGGTGATGAAAATCCCCATACAGTTGAAGAAACAAGGCATCAGCACCGATTCTCAATCAACTTATGGGCAGGCGTTCTTGATGATAGGCCTATATTAATACGAACATACATACTACCACAGAGAATAACTGGGGATCGTTATCAGGACTTTCTTATTAACGTATTAAAACAAATTTCAAAGAGTGCATGATTCTTTACGCCGAGGAGCAGAGGAATGCATTGCCAAGATTGGACGTCACATTGAGCATCCCTATGAACAAGTGTTCAGATCTCAGAAACTATATGTTGTAGGACCCATGATTATTCGACATTATTTTCTTGTTTTGATGCATACTAGCACCTCCTAAAATATTGAATACGTTTTTATACACCCTGTATAAATGTGTGCGTTTCGCTCGGCTATTATATTTGAACCAATAATTCTCTTTCGGCCAAAAGTAGAATTAATTCACTCCACGCACTTCCTGTTTGAGACTCCATGTCCACAGTCTGTCATTCGTTGCTTCCGGTTTTTCATGTACTATATGAAATCAAAGCTTCCTTCAGTTCTTTTTTTAGTCCTGTATTTTATCTTTCATTTTCTTATAAAGTTTCCTAGCGAAAAATAGGGAAGAGCGAAGACTGCTGATTTTGCAATAAAAGACCTGCTGTTAAGCGGAAAACTATGAATGAATTCATTCATTAATAGTGTTGTGCTCAAGGGCAGGTGTTTTACAACAAACCTAGCATTATCCATTCTTTCCTATTTTTCTGGCTTCCTCTTATAATTGAAGGGTTCAGAACCATAGTGGTCCAAGTGCCCTACTTACTTACTTACAAATGGCTTTTAAGGAACCCGAAGGTTCATTGCCGCCCTCACATAAGCCCGCCATTGGTCCCTATCCTGTACAAGATTAATCCACTCTCTATCATCATACCCCACCTCCCTCAAATCCATTTTAATATTATCCTCCCACCTACGTCTCGGCCTCCCTCAAGGTCTTTTTTCCTCCGGTCTCCGAACTTACACTCTATATGAATTTCTGGATTCGCCCATACGTGCTACATGCCCTGCCCATCTCAAACGTCTGGATTTTAAGTTCCTAATTATGTCAGGTGAAGAATACAATGCGTGCATTTCTGTGTTGTGTAACTTTCTCCATTCTCCTGTAACTTCATCCCGCTTAGCCCCAAATATTTTCCTAAGCACCTTATTCTCAAACACCCTTAACCTATGTTCCTCTCTCAGAGTGAGAGTCCAAGTTTCACAACCATACAGAACAACCGGTAATATAACTGTTTTATAAATTCTAACTTTCAGACTTTTGGACAACAAACTGGATGGTAAGAGCTTCTCAACCGAATAATAACACGCATTTCCCATATTTATTCTGCGTTTAATTTCCTCCCGAGTGTCATTTATATTTGTTACTGTTGCTCCAAGATATTTGAATTTTTCCACCTCTTCGAAGGATAAATCTCTAATTTTTATATTTTCATTTCGTACAATATTCTGGTCACGAGACATAATCATATACTTTGTCTTTTCGGGATTTACTTCCAAACCTATCGCTTTACTTGCTTCAAGTAAAATTGCCGTGTTTTCCCTAACCGTTTGTGTATTTTCTCCTAACATATTCACGTCATCTGCATAGACAAGAAGCTGATGTAACCCGTTCAATTCCAAACCCTGCCTGTTATCCTGAACTTTCCTAATGGCATATTCTAGAGCGAAGTTAAAAAGTAAAGGTGATAGTGCATCTCCCTGCTTTAGCCCGCAGTGAATTGGAAAAGCATCAGATAGAAACTGACCTTTACGGACTCTGCTGTATGTTTCACATTTTAATCAATCGAACTAGTTTCTTGGGAATACCAAATTCAATAAGAATATCATATAATACTTCCCTCTTAACAGAGTCATACGCCTTTTTGAAATCTACCCTTATACTCCCATTTTTTCTCCATTATCTGTCGAATACAAAAACCTGATCAATAGTCGATCTATTACGCCGAAAACCGCACTGATGATCCCCAAGTGCCATTTACTAAAACCCTAGAAAACAAGGGTTAAAATGAAGTTATTACCATAATTCAATGGAAACATATTATACATCTTGATTACACAACTTTTAACAATGTATCACTTCGGAATATGTATGATAAGAACTTTCTTGTGTTAAATTTTAACGTACCTTGTTAACATGTGTCGACCTATTTTCGGTCATCTTCGGAACTGGTCGTTGTTGGTCTTGGCGCCTCTTGTTTCCTGTGTGGGTGCGGTCGTAGTGTAGAGTCAAAGTGTGTATGTATTTTGAAATTGAGTTGAAATACTGCACATCCAACCAAAAAGCCAGAAACTCAACACACTATAACAATATGAAATATACAGACACATGAAAACACACCCCAACGATATTCTCAACACACAACTCAATTTCAAAACACATACACTCTTTGACTCTACACTACGAACGCACCCACACAGGAAACAAGAGGCGCCAAGATCAACAACGACCAGTTCCGAAGATGACCGAAAATAGGTCGAAACATGTTAACAAGGTACGTTAAAATTTAACACAAGAAAGTTCTTATCATACATATTCCGAAGGAAACATATAGCAGGTAATATAAAGTATACACATTCAAATTGAATGATATGTCAATCTTCATTAAATTATGGTATTCACTTAACTTTAATCCTTGTTTTCTCAGTTTTTAATAAATGGTGGCTGGCCCACTATGACTTTGAACCCTTCAATTAGCTGCGGAATTACGTAGGTTAGGAGACTTGTTATTAGGTAATAATTAATACAATTTCTTGCTGGTTTTATCTGACATTTCAAAAAGGGTATTGTTCTCTATGACTCTCCTACTTGTTTGAAATGCGATAAATTGATCGGATTGCATTTTCAACCAGTAGTGATTGTGGGTTGGCTTTTCCATTAACAAATTATTCCTGTAGATTCATGAAAACTTTCTCACTATTTCAACCTGCACAACAAATGACATTAAAATAACACACTGCTTTATCGCGTGTAACAACTATTTTATTAATATATATTATATAAACTATTTTTAACAATCATATTTAAACTTTTAACTATACATTTGTTTGCCAAAACCCTTCTTATGTTCAAGTTCGAAATGCAGTCTGAAATTATAATATTTTACATAAATCTCAACTGAACAGTTGAGGCATAAACCTCTATTCATAATAACAAAATAGTCTTATTCCTACGTTTCTTGGAAATTAAAACGAAACCTACAATACATTCGCCATATTCCATCACTTTATACACCCCTGATTACAATGCTATGCTACCAAGTTCACCCTCTGCTTGCTGTATACCTGCACGCAGACAGAATATTTGCGGAGGGAGAAATGAAGAGGTGATGCATACAGTGCCCGCGCAGGAACATTGTGCCCATCCCTGGTCTACAGCATACGAGATCAATGACAACCCGGACGGATCTGAATCATGTTGACGTATACTGCTTGCTGAAATATCTCATATTCAATTCTTCTGTCGCTATCATTCAATTTTGCTGTCATGACTTTCAGAGATTCGAATCGTGAATGATTACCGAGGGCAGAATGGAAGCTTTTATGGCTACCGCTATGGAAAATTATGGATCGTAAGATGTTTAATCGATTATTACATATTTTCGTTTTAAAGTAGTATTTACTAGAACCTTCTAGAATCACCTGTTATCGGAGTTCGATATTAAAGAGTACGAAAAGAAGATCGAGAAGTGAACTCTTAGAGGTAGTCGAAATATTTAGACAACACATTACTCTAGCTGAGAGCCATTAACTTACCATGAAAGATCCCCGTAATATAAGTTAATGGTTCTTTACTTAAACGCATCGTATGAATCAATATATTAATCAGTCAACCTGTTTATACATATTTATTATTTTAGCTGTTTTCAATCAGTATTGAAACTAAAATAAAAGCGCTGCGAGTTAAGAGAATTTCAACGACGAAAAGTGTCTATCCCTAGTCGTGTTGTACATGATGCCTAAAACAATTTATGAACGGCTCTGTACATAGGGTATATGTAATTTGAACTGGTAATGGAAATTACGGGAAAACGGCTGAACGGATTTCAATGAGTGACCCCTCATTTTCATGCCTGGCATCCAAAGTTTTTCGGAAAAATAGTAGTTTTCAGTGAAATGCCAATTTTCCTACATAATTTTCCTATTTTCCAAAATCTATCTGTTGTCAGTTTTGAGAACTAATTTTATTGAATCATGGCAGACTTGATTGAATATCAGAACAAAACACACACTACAATAAACAATAGGCGATTACACGAAGGCCATGACCTGCAGGATTTCCGACATATTTAGATCTCAATTCAATTTGTTATTAAAAACTGATTCTGCAGTGTATAATTTTCTGAGTACAGCTGAGTATTGGATATTCAAATCTAAGAAACTTGAGGTGGGTTTTATGACATTATTACCATTAGAAATTAAATATTATTATAGTTAATATCATGATGCATCTATTTTTCATTAATTGTACATAATATTGATGCTATATTGATGACATGAAAGTGAAACGTTTTGAGGTTATGTAAGTAAATGTAGAGAATATCTTAATTTAAATCTCCATTTCTGTAATTTACTGAGTGGCTGCTATATATAACTACAAAACTTAAGTAAGATAATAATATTGTTATTAAAAATCAAATATTTTTATACTTATTAACCCAGAGAGGTTGGGTCTTTTTCATATACTTAATGGCGGTGTAGTGTAGATATTGATATGTGTCATTGTCTTCAATATTGGCTCGAGAGAGCGCAAAAATTACTGTTCCTAAGGAAAGATCAAAAGGTATTACTTACTGATAAAATAAGAGACCTACAAAATTTTGTAGTCTCCAGATCATTTCAGCAAGATCTCTTAGTAGGATAAAATGATTTTACGCTCTACATTTCAAGTTCTACATGCAGCAGCTATACGAAAATGCTATTGTTCGAAAGCTTAGCAAACCTGACATTTTTTTAATTTTCGCCTACCATCCACAATGACCTGAAATAGCTACTGCTATCGTGCTGACATTGATACTTGCGTTTTCGCGTTCAAACTCAAAAACTGAAGTTGGATAGGTTCAAGAAAAAGTATTTGGCCTAAAAAAAATCTATTCAGAGGGAGTATGTTTCATTATTATGGAAGCAAATAACTATCAAAAAGACAAGTATTCTTCATTGAAAATAAATCTGAAAAATGTTTATTTGAACGTCTAACGAACTTAGTTTGCAGCAGCATTTGCTGCACAAGCCACTAGTATATATATACTTTACTTCACTTTAATATGGACACATTCCTGAAGTACAGCATGCAAGCAGATGATGTGGAAAGTCAAAATAATTTCAAAAAATTCAACATGAATAAAAATAATTAGCTCAAAACTTATCAATTTGAACCAAATATATTTACTTAAATTTATTTCATAATCTAGGATTCTGGCAGCAATATCAGCTGTAATTAATAAGAACTACATTCTATTCCTAGTTCGCCGAGTGAGCTCTGTGATAACGCGTTTGCCCCCAGAATGGCCGGTCCGGGTTAGATTCCTGACGGGGTAAAAAAATGCTCATATAAAATTTATACCTCGGGACTAGGAGATATGGCGGTGCACAACTTCTAATCATTAAATTGTGCACCAATATGCCTGTGTTAAATTCAAAATCTCTCCGCAGTGCATATGAAGAGAAGAAATTTGTCACTGTTGATAGTGATTCGTTCGTCGGATGGGGATGACAAGCCTGGCTGCCTCTTTGTTTGTATTTGTAAAGAGTAAGCTAAGTGTCAGCACCGGGTTTCTCTTCTCCCTTCCTCACCATCATCATAGTCACCCATTCCCTACACTATACTTACACATACACTCACCCTAGTGCACGACACAATTCTTCATAGACACACATCATGCATAACGTGGCCCGCTGAAGTGGTGTGCAACTTGAAAATGGGTCACAGTCCTGCCATCTATTCGCAGTATGCGGAATCCGAATCACGCAAGTGAAGTGGGTAGGCATTAGATACACATACATACAGTACGATTATTTAGACCTGACAGTCGCCGGAGATGTGCGCCTGAGTCGGGCGAGTCCATTTAGTTACGCCATGGGGTGTTTGGGTTAGTAACTCGCTTGCCATCGGAGGGATTGGATGTCATGTATGCGGTAGAGCAGTATGTTTCTAGTACAATTGAGCCGTACTGCAATCCTTTGCCGACCGCTCGCCCTTAACTCTACTCCGGAGCTCTCCCCACTACTCTTATTACTTCCCCTCTTTCCCGTCGCTGAGCTGTCAGGGCTAAATAATCGGTCTGTACACACATTCTATTCCTTCCATAGCTAGAATTCTATTTTGTAATAAATTAATATTAAAACTGTTGGAAAGTAAAAATCTGGCGAATACTTAATTCTGAGCTTGTTCACTGATTTTAATGTTTTGAAAATTAAACAGATTTATTATATTGCCTTATTAAACTTCATACATAAAGTCGTAATAAATTCAAATTGTATCATCATAAATATGGAACTAAAATATTCGATTTTATACGACTAGAGGAACCAAAGTGTTTCACAAGCACAGCTCTTAGCCATAGTACCTACTTTGGTCCAAGGTTATACAATAAAATAATTGAAAAATATCCAAATTTGGAAAATTTTAGTATCAGAAATTTCAAAAATAGCGTTAGGAATTTAATTATTAAAGAATATATGTTGATTTAATATGTGTATGCATTTGTATGATTTAAATTATTAAAATTGAAATTGTATTTTTTAAAGTTAATTTATTCCGATATTTGTTTTTCTTGACCCGCTTTGTGTCAAATAATTATCTTTGTTTGTGTTAAGTATGTGTTTAGATAACTCCCTGAGCACGAGTTTTTACTCCTTCAGGGAAGAATTAAGACTGTATTTTTGTACATGTTATTTTACTAACAATAAATAATAAACAATATGCAAACAGCAGGATTAAAATTACTTAATGAAAATGGAAAAGCAAAAATTAGAGTAAATCAAAAAACAAATGAGAACAAAACGGAATATCATAGGATACTTCACTTCCGTTCAAATCGATCAAAATAATAAAATGATAACTCCTTTATTCATCTTTACACAACAACTGTAGGCTACTATAAAACCAAATGAAGGAGGAAGTATTTCAAATTCCTGTTTACAGTTTATGACAAATAAGTTATATGTATGAAACTGGGTACATTTGGATCGAATGCTGTGCCTTTTTCCTTCAGAAATTAGTCAATACGACTGTGCTTGACTCAATCATTTTAAGGGGAGAGGATGGTATTTTTTCGTAAAAATGAGTACATTTTCAAAAAACAAAAACATTCTTTAAAATTCTCTGTGATATGTGTGGAATGCATAGCATAACATTTTGTGGGTATTTGTGCCCTTATCGGATGTTGAGTCGCCATTTTTAAACATCCTGCGTTATGGATTTTTAAATCACTCGCCCACTTTTATTGTTGTTTCCGGTAAATTAAATTTTCAAAAAATAATTGTTTCCTTTAAAATACCCTTTAATATGTGTGGAATGCATTGCATAACATTTTGTGGGTATTTGTGCCCTTATCGGATGTTGAGACGTCATTTTTAAACTTCCTGCGCTAGGGATTTTTAAATCACACACCCGCTTTTATCGGTTTCCATTAACTTCATTTTTTTGCTACATTGTCAGACAAAAATGGATATAATTTCTGAACTGTTAAAGATCCATGCATGAAATTTAGAACACATTCTTTAGACTATTCGGAAACTTTCTTGTGTAACAGAATTTTGTTACTTGATTTAATTTAAAAAATACGTCCGTTTGTTTGCAAGAAAGGAAGTCAGAAAATTGTTATTAAATTTTAATTGTTTATTTTACAAACGTAGTGACTAATATCAAAATTCTGTTACAGACAGTTTATAGAACATTATTTTGCAAATACATTGCAAAAAATTGTTTGAATCTATCTTTAAAAACGGTTTACATATATCGGTTTTAGTACAATCCTGCATTGGGTATATTTTTTTTTCAAATGTGGGCCCCCAAATAATTTTCTTTTCAAAATATCTTTATTTGGTTGAGTTACCACAGCTATGAGCTCTCTACATACAAAAAATTAATATTTTACACCAAATAGGAAAAAAGTAAAAAAAAAAATACCATCCTCTCCCCTTAAATAAATACAATGCATAGCCTAACTTAATTTAGTGCATATCATAAAAAAGAACGAAACATGAAGCCGAAATATGTCAAAATTAAGGTAGGTACATATTATGAACTGTAGAAAGAATGAGATACTGGAAATGATACGGCGACTATTTATTGGTGTAAGCATGGAGGACAAAGTAAGCTGATGTGCATCCCATCAAACTCTCATGCGTTAGCGCAGCATTCAACCTATCATGATCTGACGCAGCGTACATGAAATAATGACCATGAATCACAAAGAATGAAGCGACCGTCTACGGTTTGTTTCGGTTCAGTTTTCACCGATTGGTACAATACATTATACAAGTGCACAGATTGTGCTTCCAAAACATCATAAAAAGAAACAGTACCGTGGATACGTCATTCTGACTGCAATGAAAACCTAGGACATTAAAACGCTCACAATCTATATTTTGTGGATTTCATCATCGGCATACACAATAGCAACAAACTCAGGTATGAGTGTGTGTAATGTGCAGGTGAAAAGGGAGACGATCGAATCAAAATAAATTCAGGGCTGTAAAAGTACTAGCAGTTTAAAGTACAGTTAGAATGCATAACATTTTGCAACTTAATAAAAAGAGGATATAATCTACCAATATTTATATATAGTTGGTATTTATAATTGCATTTTTATACATTTAACTAATTACGGTCATTATTATGGACATACTTTGTCCCAAGACGCTACAAGATTAAGTATTATTACTGGAGATTTCAAGTGGACGACGCTCGTGCCTCTAGAAAACGAAGTACTTGACTGATGGCTCACGCGACGCTTGTTTCGTAAAGTGGGCCAAGCAAAACATGGACCACTATAACAATTACTACTATTTACAATTTACATTATATACACTAGAATTCGCTATTGTTACTATGCACACTATATTAAAGAATGTAGTCTTACATTGAAGAAACATAATTTACAATATTAAGCTTATGTACAGGTTTTCTTTCATAATAGGCCTACTATAGCCTACTAATCTGAACTCTGATTAGTGAAATATGCAGTTAATCGGCGATGTATGAAATAGAGAAGGAAAGGAACTGGCTACCCTACCCGATTATCTCCTAGCCTAGTTGCCTCATAAGTAGTGCCATGTTGGTATCACTTGTGAGGTTCAGACCTGTCTTCGGACTTGATCATGTAAGTCTTCAGTCTTTATGATATTGTAATAGTGAAAGTAGCATTGTACTGTACATAATGTAAAGGGCTGTCAGACATTGACTACTTTGAAAAGTCGATCGTCAGAAAGACTCCTTTTTGTCTCTAGAATATGATCTTTATTCAAATATTAGCCTACTTTTGTAGAATATTTATTGTTAATATATCAATTTTCCTTCATTATATTCATCTTTCTTTGATCCAAATTGTCTTATTTAACTCTAAACTGTACGGGCCGTATTCATAGACATTCTTAGCGCGGTCTTCTGGTGGATGATCAGCGAACTAACGTTTTTCGTATTCTAAACCAGTGTTAGCTCTTCATAGACATTTAGTTAGCCCGTGCTACGAGCGTGCTAAACTAGCCCCGGCCATCGACTGGTTACTTGTACGGGATTCATATCATATCATATATCATATCATATCATATCATATCATATCATATCATATATCATATCTTTTTTTTAATTTTTTATTGGGTTATTTTACGACGCTGTATCAACATCTAGGTTATTCAGCGTCTGAATGATATGAAGGTGATAATGCCGGTGAAATGAGTCCGGGGTCCAGCACCTAAAGTTACCCAGCATTTGCTCGTATTGGGTTGAGGGAAAACCCCGGAAAAAACCTCAGCCAGGTAACTTGCCCCGACCGGGAATCGAACCTGGGCCACCTGGTTTCGCAGCCAGACGCGCTGACCGTTACTCCACAGGTGTGGACATCATATCATATAACGTATCGTATCGTATCATATATCATATCATATCATATCATATCATATCATATCATATCATATCATATCATATCATATCATATCATATCATATCATATCATATATCATATCATTCATATCATATATCATATCGTATCACATCACATCACATCACATCACATCATATATCATATCTTATCATATATCGTATCGTATCGTATCATATATCATATATCGTATCATATATCATATCATATCATATATCATATCATATCATATCATATATCATATCATATATCAAACCGCTAGTTCGTGTTCTGTTTCGCTCATTACCTGAGTTATCCGAGACCTGAAGGAGGGATCACTATTATTTTGAGTTATAGGGCCTAATTATTGATATTGATTGAGAGTTGAAGCAGAGATTATTTATGTTGCCTCTTGACCACCGAGTGGAGCTAATACTACTCTGTGGGGAGAACCACAGAGCAGCAAGGGAAACTACAGACGAGTTTCATCGTCGTCATCCAGCCATTCTAAAACCATCGCACCAACGTATAGCTAATTTATTACATAAATTTAAAATAACGTTTTGTGCGCTCGACAAGGAAATAAATGCTTGTCCTAAATCGGCTGCCGACGAACAACTTCAATTGATGTGATTGCAAAGATGTCGGTCAGTCATAAAAGGTTAGTGCACTATGTGGCTTTGAGACAGTGATATTAATGGAAAATCTATTTGCAGAATGTTAAAATCGGCACGTTTCTCCCCATACAAATTGTACTATGTACGTACACACAGTGGAAAAAGATCTGGGAGAAGAGAGCTTGCTGGAACTGGATCAGAAAGTGTTTGCGTATTGGCCAATCCATATTTCAGCATGTTTTATTCAGTGACAAATGCCTATTCTTTCTGAATGGGTGCTCATACACAAAATGTATCATATGGGTCCAAAGAAAATCCAAAATAAATAGTCGGTTTGAAAACAAAACACACTAATTAAAAATAATAATTCTGAGAAAAAAAACGCATATCATAATGTATATAATGTGTATTTATAAACTTAGGATTGGAAAATGAAATACACTTAAAGAAAAACAACTCACTGAAAATAATACTATTTTGAGGATTCGGTTTCGTCAGAAGAAAAACGAAATTTTCTCATAGATAATAATTTTGACGTAATGTGTTTTGCTAGTAAACCGACGAGGTGCTTGAATCCAATAACCCTAGTGCTCAAAAGATAATGGCGTGGTGTGGAATACTAGGTTATAAGATTGTGGAAGAATAAATTTTGATGGGAATGTGAACCAGTACACATTTGGTGAATTTTGGACAGCAATTCAATGGACTTCCTCTATTATTTATCATTGAATGGGAGGATGAGAATGGGGTTTCAGATAAATAAGACCATAGCACAATATGCTATGTTGGTTCCTGAGACATTAAATAACATGCTCGGTGTGCACTGGATTGGACGAGGTGGACCAGTGATGGACTCCACGGTCACCAGACCTGACACCTCTAGATTTTTTCCTATGAGTATATAATTACAAAAACTAATATGTTTCTCAGACAGAGGCTGCATCTATAAATGAACTGAAACAAAGAATCACCCATGTAATCCAAAACATTTTACAAGCATTACTTTTAAGAGTAGCAGAGGAATGTCAGGATCGAGTAAGACATTGTTTTATAAGTAAATGGAACACACTTTGAACATTTGTATTAGTGCACTGTGCAGTTGCACTGAGAATAGTAACCTTTACATAGAAACCTAGTCATGTTTATCTCAGGGTAATGGAACGTAATAATGTTGTACTGTACGGGATTTCATTGTAAAATTTGATTATTATGGGATTTGTACAAAGGAAAATAATTCGTTATGTTTTAATTTATCACTTCAAAAAAAATATTGTTTTCACCATCTGGCAATTATTTTTTGTGTCACACGGTAATTTTTCACCGTCGCATAAAATCTTTTCTCACTAGCATAATTAAAAAGTAAACAGATGTTATAATATTGACATTATTAACACGTTTCGCATTAACTCAAAACGTACTTGATGCATTACGTAAACTTAGACGTATTGGAATGTATTCGTAAGTTCGCAAGCCATTTCGCTTCCTCTCTAGTAACTCCGAGATTAATATTTACGCTCGAATTCATTTCTGACTTGAATGGGTCACTCAGGTACGGCGCTGCAAGCTCTTCCGGACTGTCATCCAACTGTCATCATTCATCTTCTTCATATGGTTAAAAGTCGCAGAGACGCTGTGCACCAAGTAGGCCTACAAATTTATTCAGCTTTGCAAGTGAAATAGATAACACTGCAATTGATTTATCTTACGACGCTTTATCAACTGTGATGCTTATCTAACATCTGAGTGAAATGAAGGTGATAATGCTAGTGAAATGAGTCCAGTCGAAAGTTACGTAGCAATTTCCTCTTAATGGGTTGAGGAAAAAACCCGGGGATAAACTTCAATCAGATAATTTGCCTCAGCCAGAATTTGAACTCGGTCAGACATGTCAACCATTACCTCGCAACGATGGACGAATTATATAAACGGCGTAACCATATTTAGTAGACATCACAGACAGAACAAAGGTACGTGATAAAATGTAACTTCCATTTGAACTTATAGAGTGACTCAATGTACCTACTTTGTACAGGGTCATCATTTTATTTTTACTTCAATTTTTATTGTACCTGAGTTTTTGAATGTACTTCCCTCTCACCCCTTCTATTAATGAAGTTCAACCGTCCTCCGCACAGAACCAAGGCCGCATATGCAGTCAAAGTCAGTGAGTTAGTGAGTATAGTACGTTCCAGAAATATGGTCGTATTTTCCAGTGAAGAAAGAGCATTTATTATTGAATCATATTTTCGCACAGGTACTGTGCGTCCGTTTGCTTACGTCGCATCCTGGTTTCCGCCACCTGCTTCTGCTCGCCCCTCTGTAAAGGCTAGTGGGTGGGCTGTCTTAGTTCTTTTCTGAAAATATTTTCTATGAGGAACTGGACGTCTACGTAATATTATACAACTGTTTAAAATAATTTTAATAATAGGACCTCGTTAAGTGACCTGCCCCCTTTCTACGATCCTGGGACATAACCATTTGGACGGATAGCATGTCTGAGTAATTTTATCTTTTCGGATCGGGCAAAAGTGAAGATTGAATTTACAGTACGTAAGGTACTCTTTTATAGAGTACGTACGGAATTATTTAAATATGAGTTACTGGTACGAAGGACGAAACTTTAAATTGGAATTAGGTACAATAGCCTATAGTGAGATAATAAGCACAAAAGAACTGAAGCCTCTATCGAAATGAACTACCATCAATTTCAAAAATGTGTTTAAATAATCCATATTATGATCTTATTTTTCAATTTAAATTCACTCTCTATATTGTACGCTAATGTGTTGTAGACAGTATAATATACACTGTATGGATAGCTCAGTTCGTGAGTAAAAACACTCATTGTTAATACTGCACTGTATTTTGAATAAAGAAAACTCTAATGAAGATTATCGAACTTAAAATCGTGATGTTTCCTAGTTTACGTAAATGGATGAACTACATTTCTTCCCTCCTATACCTAGTAAAGTGATTTGCTTGTATTTATCATCAAACTCCGGTCGTGGAAGGGGGTAACAAACAGTGTTTCCGGTTCTCAACCGTTAATCCAAAGGTATAGCCAGATTATTATTAGAAATGTTAGTAAAATAAAATGATGTTCCCGTATTAAAAAAAATAATGCCATTAGAAAATAGTCCTATTAAAGCATTTACCTACCTTCGCCAAAGTCAACTTGCTTTCGTGATAGAACCATTCTCTATCTACGAGAAAAATCTTACATCACTCTCAATATTTCATTAATGTTATTCTCTCATATTCCAGAGTGTAACAACAATGGAAATATAAATTCCCGTTTGGACTTATTACCAGGTTTGGTTTTTTTCGAGGTCTTCCCGAATCATAAGAAAACTGCGAGGGAATCTATCGCGAATCCTCGATCTCACTTCACCTCGCCACAAAATTATCTTGTAAAATATTGACTTATTCCACATCTTATTGCTTCAATGTTATCTTCTGAAATGTTGACTTATTCCACATCTTATTGCTTCAATGTTTATTGACTTATTCCACATCTTATTGCTTCAATGTTATCTTCTGAAATGTTGACTTATTCCACATCTTATTGCTTCAATGTTATCTTGTAAAATATTGACTTATTCCACACCTTATTGCTTCAATGTTATCTTGTAAATTATTGACTTATTCCACATCTTATTGCTTCAATGTTATCTTGTAAAATATTGACTTATTCCACATCTTATTGCTTCAATGTTTATTGACTTATTCCACATCTTATTGCTTCAATGTTATCTTGTAAATTATGGACTTATCCCACATCTTATTGCTTCAATGTTACCTTGTAAAATATTGACTTATTCCACATCTTATTGCTTCAATGTTATCTTGTAAAATATTGACTTATTCCACATCTTATTGCTTCAATGTTATCTTCTGAAATGTTGACTTATTCCACATCTTATTGCTTCAATGTTATCTTGTAAAATATTGACTTATTCCACACCTTATTGCTTCAATGTTATCTTGTAAATTATTGACTTATTCCACATCTTATTGCTTCAATGTTATCTTGTAAAATATTGACTTATTCCACATCTTATTGCTTCAATGTTATCTTGTAAATTATTGACTTA
Organism: Periplaneta americana; assembly: GCF_040183065.1. NCBI lineage: Eukaryota > Metazoa > Arthropoda > Insecta > Blattodea > Blattidae > Periplaneta > Periplaneta americana. The sequence goes on from NC_091128.1 coordinate 62,343,759, forward strand.
TTCCACATCTTATTGCTTCAATGTTATCTTGTAAATTATGGACTTATTCCACATCTTATTGCTTCAATGTTACCTTGTAAAATATTGACTTATTCCACATCTTATTGCTTCAATGTTATCTTGTAAAATATTGACTTATTCCACATCTTATTGCTTCAATGTTATCTTCTGAAATGTTGACTTATTCCACATCTTATTGCTTCAATGTTATCTTGTAAAATATTGACTTATTCCACATCTTATTGCTTCAATGTTATCTTGTAAAATATTGACTTATTCCACATCTTATTGCTTCAATGTTATCTTCTGAAATGTTGACTTATTCCACATCTTATTGCTTCAATGTTATCTTGTAAAATATTGACTTATTCCACATCTTATTGCTTCAATGTTATCTTGTAAATTATTGACTTATTCCACATCTTATTGCTTCAATGTTATCTTGTAAATTATGGACTTATTCCACATCTTATTGCTTCAATGTTACCTTGTAAAATATTGACTTATTCCACATCTTATTGCTTCAATGTTATCTTGTAAATTATTGACTTATTCCACATCTTATTGCTTCAATGTTATCTTGTAAAATATTGACTTATTCCACATCTTATTGCTTCAATGTTATCTTGTAAATTATTGACTTATTCCACATCTTATTGCTTCAATGTTATCTTGTAAATTATGGACTTATTCCACATCTTATTGCTTCAATGTTACCTTGTAAAATATTGACTTATTCCACATCTTATTGCTTCAATGTTATCTTGTAAAATATTGACTTATTCCACATCTTATTGCTTCAATGTTATCTTCTGAAATGTTGACTTATTCCACATCTTATTGCTTCAATGTTATCTTGTAAAATATTGACTTATTCCACATCTTATTGCTTCAATGTTATCTTCTGAAATGTTGACTTATTCCACATCTTATTGCTTCAATGTTATCTTGTAAAATATTGACTTATTCCACATCTTATTGCTTCAATGTTATCTTGTGAAATATTGACTTATTCCACATCTTATTGCTTCAATGTTATCTTGTAAATTATTGACTTATTCCACATCTTATTGCTTCAATGTTACCTTGTAAAATATTGACTTATTCCACATCTTATTGCTTCAATGTTATCTTGTAAAATATTGACTTATTCCACATCTTATTGCTTCAATGTTATCTTGTAAAATATTGACTTATTCCACATCTTATTGCTTCAATGTTATCTTGTAAAATATTGACTTATTCCACATCTTATTGCTTCAATGTTACCTTGTAAAATATTGACTTATTCCACATCTTATTGCTTCAGTGTTATCTTGTAAAATATTGACTTATTCCACATCTTATTGCTTCATTGTTATCTTGTAAATTATTGACTTCAATGCTAATGTAAGATCTATCTGCTCAAGAGCAGTTCCTTCATTGCAAACCCAGCATTCTACAATTTTTTCCTATTTTCTGCCTTCTTCTTAGTCTCCGCGTACGATCCACATGTTTGTAGTTTTTCTTGGGAAAGATAAATGCAGTAGCTTTCCGCACACCACTCACTCTTTCGCATCTTAAAAGATCTCAGAGGGCCCTAGCGCTATGGAATACATTAAATGAAATGAAAACAAGCTTCTTCATTGAAAAAGTGTTGCCACCTGTTAGTTTATGTAAAATTTTGGGTAATATTAAGTTCTTAACTCAACTTAATATTTTTCTAATATATTATAACATACTAATGATACTAAGGGCGTATGTCGTCATAAAGTGTTAATACCGACAAAATGTTAGAAAATAAGGCTTAAGGCAAATTGATAATTTTATTATGTTATTTAGGCCCTATTACTTGTATTCCACACAGACAGAAGCCCGTAATACCAAATAAAAGCTGCAGTTTTCCTTCTTACTAGCTTATAAATCTAAAAATTGTGAAGGAAAATATGACTGAAGTCCCTACCTCTGTGCATCAGAGAATCATGAAAAAATAACTTTAAACTTATACGCTAATTTTCAGACTTTCTGCCGTTCCGTAAAAAATGTAATTAGAGACTTCATTTTTTTATCGCATATAGTAGAGACTACAAGGCAACTTTTGTTTTAAGTGCACGACACTTATGTAGTATCAATATAATTATGTTTCCGTTTAAGACGTCCTGCCTAGGACTTGCTTGACTGAACGTGTTTGTGTTGTATTTGTGTCAATTTATTGTTTTAGCGGTATTTTGTAACTTCGCATTTAAAATAGGTATATCCAGGAACGCCTAAACCTTCCATTTAGAGCACTCATATGCACGTAGAAAGAAAATAATTAAACTTATTTCCACTTCTGCTTATTTCACTTCTTCTTAGATCACTGTTACACATATACTTAAGTCTTGACTGGATGAGATCCTGACGCCAAGACACGCTAAAGGGACACATAACTCAGCATGACCGACAGGCCTTAATGAGAAATGTCACGGCTGGGTCTTTTTATTTCTCTTTAAAAAGTACTCCGCTTGTACTGTAAAGTTCAGCGCACATAAGAAGTAATGTAAATGACAATAACAAGCATTTTCTACAGTACAGCAAAAACGAATAACTTAATAGGCCTACATTAAAAAAACTGAGCTATAATATCACAAGGGACAGCATTTCTGGAATAAACGGCATCTTTGTAGCAACATGCTGTTTTCTAAACTGTAGGTTGCTTGATTAAATGGAAAGGTATTATAACTAGTAAACTAATGTTCATGACACGTAAAATCAGCAGGAAATAAATAACTTAAAAGAGGGTTTAGAACATGAATGATTTTCTCGCTTCATGAAAAGGATTGCAAGAATGCAGATGATATCTTAGTGAAGATTTCACTTTACGAATGTAAAAGTATTTATATAAAGAATTTGAGATAAGGAGGTATGAGACTATTCAATGAAAACTCACCTTAATAAAAGTAAAAGCAATAGGTATTCCTAAAATTCAGTACCTGACTAATATAGCCTACTTCTTCATCACTATAAAGCCCTCTTGGGCACAACGTGGGTATTCACGTAGACTAGACAATATTATATAGTTTATTAGGAAACTCGTTGAACTGTAGCAAAATGAGATCCGAATTCAGTTCCATCCACCATTTAATCTTTGCAATGCACTTTAACCAATGATTCTGACAATCATCGCCCAATCCAACATTATTTTAAAACGATTTAGTGTGATGGAAATAAAGATTGTCAATCTTTCATTAGTTTCTATAGAAGTAAGACATATAAATATAGCGTTTTAAAAGTCCCCAAATTAGTTGAAAAAGTTACATCAGTAACGATTTTTTATAACTTACTTACGTAGAGCTTTTAAGAAACCCGCAGGTTCATTGCCCCCCCCCTTCACATAAGCCCGCCATCGGTCCCTATCCTGAACAAGATTAATCCAGTCGCTATCATCATATCCCACCTCCCTCAAATCCATTTTAATATTATCCTCCCATCTACGTCTCGGCCTCCCCAAAGTCCTTTTTCTCTCCTGCTCCAACTAACACTCTATATGCATTTCTAGATTCGCCCATACGTGCTACATGTCCTGCCCATCTCAGACATCTGGATTTAATGCTGCTAATTATGTCAGATGAGGAATACAATGTGTGCAGTTCTGCGTTGTGTAACTTTCTCAATTCTCCTGTAACTTCATCCCTCTTAGCCCCAAATATTTTCCTAAAAACCTTATTCTCAAACACCCTTAATCTCTGTTCCTCTCTCAAAGTGAGAGTCCAAGTTTCACAACCATACAGAACAACAGGTAATACAACTCTTTTATAAGATTTTGTATAATAATAATAATAATAATAATAATAATAATAATAATAATAATAATGATTTATTTTAGCTGGCAGAGTTAAGGCCGTAAGGCCTTCTCTTCCACACAACCAGCAAAAAGTGTATATACATATGCATGAACTTACAAAGAATTCAACAATTTGATTTAGATGAGAGTTACATGTATACAAGAGTTATTTACGAATTAAACAACAAAATACTATGAACTATTAATTAAACACTGAAATAAACTGGGTAGCAGAATTAAACTAAAATACATAGAATGTTAATATATTTCAAATTATATTAGATAATAGAAAGAGATTATTATGAGACAATTTTGAAAATGCAGCACAATCAGGATGATGTCTAAAGAGAAAAAGCAACAGTGTAGTCAGTAATATTTTAAATCAGTATGATTGGAGTGAAATGCTAATAAGGTTATCTTTTAAGCTGTTCTTAAAGGTGTTTGTTGTCTTGCAGCCCCTAATACTTTGTGACAAGGAATTCCATTGACGCGAGGTGGATATTGTAAAAGATGAGGAATAACAAGATGTTCTATGAAGAGGTATATTTAGCGTGCCACAGATAAGTGATCTGGTATTTACGTCGTGGTTAGAGTATAGATAAGAGAAACGAGACGAACACGGAGGGAAATTCCTCTGTCTTTCTCGGATATATCATGCACGTCGATCTCTTTATTTTAAACATAAGGTAGCCTATATTGAACGTAAATTGAGTTGAAATTTAACGTAGAGGTACGACTTGTTTTGTTTAGTATCTACACATAGGATGCATGGAATGGAATGGTATGATATTGTGACAGACACGTGAGATTCGATCTCGCGACCGGCAGAAGGAGGGCGAGGTCGGCGGTACCTGGGCGCGGCAAATGAAGTTGCGCAGGCATCTACTTCCTAGGGCATGTGCTGTGACGAAGGGAGAGGGGAGAAATCCAGAGAAGTCATGATAGGCGCCATCTTCCCGGCATCTGTAGATTGATCGCGAAATCGTAATTTCTCGAAACTATGGTTTAGTAATAAATACAGGACACGAGGAGAGGAGAGTTGTCAGTTTTTGGTCAGCAAGCAGTGTGTAGCAGTGAAGCCAGCTTCGAGACCGGAGTTCAACTTGAGTGTTTGTCCGCGACTGTGCGAGGGTCCAGGCGGGAGCAGTTGGAAGACTTGAGTTCGAGTGCAGTGGACTGTCCCCGGAAGGCCTGAGTTCGAGTGCAGTGGACTGTCTCTAGAAGGCTTGGGTTCGATATACTGTAAACTTGAGTGAATGAGCTAGAGGAACTAGTCAAGGCAACGAACTGTGAACTGAGAACTGACAATTCTGTTTTGTAAATAGTGCTTTGTGAACATTAGTTAAGATTAGCAGTACATTGTTGTTCTCAATAAGCCAAGTGAATTGTCATTGTCGTCTATGGAGTGCAATAACGAATACTGGGTTGCGGTGTGGAGTGGAAATCCCATTGTTGACGGAAGTGTTTAAACTCAATTATAGAAAGTGATTATTGTTGAAACAACAAAGTTACATTATTGTTTGAATTTTAAAAGTTACAGTATGAAATTTTCGAAAGAAGGGGTACTACGACCCAGCACTGCAACCTTATACGATCTGTTTGCGGTAACTCTCAAGCTAGACGTATTCCCAAGCCCACACCGGCTGACTACACTAAGGTTCGTTACGTAGCCAGGTTTCGAGCAAATCTCCCTACTTGTCCTTAGGCCAGCCCCTTCCGTGCGTTGCCAGCCGGTAATCGGGGAATGTTATGGAATAATGACGAAATGAAAAATGGTGACTAAATTATGTAGATGCCTAATATGGAGAAAACGGAAAAACGCCGAAAAAAACCCAATTGCAATCTTGTGCGCCACAAGTGTTATTTTGTATTTTTTCAATGAAAACTCCCGAGTCTGACCGGGATCTCCTGCGTGACAAACTGAAGGTCTGACCACTGAGCCACCGTAGGAGACTACAAGGATGTAACTAAGCTACTTTGTAAGTGTGAAATGCCGCAAACTTCCCTCTTCATCGCGCTTGTCCATGTAGCAGTCAGTTCCAACTCAATGCTCTGTGACGTCATAGCGAGTTTCTCTCGTTCTCGTAGCAATACACATAGACTCTCAGACCAGACCGCAACGCCAGACCCTATCAAAGCAGTGGTGTATAGCAAACCAGTTTAACATAGCGTTTACAGTACCTAATAATAATATATTAATGTATTAGAAACTACGAGTAGATAGATACACCCTACTATACTTAAATAATTTTGGTATCTTTCTGATATATTTATGCTCGACCATGCCGAAACGTAGTAATTATACACCTGGTAGCAGACCTTTAATGCATGTCATTAAAGTACACCTACTCATTAAAGGTCAGGTCTTTCAGCCAATGACGACTCAGGTTACAACTGTTCAGCCAATGACAGGTCAGCTTTCTACCGTTATAAAACCGCAAGTATCGATTATTCTCAGATATGCAATCGAAAGAGAATTAGCGAAAAGTCGCGGAGGCTGGAAATCCAATACTGTCGCAGAAGGTTATGTTCTGTTACTATAATAATTAGCGTTAATTGTAAATAATATTGAAATAAATTCAATTTGTCATCTCGTTTTTCAATGTCTAATTTAATTTCAATGTTATTTCTGTAGGTTCCTATGGCCTAGCAAGGTCAATGTGGACATCTGTTCCTCGGAAAAAATCAATACTTTCGCGTCTGCGCACATCTTACAACATACGGAACATTGCTGAAGGTCAGATACAATTAAAATTAATAATATCAAGTTAGAAATATGATCGAGCATAAAAAGTCGTATGAAACTCGCCTATAATGGTAATTAAAAAGCTCGTATGAAAATTATGAAACTCGCTTGCGCTCGTTTCATAAATATCCATACTCACTTCTTAATTACCTTCATTATAGGCTCGTTGCATAATGTACTATTAATGCACTCTAAGTTCATGTGGACTTATTATCAGACTAAACTATAGTTCTGGGCGTTGGTCTTTTATTAAAAACCCTATGTGTCAACCCAAGCTAAATGCAGTTATTTAGTAGGTAGGCATATTTTACTTATGTAGAAAGCCACCTGATATAACCTAGATATCAGAACTACATGTCTTTAAATAATTTTATATCTTATTTTCTAGGTTGAAGATATAAATGGAAAAGCAAGTAATTGCATCAACCCTGAAATTTCTGCAAAGTGTATCTATTTCTGTTGGAAGTGAAGTTGATTTATCAGCTCACAATCCTAGGAAAGAAAGATTGAGGAAATTAAAATGACTTAAAAAACGGCATGTACAAAGTAGGAGAAAACAGTCGTGATCTTCAGCTTGCGGGTGGAAATAGCGACCAATTAAAAATTTATGTGGTATGTTTTTAACTACCGTAAAGATTTAGCACACATTGTGAAAATTCAAATGGATTTACGGGACCGTAGCAAGAAAGGAATGCGATACCTAAAGAAACTGAAAATTGTGGTTCTAACGGTGTTTTTAACTCCTAATGTTTATAAGTTTATGCAGTAATACAATAATTGTCTACAATGTGCTTGAGACAAATGACAGAAAAATGGCAGAACTCTTCTGCCCCAAATGAATTTATATTTTCTGGTGTAAAGTTGAAACTGAGAAGTTTAAGTGAGATAGAGAAATACTGTGTTTTTTATGTTGTTCATTTAACGACGCTGTGTGAACTATGAGGTTATTAGCGTCGATGAGATGGGCGATAGCGAGATGATATTTGGCGAGATGAGGCCGAGGATTCGCCATAGATTACCTAGCATTCACCTTACGGTTGGGGAAAACCTCGGAAAAAACCCAACCAGGTAATCAGCCCAAGCGGGGATCGAACCCGCGCCCGAGTACAACTTCAGACCGGCAGGCAAGCGTTAACCGACTGAACCACGCCGGTGGCTAATATTGTGTTAATTTCAGATGAAATGTCATTTTTTACTTCATATTGAATGATGAAATAGTAGGATGAGGTAATATAGGTACTGTACAATGAAATGTGTACCTAATCTATGTTTGGCATGAACTGGTAGGTCTACGATGTAGATTCTACATATTTGTAGTTGCTTCGTGAATGAAAAGGAATTTTGGAAAATAAGACAAAAGTCATTGTCCGTTTAAGTATGGTATTCCATGGATACCGCATATAATATGAAAATATAATTAGTATCATTATTACGCTATTATTATTACTACTATTACCACTACTATATTTATCTATTATGTGTAATAAGTCTAATTCTGTACCTAATACTTCTTAATGTTTATATTTCTTTGTATTACTAGAATGTATATTGTCGTACCATCGGATCTATGCCCCTTCAGCGCTGTCGTCGTTCTTGGAAAAGTTAACGCCTCTACTCACCCCATTCCACCCGTTTCTCTCCCACTACGTCAAACAGCAGGCCACGAATAGGGATGTTGCCAAACTTCCGTCAAACAGTGTCATGTCTCTTGAATATTGCTAAGGTTAATTATTACTTATTCATAATTTAATTTAAGTAGGTCTAATGACGCTGATTGACTTATGCAAAATGCTATTACTTGCTTCATAATATTTCTTTCACCACTCCGTGCTACAGTATTGATGTTGAGTTGACAACACTGGACTGCAAGTGCAAATAAACTGTCCCGCAAGAAGGCTCAAAATTGCTTAGTAGTGGGGGAGAGACAGAGAGAGGGATAGAAAAGAGAGAAATAGGAATACAGGGAGAGAAATGAATTCAATTTGTCATCTCGTTTTTCAATTCTAAATCATTTTCCAGGTTATATCAGACTAATGTTCATTCTTATTCTGTGCCAAGGTCAATGACATTCGGCCTCGGAAAAAATCAATACTTTCGCGTCTGCGTACATCTCACAATTCAGGTCAGTTCGCACATAACCATAAAAAGACCTAATTTTCAATACTTTCAAGTTATAAATATGGTCGAGCATAAAAAGTCGTATGAAACTTGCCTATAATGGTAATTAAGACGCTCGTATGAAAATTATGAAACTCGCTTGCGCTCGTTTCATAAACAAACATACTTCCGTCTTAATTACTACCATTATAGGTTCGTTGCATAATGTACTATTATGATTTATTATTAATTCTCAATTTGTTTCGTAACAACTTCCAGACGAGGAATCCAATTTTTACTTCTAATTTTCGGTAGCTGGTATATGCCGATAACTTAAACTTGGTAGTGAAGGGCGGGGTTTAGTGGATGAGTGGAAGTGGGAGGCAGAGGAGGAGAAGGAGGGGGAATCAGGCCGCGCTACGGGCGTTGGGTTGCAGCGTGCTGAAGCACTTTGTCAGACGCTTGCAGAAGCAAGGCGTACAGTGTTACCACACCTCATAAAAGCAGTAACGCAAGCGCTCTGCAATGCTTTTTGTAATTACCTTTACAGTTATGAAGTTAACATTACAATGAACTACATGGCAACTAGGACTCCGATTAAGGACGTCAACTGATTATTGGTGCGAATGGAAACAAGGCGTGAGTTCCCAGTCTAGCGCATGCGCATTGGTACTATCAGGTTTAACTTGCGAATCTATTATAGCTTATTTACAGTTCACTAATGAAGCGTTAATTAAGAGAACCAAAGTCAGCTATCTAAGTTGAAGGACTGATTAGACATTTAGAGAATCATTAATGCTAGTGTACGTCTTACAGGATCGTTATGGGATAAAAAAAAAGACCAAATACATACATAAAACCTATCAAAAGCTTGCTACGCATATTCATTTCAAATCAGAGTGCAGTGGTTTTCAGCATAGCATAGAACAGAATAGAATAGAATAAGAATAAAGAATAGAATGTTTTATTTTCGCTGGCAGAGTTAAGGCCATAAGGCCTTCCACTCAACCAGCCTTAATCAATACAATATATATTGAAATAACGAATATTTACACTACACTTAAAAGATTCTCCAGCAATATTCTTCAGTTATGTTTTAACGACTAGTACATGTTTATTTAAATTTAGAGAAACCTATAAGATAAAGTATAGGAATAATCAATTTAATTCTACATTCCTTCGATAGTTATAGTATTTTTATTCATAAACAAAATGAACTGTTCACTCAAATAACTCAATGATTTAAAACCTATAAGATAAAGTATAGGAATAATCAATTTAATTCTACATTCCTTCGATAGTTATAGTATTTTTATTCATAAACAAAATGAACTGTTCACTCAAATAACTCAATGATTTAAAACCTATAAGATAAAGTATAGGAATAATCAATTTAATTCTACATTCCTTCGATAGTTATAGTATTTTTATTCATAAACAAAATGAACTGTTCACTCAAATAACTCAATGATTTAAAACCTATAAGATAAAGTATAGGAATAATCAATTTAATTCTACATTCCTTCGATAGTTATAGTATTTTTATTCATAAACAAAATGAACTGTTCACTCAAATAACTCAATGATTTAAAACCTATAAGATAAAGTATAGGAATAATCAATTTAATTCTACATTCCTTCGACAGTTATAGTATTTTTATTCATAAACAAAATGAACTGTTCACTCAAATAACTCAATGATTTATGTTTCTTCTGTGATAATGCTTTTATTCATAAATAAAATTAACTATACATTCAAATAACCCAGTGATTTATGTTCCTTCTGTGATTGTGTTTTTCTGATACGCTCCTATCCTGTGCGATACGGAAACCATCATCCAAAACGACACTCTCCATTGTTTTGTGTTTCTAAGAACGATCACAAGTACAAGAATTCAGGGGGTTAGGTACAGATTAAAGCAGTAAAATGTTTGGAAATATTCAACATTCTTTTCCTCCATTATTGTATCTTGTACAATAATGAAAATTGGTATGTGTAAAACACTGTCCTTATGCTACATGAAAAAAAATACTTTTACGATAAAAAAACATGTATATATATATTTTTTTTTCAAAATTCAAAATGGTGGCAGTTCACTATGCAATGATGAAGCTTTTCCCTCATAACTCCTAACCTTGCTAACTTTTTCATGTTCTCTCTCTTTTATTTTATTGTTGAAACTCATGTTTACAAAACCATGCTCTTTCAACTACATTCCTTAATTTTTGTTTTAATTTTGTGTTAGAAGAAAATACTGATATTTGATTTTTAAATGAATTTACTTTTTATCAGATAATCTATCAAAGGTAGAGAAGTGATTTTGCATCACATTGTAGATATGACATCCATAAATATACACAAAATATTTCATCACAGAATGTTGGGCAGTTTTTGAGTTATGAGGGAAACGCTTCATCACTGCACAGTGAACTGACACCATTTTGAATTTTGAAAAAAAAAAAAAAAAATTTAATCGTAGCAATATTTTTTCATAAAGCAGAAGGACAGAATTTTACACATACTAATCTTCATTATTGTACAAGATAAAGTAATGGAGGAAAAAATGTTAAATATTTCCAAAATTGTACTGCTGTAAGTTGTACCTAACCCCTTAAATGCTCTTAATAATAATTAAATTTAAGTTATTATGTTCCCATTTCACTTCAGAAAGTGTTCTTACTGTACTGACAATGATTACGAGTGGAAGATGGTTCAAACCATTGACCACTCAGACCCGTTGTGCCACATGCAGATTTTGACCTGGGAGGAAAATAGTCGTTGGATGTAGTGTAGAACCTTCTCATTCAGAGACAGGACTCTTTTATGAGCTTCCCAGTTTTATTTATCTTTCGAAGTAAGTCATGTTGAGGATTTATACAGCCTGTAAAAATCTATCGCCCTCGACTAATCCAAAACTCGCGAGTCTCGAATTAAATGGAAAGATTGGCAACCACCAAGTCACATAACACAAGTCTATTATGAATGTGTCCAGAATATAATATTTGCTTTAAAAGGGACGAAAGACAAATGAAGGAGTCCCCGTCTTAAAATTATCGTGAACACTAATGCTTCCTTGTCAACTAGCTCAGTGGTCCTCTTCTTTTCTCTTTTTAGTTACTAGACAGACCTCTTAAAACACGTGAACCAGTAGCATTTATTGTTTGCTTCTTAATATAACGTACGTATTTGAAAAAGGAACAATGCCCACGACGCGACGTGGGTAGTAATTCTGACCTTATCTCATGAATCGTATGAAAGAGTAATTACGAATTGGATCAGTAAGAGTTCCTAAGGCACTTTTGAACACAGAACATAACCACAAGCTGCTCAATAAACTTAACGTCACCACAAAAGAAACACAGAACAAATCACATGCGTGCATAAAACGGTGTGAGAGAGAGAGAGAGCGAGAAAATAGACTGTAACCTAAGAGAGGCTTTGTCAGATAGTGAGTGAGAGAATTTGCCTGACAGACTGACTGTATCTTTATGAAAGTGTGTAAGCATAGGCTATATAGTACTTTGTACTTATGCCTACCAACATTGGAAGATCAGATATATGCTATCAACTGTCAAGCCTTGCAGTAAAGAAGAAAATCTTAATCGAACAACTTATATCGGAATATGGTCGTACGATGATGGATGCAGACAGCGAACATTCCATAAACGATATGGATGTCGAAAATGATTACCTTCAGTATTATTTCCTTAGAGATCTATTTTAAAAGTTCAATTCCCATTGTTCATAACTTCCATATATTATTTGTCCAGTATTTAAATGTTCAGAGTAAATGAAGGGTTCAGAACCATAGTGGGCCAAGCGCCATTTACTAAAACCGTAGATAACAAGGGTTAAAATGAAGTTATTACCATAATTCAAAGGAAACATACAGCAAGTAATATCAAGTATACACATTAAAACTAAATGATATGTCAATCTTCATTAAAGTATGGTATTCACTTAACTTTAACCCTTGCCTTGTCCGTTTTTAATAAATGGCGCTTGGCCCACTATGGCTCTGAACCCTTCAAATAAGCTCAAATATTAGAATGTTCATAATTCCTAAAGTTCAAAAAATAAATTGGTAATTTTTATGACTTTCTTCCTGGTAGTATGTATACAATAGTACTTGTGAAAGTTCTTCAACGATGATAGATTATGGAGGTTCGTTCGCGTGTGTTTCAGCTCTACGTTTTATTCTTTCAACATACTTCATTTCATATCAATTCAGTCGGCTCGGTAGCGCAGTTGTTATAGCGCTGGCCTTCTGTGCTTGAGACTGCGGGTATGCTTAAATGCGACAGGCTCATGTCAGTAGATATACTGGCATGTAAAAGAACTCCTGCGGCACACCGGCGACGCTGATATAACCTCGGCAGTTGCGAGCGTTGTTAAATAAACCACAATTTAAAAATTTTCATCTCTATTCAGCAATATTAGCGACTTGGATGTTTATCTTTTACACCTCTATTTATGAGACATCGTGCGTGGTAAATGTCCGTGTTTTCACACCTTCAGTACTTTTCCTCAACTGTAGGAATTATGATGGTAACAAAACTTTAGGTAATAGGCTAGAAAAAAAAAATGTATTCCTTTCTTTGAATGAAATAGCACTCATTCGTTCACCATAATGAATATTTTAAGAATTTAACACTTATTACTAAAATAATTTCATCTCGTTGTTTCCATGGTTTTTTACACCAGAGTAGAATGAATGTGTATGGAATATGAATATGGCATAAGCTACAAAATGCTTATATGTAGAATAAGGACATTACATTACAGAACATAAAACTGTGGAAGAAAGCAAAAATATAGGCTACTTGATATGAGATGATCTAAAAAATGAGCTTTAATAATACAATGGACAAAAGAGTGTGTGGACATAACTTAATGTGACTGAACACTGTTCTGTTTCTATAAGGCACATTTTGGAGAAATGTAGAGAAGATAATATTGGATTACATCTATTATTTCTCGATTTTGAAGCGGCCTACGATAGTGTCAAAAGGGATGAACTATGTAGTGCTATACTGGAGTTTCAAATACCAATTAAACTAATAAGACTAGTCAAACAAACAATGGAAAGCAATGTAAGTCCGGTGAAAATTGATGCTGAAGTTCCAGAGCCATTTGAAACTAACAAGGGATTAAGACAAGGTGATCCATTGGCTTGTCTCCTGGGACTCAAACCAGTAACATTATATTTTATAGATCAACCCAGATTTTGGCATTTGCCGAAGACGTTGCAATCATCAGTAGAACCATGTCAGCAATGAAAGAGAATTTCATTTTATTAGAGGAAGCAGCAGGTAGAATGGGCCTGGCAATTAACGAGAATAAGACAAAGTATGTTTCCCGGTAAAACGAGAACTCCAATGCCCGAAAAGATAGTAATTCAGAGATACACCTTTCAGAGTGTAAGCCAGTTTAAGTATCTTGGATCTATTATCTCACAGAATAATAGCATCTCCCCGGAAATAAATGCAAGACTGATAGCAGCAAATAAAAGTTATTTTGGGTTGTTAAAACTTATAAAATCGAGACTCCTTTCGCGGAACATCAAAATCAGCTTGTATAAAACCTTGATTCGTCCAGTAGGCCTATTGACTTATGGTGCAGAAACTTGGACGACGTTAAAATCTGATGAAAATTCTCTTGCATCTTTTGAAAGAAAAATACTTAGACGAATTTATGGCCCAGTTAATGATAGAGGTAACTGGAGAAGGAGATATAATTACGAACTATACGAAATGTTTTTAGACCATGATATAATTGCCATCATAAAATCCTCAAGAATAAGATGGCTGGAACATGTTATGAGGATGGATGGAAGAGAAACACCCAAAAAACTTTTATGAAATGAAGCAGGGGGATACAGAAAACGAAGAAGACCGAGACTTAGATGTTGGACGAAGTGACGGAAGATTTGGTGAGGATCGGAATTCGGAATTGGAGAAGGAAAGCACAGGAGCGAGAGACATGGAGAAGAATTGTTGAAGATGCCAAGGCTCACCTCGGGCTGTAGGGCAAGTGATGATGATGATGATGATGATGATGACGATGATGAACACTGTTCTGTTGACCACGTGTCTTGGAAAAGACGCCAGACTCCGTACTTCATTTCCCAAGAAGCAGAGTATAGTAATATTGTAGATTAAAGAACATAGATGGTAATGAAATTAAAGGTGGGCATAAATATTCCTGTTATTCATCTGTTTAAAATGTTATTTATTTAATATTCGTATTGTTAATTTCTTAAAGGTACCGATAGCCTATGTATCCTGGCTAACTACATTTCGAAAACAAATAGGTTAATTTACAAGTAAGCATTATTCTGTCCATTTGAATTAAAATTTAGAACTTTAGTATGATTCGACTACACACCATAAAGGAATAGATGTACGGTGACCTGCCCACAGAACGACAATGCAGAAAACGATAAACGAAAAAAAAAATAATAATAATAATTTGAATTCCACCCGATATCGCTCAAGGAGCGGAGATTGTGAGAAATAAATTTCTTCCTGAAAAATCTAGACAACAAAATTACACAGAATATCAATTGTTCATAGTTTGGTCAAGGAATAAAAGATTATTGTAGGAAATGCGCCAACATAACATTTTCTGTTGACGTATTTCCTAGAAAAATCTAAATTAATAAAATTTATGGTCCATTTATTCAATGTTAAAATGATCGCTAAATTTTAGTCATAATTTTGATATAGGCTTATCCAAGTTCTGTAATCTGACTGCACTAAAATTGTGTAAAATGTCATTTTGTGTATACAGTATTTTAAAAAGCAATGCTGCAATGTATCCTAGTGCCGAAAAGTATTTATGCAAACTTACTTCGCCGCACTCATCTTCAATTGTTTTATTTCAGTGCAACAAAAATATGTCATTCAATTCTATAAACAGATAGGCAATTGTTACATTATGACATTATAGCACAGTCTAGTATATACAGTCACCAAGCTTGAGTTGTGAGGGTGCTAGGAACAATATACTATTTCGCATTGTCTGTAATGAGGCGATAGTAGCGATCCTAGTAGTTAGCAACTATTAACGGATGCATATTTACTATGAGCGTATTCCGAATCTCAGCACTAGCTATCTGATGGCATCACGGTGTTCCGAATTTCACCGATGGCTTCACTGATGCTCCACCGGTGTCGCACCGGTGCCATCAGCTTGCAGAGGTGGTGGCAGTCCCCATCAACTGCCATCAGTGAATCTGATTGGTTCTTGCATAGAGCGGGAATTAGCAGACGAATGACATCGTGCACTGTTTTGTCATGGCGGTGTGTTCTGCTTTAGTTCTGCTGTATTGTTTATAACGAGCTCAACGTGAAACAATATGCTAATGACTTATGAGCGAACATGTCAACGGACCAGTTATTACTACCGGTTCAAGAAATAAATTGTTTATGCTCTCTTTTCTTTGAACGAGATTGCAGTACAGAAATTTTGCAAAATTTTGCTAGCGTAGCACAACAACAACTTGTACAGCCGCCATGACAGCCATCGATCCTTCCAGCAGTTTTGTTCCTATTTCGCTGCAGCGTGACGTCATTGTTGTCCACCGGTCCGGTGAGATTCGGAATAAGCTGTTTGTATTGAGCTTCGTGACTGTATATACTAGACTGTGATGATAGTATAACAAAACCTTTATAAAGAAATTGGAACATAGGAAGAGACCCCAAATACCTAAGTGATGAAGATTAATCTATTACTAGGCTTTTGGTTTCAGAACATAACGAATGAGACTAAATTCAAGAAATTTAATATGAATAGTTAGTTGTTCCAGTAAATGGAATATCTGTGACTAGTGTATCCATATTAATGCCAGTTTTCGCAAATGCATACTAAGTCAGTTTACGATACTTACACTCCTACTGTGTTTTAGCGTTATCACTAACACAATATGTACTTGAAAGTATACCCATCCTATACTCGTGCATAAAATAATCAAGTGCTTTTTATCGGGCTAGCAAACTCACAATAGGAGTCTTTCCGGTTACTCCCGCCATTGTTTTCCTTTGATTGAAGAGTTCAAACGACTGTGGAAAGAGTCTCTTATAGTCATACATCTCTATTATACAACCGAAATCTTTATAACGAGCCACGTATGGACAATGCAGTTACTGTGTTTATCATTACGGTACTCTAATAACAATGGATTCCACCATATGAGGTCGAGAACATTTAATCCATTGTTCCGCTCAACACATGAGCTTCAAGGCAACAGCTATTAGCAGAACCAATATGGCTTATAATGAAAGAATATGTAACATGCGGCAATAGCCATACACCCAGTTAAGTACCTTGGAAATGTGATTAGATCTAACCATCATATGTTTTAACATATATGCTATACAGTGCTAGCTCAGAATTACACGGTGCATTGGTTTGCTCTTCGAAAAGGAAAGAAACCACTATGTATTTTCATTCATTCACAGTGTTCCTCCCAAGAGAAGGTCCTTCACTGCAAACCCAGAATTTTTTAATCTTTAAATTTTCAGCCTTTCTTTTAGTCTCCGCATATAATCCATGTTCATTAATCTTGTCTATCATTTTATATTTTTGTCAATAACTTTTATCACAGTCACTATTTCTTCCAGTGCATCCTTCAGTATGTAGTTCCTTTTTAGGCAGTGACACAGCCAATTCCTTTTCCTCTTCCTGATCAGTTTCAGCATCATTCTTTCTCACTCACTCTTTCCAACATAGCTTCGTTTCTTATTCTATTTCACAACTTCCATTTTTCTCCATATCCATATTTCAAATGCTTCTAGCCATTTCTCTTTACTCCGTCGAAATGTTCATGTTTCTGCTCCGTATGGTCTTAGTAGCGTCTCCTTTTCTGCTACCAACGCCATATCATCAGAAATTCTTATGCGCTTTATTCTTCTTCCTCCTACTGTCTACTAAATCTTCGAAGTAGATGTTGAACAGAGTAGGTTATAAAGGGGATCCTTCCTGTACTCCTCTCCCTATTCTACTTCCCTCTGACATTTCTTTCCCATCCTAACTTTGATTCGTTGCTTCATACAAAGGTTACTGAATAGCCTCCTCTCTTCACAATCCATACCTATTTTCATTAAGATCCCCATCAATTTATTTCAATCCAGTCTGTCAAAGTCATTTCCAGGTCCACAAATACTACATACCCTTCTTTATTTTTCTCTAGATATCTTTCGCCGATTGTTCGTAGCAGTCCAATTGTATCTCTTGTACCTTTCCCCTTCCTGAAGCCAAACTGTTCTTCTTTCAACTCTCCTTCCATCTTAGAATATAAACTTCGATTCAATATTTGCAGGAAAATCTTTGCCGAGTGTAGTCTATATCAGGCGGATAGTTCTGAACTCATTTTACAACAAATTATATACTCTAAATATGCTTGAACAAATTTTAAGCAAACTTATACATATACAATGAAATCCCAAATTTTAAGTTTTAAGAAACTCAAGCCGGGTTTTATAGAAGAGTGTTTAAGGACTTCATAAAATTTCAGAATTTCGCAGAAAATTTTATAATTTTTAGAGAACAGAGCTAACAGTTTGTTTGTGCACTATATATCATATTCACTTCTCACTTACAAGAAAATTAGAATACTTAAGAAACATTAAATTCAGACGTTTGAGATGGGCAAGGTATGTAGCACATATGGACGAATCCAGAAATGCATATAGAGTGTTAGTTGGAAGACCTGAGGGGAAAATACACTTTGAGAGGCCGAGACGTAGATGAGAGAATAGTATAAAAATTGATCTGAATGAGGTGGAATATGATGCTAGTGACTAGATTAATCTTAATCAGGATAGGGACCGATGGCTGGCTTATGTGAGGGCGGCAATGAACTTCCGGGTTCTCTAAAAGCCATTTGTAAGAAGTAAAATGTATTACAATTTTCAGATCGATGTTGTAAGACTTATTAAGTGGGACTGAATTACATAAGACATTCGAAATAATTATTTCATGCTTTTTGAACGAAACTTTATAATTAGTACTTTAATTGATTTTCAATGCCAAATTATCTCTTTATTCAGTTGAAATACACTTAGGATAAAAATAGAAATACCCAAATATTGTTGTCAACAACAGCCATTCTCTTAGATAAATAATAAATCATGCAAACTAAAATTGCAAAGATCTACATCTTATTCAATTTCCATATAGGTTACCATTCACCGAAATGTCAAATGTAAATCATAAAGTTAAGAATACCTATAGGTTCGAAACTAAAAATTTAGAATTAACATATAAACCTGAATGATATTTCCTATTTGTATATGCTATTTTACGATCAATTCCCAATAAATTAGGAGTTACTGGCCTTGCAATATCCAATGCAAGCTCTATACTCTGTGAGGAAAATCACAGAATTGTCAAATTCAATTGATATTGTAGTACGTGATAGTTGTTATGTTCTAATTAATGATGTTGCATTGTTGTAATACTTCAACAGTCACCCAGTGAAGGATTTAGACAAAACTTCCTATTCTGGCCTTATTCATTTTTCAGGGAGCCGAAACTTGTCTTCTAATTATTAGAGTAATGTATATTTATGGCTTCTGGATAACCTTGAAGGCTGCATTTTGTTGATGTGGTTATTTAGTCTGCTCTGTAGCGTTAGGTTCAATTTACTATTTAATTTATTTTAAGTTGTTTCTTTGTTTGCTTGGGCTTCATTATTTACTAATCGAAGGTCATTTGCCCGTTGTAAAAATGTAATTTATGTTCTTTCAGCTCTCTCCTACATTAGATTTTACTGTCCAACCTTGCTTCCGTAGAGGTGTGCAGGTCTTTCTAAGACTTTATATGCTCTAACAATTACATAACTTTTTTTACCTCATTAGGATTCAAGATTTGGATGCTTTAGATTGAAAATCCCCATGTCCACTTTCATGAATGGAAGAATTTTTAAGGTAACTGGTAGCAAATATTGGGAATTTTCAACCTAATGTTAATTTTTAAGGGGTTAGATACAGCTTACAGCAGTAAAATTTTGGAAACATTCAACATTTTTTTTCTCCATTACTGTATCTTGTACAATAATGAAAATTGGTATGTTTAAAACACTGTCCTTCTGCTATATGAAAAAAATATTTTTAAAATTTCAAAAAAAATTATTTACATTTTTTTTTTCAAAATTAAGTCCACTGTGCAGTGATGAAGCATTTCCCACATAACTCAAAAACTATCCAACATTCTGTGATGAATTTTTGTATTTATACATTTCATATCAAAAATATGATGCAAGATCATTCCACTACCTTTGATAGATTGTCTGATACAAAATAATATTCGTTTAAAAATGGTCAAATATCAGTATTACCTTCTAACACAAAATAAAAAAAATATTATTTATTAATTAATGTAGTTGAAAGAGCATTATATTGTAAATACGAGTTTCAGTAATAAAATAAAAGAGAGAGAACATGAAAAAGTTAACAAGTTCATGAGTTATGGGGGAAAAGCTTCATCACTGTACAGCGAACTGCCACCATTTTTAATTTTGAGAAAAGAAATACAAGTATTTTTTTTAAATCGTAAAAACTATTTTTTTTTTCATATAGCAGAAGGACAGTATTTTACACAAACCACTTTTCATTATTGCACAAGATACAGTAATGGAGGGAAATAATGTTGAATATTTCCAAAAATTTTACTGCTGTAAGTTGTACCTAACCCCTTAATAAACGTTTCGAATTCAAACTATATAAATCATTTGAATTCATTCTTAGCAAGCAATATGTGGGCATAACTCAATTATAGACGAAATGCTCTTATGGAGTTTTGAATCTAGAGGTTTCATATAATATTTGGGTTCACAAGAAAAAATATGGTCAAAAGTCATTATTTTCTAAGGGCACTTTTGTAAGGATTTCTTCGAACTCACTACATGCAACCAAGAGCGTAACATTTTGTGTTGACAATATGACGTAAAAAAAAAGCGATTTTACATGAAAAACGTTACCTCCAGTCAGATTTCAGACATTATCGATCCATAACGTCCGGCATATTTCCAGTCATGTAAGCTTGATTAACAACACAATGCATACAATTACATTTTATTTCATGGTGAGTACTGATCTGTGTTACAGGAGTTCTTCGTGGAGTCCGCCTGAACTCACACATTCCTAACATATTTTGATAAAATTATAATTCACCCGCAAAAGTTCTCCTTCCGTAATTCTGTGGTGTTCGGGTAAAGGGGTATAAGTCATTTTTTGTCCAGGTGGAATTTTGCTCCCCAGATGAACACACAAGTTAAAATATACAAGTGGGTGTGCAAAAATCAAAGAATACTAGCAGTTGATGTGTTTTATTTGTATAGAAAATTATTTGTAATAAGGGTTCCAAAGTTTAATTTTCATTTATCTCCGAACTCATTTTTATGACTTATCTCCCTTTACCCAAACACCACAGAATTATTCTTTTATATTGTCTCTAATTTCGTCTACAGTGTGAGGGTTATTCTTCTAGACTCATAAAAATAGAGAACTCCACATATAAAAGTCCAACACTGTACGGTCTTGTGAACTATCTACAACTTAAATGATAAAAGGAGGTTTCTCATTATGTGACGTGACAGAATATTTTTGAAAATATGCATTTTGTCTCATATTACCTCACAACAATTAAAAGAACGGTACGAGTATTTGTGTGTGATATTTCTCTGAATTTACTGTAGGCCATAATTTACACATAATTTCCCCAATCACCTGAAGTGCGATAACTACTATTTTGAAACCAGATTTGAATTCTTGCTTGTAACTTCGGGCTCCCTCTATTCCGTGAAAATGTTTTCAAGATGCTGTGAGAACAGCAATTATGCGATTACGTGTCTCAAAACAAATTATTTAATCAGAGGCGGAAACACCCTTGACTCTATTATTAAGTAATCACCCGTTATGATGTTTTTATTCTACTCTTTAATGGAACAAACACCCTTTAAAAAGTTTGAATTGGAAAATAAGAGAGGTCATATTAATTTCCGTCGGTACTAATTAAGTTTGACATAATTCAGACCTCCATGTTGTATCAACCACGCAGTGGGTGGGTACATTCATTAATGATGGTTCTATAAAAATGTACTATTGAGAAAAACATGCCGAAGAAAATAGTATAGCTATATAACAACATTTAACGTTTAACTTTACTCGTCATCGTCATCGGCATCATCATCATCATCATCATCATCATCATCACCATCATGTAGCTTTCAAGGTGTTAGGCCACTTTTCCGATCTCAAATCAGATATCGAAGTCTCCCTTCATTGGTCTTCTTTGGTTTCTTGTGCCTGATGAGATGTAATTTTTAAGTAATATAGGCAATCTATTGTGGACATTCTGTTCAAATCTTGTATCCATCGGGATTTCTAATTTCGGATTTTTTCGAGAACTGGGTATACTCCTAATTCTTCTAAAATGTATGTATTTGTTTTAAATTCATACCAGTTATAACCTAATGTTTTTCTCATAGAGTGGATCGGGGGAAGATACCTGACTTTTTCTTCGATTGAACATTTAAGATACTGTTCATTTAGTTTTGAATTTCATATTGAAATATCAAAGTCTGAAAGCTATTTTGAAACTATATTTTTAGTACAAAACAGAAAACGTTAATTTCATTGTTTATAGATACAGGTTTTCTTCTTGCCTGCACTGTAGGTATCTTTCCCCGATAGTCGGGTAAGATGGCAAATAAAATTAACACATTTACTGATATGCGTATTT
The DNA here is from genome assembly GCF_040183065.1 of Periplaneta americana. Lineage (NCBI taxonomy): Eukaryota > Metazoa > Arthropoda > Insecta > Blattodea > Blattidae > Periplaneta > Periplaneta americana. Next base: position 62,366,151 of record NC_091128.1, read on the forward strand.
TACCTGAACTTGGTTTGATACATGTCTATAACAAAATTGACTTAATGTAAAGCTCATGGATACTTTCTCACTCGTTTATAACTACTTAGCAACACAGTCATTGCACAGATTTTATTGCCGTGTGCAAGACCCGTGAAATCACTTCTTGCACACAATGAATTCAATCCAGTACATTTTTTGTCATCAATCTTTTTTAGGCGGCGTTTATGGGTACGGTAAGGAATAACGTATATTTGCAATGCTTTAAAACAGTTCATACTCTCTGTTATAACATGTTCCATCGCAAGTTGACTTCTATCAGGGAATCTGACGTAATGTCTACACATTCCCTGCAATAAAACAAAAAAAAAAAATAAAACTCTTGCAACAAGTTATCATCTTACCTCGAAAAAAAGTGATCATCTTTCCCAAGTATCGGGGGAATATGCCTAGTGCTGTGACGCAACCTAAGATGGCGGAACAAGGTCGTTGGTTGTTAACAGTACAAACTTTAGAATCTTTACTAACTACAATATCCATTACAAACTTTTGACAGTTATTACGAATTCAAGGATGTATTAAATTTTAAACATACCTTTGAAATTATTTTATAGCAGAAAAATGAGCTGTTTTCTTGCTTTTCTTCTTCTCACAACAAGAACACGTGGCAAAATGAGTTAGCTTCCACTCTACAGACATTCAACTATCTCAGTGATCATGAAGACATGCGCGTGGCGTTCTCTCTTGGAAGAATGTGAAACTACAAAGAAATAAGCATCTTCCCCCGATAGTCATCTCCCCCCGATTCACTCTACATCTAATTTCAGCTACAGTTATTTAGATTTATCTTTGGTTTTGATTCTCTAATTCTCACAACCATATAATAAGGTCGGAAGAGCTAACACGTTGTATAATCTTATTCGGCTTTCAGTTGAAGTTTGTTTTGGATTAAATATAGGCCTATTATTTATTACGCCAGTAATCTTAATAAAGTTATTTTACTTGTCATTATATCCAATTCATTTTCGTATGAAATGTTACCTAAATATCTAAATTTATTCACTTGTTCAATGATTTGGTTGTTTAGGACAATTTTACTTCTTACTGGTATTTGGCCTTTAAATGCCATTGTTTTTTTTTGTATCGACATTCTTAAATTATATTCTTGTATTAATTTGTTAAGTTTGTATGTTGATTTTTGTAAATTATCTTCAGAAATGGAGATGAGAATTTGGTCATTTGAAAATACTGGCAAATTACTGTAAATCTCAAAATAAAAAGCCGAGCGGGTCTTCAGTTGACGAGAAAGCAAGGAATATGGTTTCACGTTACAAATATGCTACATGGAACATTAGAGGCTTAGGTGAGAAAGAAGAATTAGATAATATCCTGAATGAAAATAGTATCAAAATTGCAGTGATTTCTGAAAAAAAAAAAAGAAAGAAAAAGAAACTTCAAGGAACCAAGGAAACTTTACTCGTCAACTGTAAAAATAAATTATAGCACACTTTCTGCAAATATATTACTTACTTACTTACTTACTTACAACTTTTAAGGGACCCGGAGGTTAATTGCCGTTCTCACATAAGCCCGCCATCGGTCCTTATTCTGTGCAAGATGAATCCAGTCTCTATCATCATATCCCATTTCCCTCAAATTAATTTTAATATTATTCTCTCATCTACGTCTCGGCCTCCCCACAAGTCTTTTTCTCTCCGGTCCCCAACTAACACACTATATGCATTTCTGGATTCGCCCATACGTGCTACTTGCCCTGCCCATCTCAAACGTCTGGATTTAATGTTCCTAATTATGTCAGGTGAAGAACACAATGCGTGCAGTTGTGTATAACTTCATTCTCCTGTAACTTCATCCCTCTTTGTCCCAAATATTTTCCTACGAACCTTATTCTCAAACACTCTTAATTCCTGTTCCTCTCTCAAGGAGAGAGACCAAGTTTCACGACCATACAGGTATCCAACTATATTCTATAGGCTAAATCTGTGCCTGGATAAATTTGAATTACACTATCGCTTTGCAGTAACTAAGTTTCAGTGAATGGGTTCTTTCGTTAACAGTCGTCAAATGTTACATTAAGATGCGTAATTGAGTTTCAATGATTTTAAAAACATAATATTTAGATATAAATATGAAAAACCATACTAATAATATTTGGGCCCACGTAATTGATTTTAAACGAATTAATAGAAAGTTATACAGAATGACCGGGAGTAATGGTCAATAATTTCAGGGTGCTATTCTTTGAGATATTTGAAACAAAACACTATAATAGGCCTACTATTTTGTTCGTTTTCGCTTCCTTTCCGAGATAAAAATTGTTTTATATGAAACATTTCTTAGCGTGTTTTGGAAAAGCCATTGACATAATTCTCAATATTATCAGTCAGGTTAAGAGAACAGTGTGTTATGATGTTAAATGATTGAAAGAGTTTTAGTTTTGTTCTTTAAATATGCAGAAATTTGATCCGAATAAATATAAGGTTTCAAATATCCTTTTCAGAACAAAAAGTTATGTTTGTTCTGGTCAAATTTCTGCGTATTTAAAGGATAGAACTAAAATTCCTTCAATCATATCATAATACTTTGGTCTCTTAAATTGACTGAGCATATTGGGAATTAAATCAATGGCTTTCCCAAAACACGCTGTGGAATATTTCACATAAAACACTTTTTATTCCGAAAAGAAGCAAAAACAAGAAAAATTGTATTAAACTTTTTTGTTTCAAATATCTAAAATGACAACCCCCTGAAATTAATAACATTACTTACGGTTCATTAACTGCTAACTGCTAATAAGACATTATTAATTATATTTGTTCTCAAAATACCAAAAATATTAAAAGTAACTTACGAGTACTTTTAAATTATGTTCTAATTACATTACTTTGTGAATAGTCAACAGTACTGTGAAAGTAAACAATTCAAACTGAAATTTCGAAAGTGAAAATTAAATTTTGAACATTCACCTGCACGTATAAAAGCAGTAAGTCTGAGGTATAAATGAGGAATATCTGACGACGAAAAGGAACTCGATTCAGCTATACCAACGGAGTCGTCCTCGATGTTGTGGTTAGCATACTAGCCGTCGGATCGAGTTTCGCGAGTTCAAGCCCGGTGATGAATATTTTAAAGCGAGATAAATATTTTAGCATGGTTTCCTCTGAAAAGCAAATGTAGCTGTGGGTTCTATGTCCTAGATTTACGGCACGTAAAGTAACTTTGCCACTCATAGCTCTGAGGCAAAATTTATTACCCGTTTGTCGTCCATATTTAAGTTGGATGATGAGTAACCTATGTACGAGTTGAAATCGTAGTTAAATAAATGATATTGTCACCATCACTACTACTGCTGCTGCTGTTACTACTACCCACTAGTGAGCACTCGGATGAAGCCATTGTTTCACTATATTTGCTGCTAAATACATAAATTAAATACTAAAAACATTGTCAAAAGCTACTTTATATAGGGGAGACTCGGCTAATTCCGCAATATTAAACAGTAAATCTATAATATTTTTATCAAAATGTTTGTTGAAAAATATTATCAAGGTATGTAGACATGTACGAAACCTTTCATTACGAAATGAGACAAAGATACTTATTAAAATGCAAATATATTTAGTAGTACATACATTACAGTTGAAAAAGAACTCGGCTAATTCTGCAATATTAAGAAGTAAATATATACTGTATTATTTTTACCAAAATGTTTATTGAAAAATATTATCAAGGTATGTAGACATTCAAATTCAAATTCAAATTCAAATTTATTCACAATTTACACAATTTGAATGTATACCCGAAATGAGCATATGCTCGTGCTCGGGTACAGTCCAGTAGTCTACATAAATTTTACAGAGATCAATGATAATGTTGATGATAGAAATAATAGTACCAATAATAATAATAATAATAATAATAATAATAATGAAACATACATTACAGTTGAAAAAGAACTCGGCTAATTCTGCAATATTAAGAAGTAAATATATACTGTATTATTTTTATCAAAATGTTTATTGAAAAATATTATCAAGGTATGTAGACATTCAAATTCAAATTCAAATTCAAATTTATTCACAATTTACACTTGAAATTATACATATGAATATATACCCGAAATGAGCATATGCTCGTGCTCGGGTACAATCCAGTAGTCTACATACATTTTACAGAGATCAATGATAATGTTGATGATAGAAATAATAGTACCAATAATAATAATAATAATAATAATAATAATAATAATAATAATAATAATAATAAAACAAAAATATTTACAATAATAAAATAAATACTAACACGGATAGAATAAAATATAAAACCACTAGCGAGAGTTAACACAATTTAAATAAGCATATAATAACCAGAAAAAAAATGACGAACTCGAAAATCAACGGAAAAGTTCGATGTATCGCAGGCGACAGCAACCGCCGTATTGACATTGTGCTATGCATTATTGGTAGTAGGGGGGCCGAAGGTCTACGTAACTGCCGTTCTCTTCGAAATCTCGTACAATCATGGGAAGTTAATGCTGAAAAACGAAATGTCTACGAGTAGACAGACGAAACTTTTCATTACCAAATGAGATAAAGACACCAATTAAAATGCAAATATATTTAGTTGTACATACGTTACAGCTGAAAAAGAACTCGGGTAATTCCGCAACAGTGCGGATAAATCTGCAATAGGAATTAGCTAATTCTGCAGCAGTAAATAATAATGAAATACATTATGAAAGTAACATAAAAGGAACAATTTATATATAGCAATGGTCACTTTCTTCACAGCTATGTAGCAAAACACGAAAAACAGCCAACTTTCGATGTTTCACTGTATTGCCGACAGAGGTGTCGACCAATATCCTTGGTTTTTTTTCTATAGCACTGCAGAGGACATGCCCCCTGTTGACAGCCTCTCAAAACTTAAGTCCACGCTATTGTAAAGCCGCAGTAAAATCATATATGCACTACTGCGGAATTACCCGTACTGCGGAATTTGCCGAGTTTCTCCTAAGGTTGATCCGTTTGGGCATGGATAATATTAATTTATATTGTAAAGATATTATGATAGTATGAAACATTTCTTGCTGGTAATATTATGTTCAAAAGATGGTAGTTTCCATATATGGCAAAAATTTAAATCAACAATGCACAATGTGAAATGAAAATCGTAAACGATTTAAAATGGCTATCACAAATAATCAATAGCGGTCACAATGTGTTCTTTGTTATGCCACAATTTTGAGAGTTTTAAAAGAGTTCAAAGAGAATTTCGACGTGAGTATGGTATGCGTAATGTACCTAAATACGATTCCATAATGTTGTGATTCTGTGTTAAAAAAACGTACATCTAGTTTAAATTTTGCATCCATGGTGTGCCAAAAAATTGCAGAAGTTGACTTCTTAAACAAATGGCTATTTACAAATGAAGCGACTTTTCAAGTCAGCGAGAGGGAAACACACACAATTGCATGTCTTCTATGAGCTTGAAAGATAAAGTCCAAAAGCTAAAGTATGGTGTGGAGTGTGCCGCAATAAAGTGTGTGGACCGTTCTTCTTTGCAGAAAAGACAATACGCTATCGATCTTACTTGGATATGTTGCAGTTGTTTGTTGCCACAACTCGAAGAAGACAACAATATGAACACTGTATTCCAGCAAGATGTTGCACTCCTCACTGGGCATGAAAGGTTCATCATTTTCAATAGTATGTGATGTGGTCGTGATGGACCAATTTTTTGGCCCCCAAACTCTCCAGATCTAACACCCACTGACTCTTCTTCGTATAGGGTTTTGTTAAATAGACTATCAATTAACAGAAACCCAGGAATATTGATGATCTGAGGATAAAAATTACTCAAACTTTCCAACAAATCACCCCTCTAATGTTACAACGGGAATGGGCTGAATTGAATCACCGTTATTAGTTGTGCGCAATAAGGGTCATGTAGAGTTCTGAGAAATGTCTCATCTTTCAATGCTGTATATACAAAGTTTCAACAAATAAAGTTCAGTAGTAAATGTTTAAACAGTGTTATTATTTTATCCATATCCAAACGGATCACCCTGTATATTTGAAACTGCGCGTAGCTACTGGTTATTAATAGGGCCAGGAAGTTCATGCATTTGCATATATTTTTCCATTGGCTGTAATTAATTACTGATTAATTATCTTCACGCATTAACAACATTTAAGCTTGTCAAACCAAATTTTATGTTGCATATATCTGAATTTTGGCATTTTTTATAAATGCATAATATTTCATGATATTTATATTACTTTGGCATATTTTCGCGTTTAAGCTCTTGTTGTTGTTTTCTAATGCCAGGCGTTTAACAATAAAGTCATTTGATCTCTTTCACTCCAGTATTTTTCAAAGATATTGTCATGGTCAGCCACTGAAGCACAGATTTTGAGGTGTTCCGAATCCATTTCTTGATTTGAATTGCACAATGGGCTCTTAGGGGATTGTTATATTCCAATTCTATGCAGGTACTTGGCCAAACAGTCATGGCCTGTTGTCAATCTAAATGCAGCTACAGAGGATTTGCGTGGTAAGTCGGGAATTAACTGTGGATTATGATACAGAGAGTTCCATTTTTTCCTTTGAGATTCTGTTATCAAATTTTGTTTGTTGAAGTCTAAGTATGTAGATTTAATAAATCTTTTCACAGAGTAATGCGTAGGTTTAAGCTCATTAACCCTTTCTAACCCAAATTAAATTTACAAGCAATCCATGTTGAAACAAATAGCTGTATTAGGACCAATTCAGTGACCAAGTTACGGGAGTGGCAACACTTGAAACAAAACTATATTGATGAAAATGTATTGAAATAGAAGTTATCCAGCAAAATTTACCTTCTTATGTAACACACAAGTATATAAATGCTATAAAGTTAATTATTGCCATATGGTATCTATAGGTAAGAAAGGGTTAAAGCGGTGCATAAAAACGCATAGTTTGGATTTTTAAAATAAAAGCATCATATTCTATTTTTTAAAACTGGTATTGAGTGCAATTTTATTTTTACCAGATAAGTATTGAAAGTTTCACGGCACACCTAGCGAATCTCACGCCACAGTAGTGTGCCGCTCTCAACAATAAATATAAGTTTAATCTCGTCTAGTTTGACCTATAAGGTTATTGCATTTATTATTATTATTATTATTATTATTATTATTATTATTACTTATTTATTTATTTATTAGTGATATCAAGAAATATAGAATTTTATTAGTGCATATTTATTGGTATATTGAAGGCATACTTGCATGCATATTTAGTAGGTTTTAGGACATTAACTTCCTAGCCCTAGTTATTAATTAAGATCTGCGTCTTCACATTGCTACTCAAGGTCGATTCACATGAGTGTCCTAGCAGGCATTCTATGAATGAGAAAGGGAACACAGAAGCCGAGAAAGAGAAGGAGAAATAGGGGCTTACACTGGTAGTTTTGAATACTCAAGTGAAGCTAGCGACTGGTAGGAAATTACACTGCCCTCACTACATTTATCAGCTTAGGAGGAAGGCTTGAACAGGATGGGAAGCAATAAACCTTGTGTTTCCTATTATAAATCTGTCACCTCTTCCATACCCATCCAAAATTGCATTCTAAAATCTAAGAAAATTAGAAAAATGCTCTCAGTTTTTGTTTTTGTGTCAAACAGTGCGGAAGTGAAGCCGAAGTTAATATCCTAATTTAATAACTACGAGAGCGGAAGAGAAATCTTATTTTTATTTCATTCAGTGCCAGTTTTCCACAACTAATGCTGTTGGTTAGTGTGTACGATTCTCTTGGGCACAGCGACTGCAGAAAAGTCTTCCGGCGCTGAAAAGAATAGAGACAAGCGCGCAACAGCCAATTGTACAGGAGAAAAGAGACTTGAATATTTAGCGATCATTTCAACAGAATCTAGTTTGCTGGAGAACATGAAAAATACTCAAGATTTCTTTGATAAAGTCATCACTGTCTTAGCATCGCAAGAAAGAACGATGGAGTTCAACTGCTGATAGAACTGATACTGCAGCACAGTTGAGTCAATTTTTGTCACTCAAACAAACAGTTGCTATTAATATGAAATAAAGTAGTAGTAATAACAGTAGTAGTTATATAATATATAAAAGATGTTAATAATAATAATAATAATAATAATAATAATAATAATAATAGGCCTAATAGTCTAGGCAATTTCTTCACCTACAATTTGGGTCACTGCTCGTCATTGCTACTGTCATTAGTATTGTTACCACTAACACTATTATTATTTCACTAAGGCAGCCGTGGCGAAAATGTGACTCGCGAGAACATTGTGGCTCGCAATGATAGCTATGCATTTCTCTTGCTTCCTACCTCCTCCAATCCCACCCTCTCACTCACTGGAATCAAACTCCGTTCCATTTCTATTTGTCTCTGACCTGAGAGTCTCGTATCGTCGCAGTCTCTCTCGAAGTTTCAAGTAGAAGGGAGGACGCATTTTTTTGCTCCCAATATGATGAGAATATTAAATGTATGATTTATTCACAAGTATTATGAGGAAAACGGTTGTATAACATAAAACGGCATACACTACATGTCACTCATGAAACATTAAATGGCTAAGTATTATTATTATTATTATTATTATTATTATTATTATTACTATTATTATTATTATTATTATTATTATTTCTGTACGTCGATCCTTTTTCAGCAGATGTACGAATAATCCGGTTAGATCTTCAATTTAAACTCATAGATTTACAATGTGATGTTAAATGAAAGCTAGATGTAAGGACTTGACAAATGTTGAACTTTTCAAATCTTTCCCAGAAAATAAATACCCGAAGCTTCCTTCTTTCGCTAGATCTGTTGAAGCCATATTCACTACAACTTACGTTTGTGAAAAATTATTTTCAACAATGAAAATAGTAAAAACCAAATTTAGATCACGACTGACAGATAAATACCTTCGTGATCAACTACGACTGATACTAAGTGATATAATTTCTGATTTTGAAACTCTGTCGCAGAGACATTCTGAAGACAGTTAACTTTAGGTTGTGATAATGTGTCATATGTTTTCTTGTTCATTTCTTTTTGTTACACGTACTAAACATCAGTTTGTAACCTTGTACTGTATATAATTATATTTAAGTGCTTGACATAAGGAAAATGAAATCCGTTAATAAGTCCGACAGTTGCTTCACTTCCCCTTCGGGTGTCCGCCTCCTTCCATAGGTGCTATGCACGTTGCAGGTTACACAGTGGCTCGGCGCACGATCACATTTTCGCAACGGTTCCACTAAGGGATTCCTCAGAATAGTTTCCTTTATGTTTCAAAGTTTTCTGGTTCTAAATGTCAAGAAAATAGTTTTTCACCTATTTACTATACACTTGTAGGAAGTATACAGAAGTTATGTGGATGCTAAAAGAGGAAATTCGAATCTTTCACAGAAATGCACGTTTTTAGCATCCTTATAATAAAAAGTACCTTCTAACATATCGTCTCTCTGTCCATGAGTCTAGCTTTTTTATGTACGGTAAACATAAATTTTACGAGATGGTTCATTTGCATAGTGTGCGCGAGAAATACGAGGGTTTAAGGAAGAACTACGTGCATTTAATAAAACATGAAAATCTTCTCTAATAATTATATATTTCCAGTCCTATATCTTACAGAAAACATTTGTTACTACAGAAATTTCTTTGTAATTTCTTATATTGTACTAACACACTTTCTTTTATTAACCGTTTAATCTCCCCTGTTACAGGCTTTACATACAAATGTCTGTAGGGGAGGCCGGTACGATTTTGTAGAGACATGCTAGACAATGACACATTTGTGGACCTCCCCTAGCGTGAATTTATCAATAGTCAATTATAATTTCATTTATAGTGTCATTCAGTAATCTAGAATTTAATTAAATTACACATACTAAAGAATTTATTATTTTCAATATTAGAATAGTTTGACTCGCTCGCGCAGTCAGAGGTAGTGTCGTGTAATGAACGTTAATCTTGCGCGTCTGCCGTTGTGTACAGAATGCTCATTTTCTATTTTACGGTTCTTTTACATTACTGAAGTAACCTTTCATCGACGAGATGACATTATGTTGAAAATGAAGTATTAGTGGGAGGCTACTAGCAGGAGAAATAACTGTAGTATTCATAAATACCTAACCAATCAGTCTGCTTCATCTAGAACAGATGTCACCAAAGGCGTACTCGCGAGTAAGCCCCTGAACGGAACCGAAGCCCGTACGTAATGAGCGCGCTCCGTCTCACCCGTCCCCACCTGTACTGTACTCAATGTTTATGCGCAAACGAAGAGCAGTGGTGGACTGCCATTATCATTGTGTTGATCGGAGTGTTCCACCGTTTCACAATGTCTTCTAATCATGGACGTAGTACATTCAAGGATGACTAAGATGAGAAAATTTTTTGTGTTAGTGGGGAGAATGTGAAATGCTTAATTTGTTCGAAAATTCTTAAGGGTGTGTTAAAATTCAACATGCGACGACAATACTCGACTCTTCACAAAGAATATCATACAATTACAGGCATGTTAGACATGTGAAAATAATTTATTTTGGGGCTATCTGTATGACTGTTGGTTATACATAATAATCAGTATATTACAAAACGTTTACACGCAGTTCCGCATGAAAAACATATAGCTTTTAGTTTAATTTTAGGTGAAATGCATAGGCCTAAAAATATTTTGATAACTATAAAACAAGAAAATATAAACACAAATCACACAAAGAAAAGCTTCACGATAGCTATGTTCTAGCTTGGAATATTGGAAAATCAATGATGCCCATTACAGAAGCATCATTTGTAAAATCGTGCATACAGGACGTTACTAAAATATTGTGTCCAGAACAAAGTCAACGTTTAAGAAAATTTAATTGTTTCCAATTACAGTTCAGAGAAGGAATTTCAAGATTGTAAATGTAATTGAATCTGAAGTCGAAACCACATTTAATCAGTTTGTAGCTTACTCACTTGCACTGGACGAAAGCACAGATAGAAATGACAAAGCTCACCTAGCTATTTTCATCCGAGGAGTTAATGAACATTTTCTGTGTCTGATTGTCTTCTAGATGTAATTACAAAATACAACTGGAGAAGATCTTTTCCAGGTACTGAAAGCACCATAGAACAGAAGAGGTTGAATTTGCAATGGCTTGTGTCAATAGCAACAGAAGGGCTCCAGCTTCATATATGTCGAAATAATATACAAACGTATGATATTTCTTATTCTTTTGATGTTATTATTTGTAACCATAAGCAGACCGTTGCCGCGATCCCCCAATGATCGCTCCCATCTGTTGAGGTACGAGTCTCTCCCCCTTCTCTAGCCTTACAGCACACTGTGTTCGGCGGGCAGAATCGAATGTCGATACGCGTTTTGGAGACCTTTGATCTAGAAACACTTTCCTATAATCTAGTTACCCTTTCAGAGAAAATAATTCATCACCTGCCTGAATTACATATCCACATAGAAAATAAGACATTTTTTAAAATCCGTGAGACACAGAATAGTACTCAAAATAACGGACATTTATAGAATTTATCAAATGTCGTTGAATGTAGTGAAGGTCGCAGGGTCGTAGTATTGGAAGACGTAAAAGGAATTCTCTCGATAAATTAGGTTGTATTACCCGGGCTGCAATGGAACACAGCATCAGTTGGGAATCCCGAATTTTGTTTAATAAAACCACTACTATGTGTAGTTAGATAGTTAGGCAATTGCGAACGTGTAATTAGAGGGGCCGTTGAAATTAATGTACGTTCCAGAAGAGGGAGAGTGGGTTCATATTGAACAAGCCATGGAAACTGACTTTATATTTTCTCAAAACAGATAAAGGGAAAACTGTCTATGAATTCTGAACAATACCGCACGTATAACACAATTTAATACACTTCATACAAAATTCAAAACGCACTTACTTCAACCGCAACGTCTTTAATATAAATTATCTTTACACACGGTTACTGCTACAACTAACCTAAGAAGTATCCACCATCTTGGTCCCAGTACGGTTTCTATTACTAATTGCTTGCTCATATTGGGTTGAGGGAAAACACCGGAAAAAACCTCTTGCACCGACCAGGAATCGAACCCAGCCCACCTAGTTTCACGATCAGACGTGCTAACCGTTACTCCACAAGTGTGGACAACATATAAGATTAGGCTAAAATACCTAGGGCCAGTTGAATCGTGAATTGAAGAAACACCACATGTCACAATCTTTCTCAAATTCACCTTTCTTATGATTGTAATATTCATACTAGAGATGAACAACGAGCGAGAATGCAAGACTAACAGTGCCCGCAAAGCCGAAAACCCGCACGACAACATTTCCTGTTGTTGACTGTAAGCAATCGTTCAAAACATCGGAACTTCGGGAGTGATCAACTTTCAAATGTCAAGCAGCCTTGAATCGTCACAGTTGTTTATACCAGACTGAACTTTTATCTATTTTAGGAACTGTTATATATGTATAAAGAGTCAAGAAGCCTATTTGGAACATCATCTCTACCTTTCAGTTTCGTAATCCGTTCCCCAATCTTTATTTACTTGGCCCTGATTGAAAGACTAGGACATTTTTTTCATATGTTTGAGATCAAGTATACAATCGCAAGTAAAAAAAAAAACCTTTATTTAACGCTATGTTTTATATTTCTTAGACATTAAAATTTATTTGAGAATTTTTTTTATTCATATAACCATACGTAATATCTGATAATACAACAAGAATATTTTGACAACTGTGATACTGTTTTCTTTTGTCTTTTTATATCAGTTAAACATCTCTAATGCTATTTATTTCAATTATGCATATTATTCAAAGTTATGAAATCTTTCCAAATGGACCAAATGCTATTTCGAGAATGATGAGCGAGACTCGAAGAGCACAAGAGTTACGAGACGAGACTCGAAAGACAAGTGCAACGAATACAGCGAGCGAGAGGCTGGTTTTGTTCATCTCTAATTCATACATATGTAGGTCTTTCAAGTGGTCCAGAAATCCCACACGTCCAGTGCTCAGTGTATATTTCACAGCAGCAATAAGTGACACAGAATTATAGGAAATTGTAGAAACATTCACCGCAAATCCAAGGCATGTGGAATTTTTTAGAAACTGAAAGATATTGAGTTTGCTTGTCTTTGTTTTTCTTTTTATAGAATTAAAGGAATTTTAAGCTTTTGAATAATATTAAATGTGCTATTTACATAATTTTGCATTTTCATATGTTTATGTACTTTTTTCAATTTATTGGATTAAATATACATTTAAAGTTCTTTATAAGATAAAAAATAATAGTCCTTCTCCGTATTCTTCACCTAAAAATAGCTTAAATGATTGTTACTGGTCGTAAATTGCAGAAACCCTCACTTGTCCAGTCAATTCAATTTTTTTTCCAGAAAGTACTAAAGAAAATAAATAAAGTTCAAGTACATAAAATACTATATCTTATTATGCTTTAATACAAAAATTAAGTAGAGTGTCAATAATCCGAACGTCAATAATCTGAACCGTCGAAATCCTCAAATTCTTTAAGTGCGTTTAAATGAAGTTACAACTCCTTTCAATGCCATACCCAGTTCGAAAATTGTAACAAGGACGATGGTAACAAATGGTAATATGAATTTTCGAATCGTTGATTGTATTATGTCTGTCTGGGTGTGCTTTATTAAATAAAGCACAGGCTATGCACTTTGTTGTTCCTCATTCTCTCTCCATCACCATTCATAATTGACATTACTATAATTTCCTTTATTGTGAGGAAAGTCATGAATGCACAATGCACAATGTTCATATTGATATATTTTGTGTTCATATTAATGTCCTACTTAGTTTAATGCCTCATTTAACATTAATACAACCTACTCGTATACGGGTTATGGCTTATCAAAAGCAATTGAGACAGGGAAATCAAAAACTCCCCAACTCCAATAAACCAAATTTTACAGGAGAGAGAAAAAAACGTATTATTTCTCTTACTAACTTTAAATATTATACATTCATCTATTAATATTGTGTAAAATTACATTCTTTATTAATTAAATACTTGAAAACCTAAATTTTTACATTATCTTACGCTACAATTTGAAATAAACACTGCTGGAGTTGTGGTCTTCTGACTTCCACAGTGTATGAATTAAGAAAAGTGAATAAATATGAGCCATGTGAAGAAATAAATATAAGTATATCATAATTCTCTTATGAAATATTGGAATAAGCGAGAAAATGGAAGTTTATTATTAAGATTAACATTGCTACATGTTTTTAAAATTTCAAATATATGAGACAGAAAATCATAAATTACCATAAAGCACATCAAAATACACAAATAAAACCACAAACAATATTAAAATGTTAACACAGTCTCATTCATGTTACAGATTCTGTTCTTTTCTCTCACTCTCATGTTCTTCCTGTGCACCTAGATTCTAGATTATTACTGTCCGCAAACAGAGTTTGGTAATTCATCCTACTTTCCTCAGAAATAAACTGCATTAAATTTTGCAAGTCCTTTTGCTTTCTTCTTTCAATGGAAATGCCGAATTGTACTTTAATTGACTCGGGAATGATGCATCTGTATTGGGTTTCTGGAAGTTAATCGACTCGATATTGTGCCTTTAATAGTCTTACATGGATTTCATAGATTTTTGTGACATTCTGAATATGGTATCGTATCACTTTACTCAGCTGGTTGAGCGATAATGTTGCCACCTACAGGGAAATTAAGCTTGGAATGCAAAAACTCTCTTATTCCATGGAGTAAGTGGAGTTCTGACTTCCACGAGTTTTAAAACAGCCCCCAGAATGCAGATGAATGTCGATATTAGTGTATTCTTGCCTTCCACGCATGCGGGACAAACTAAACAGCATCATCCAGTTCATAACTCAATTTGTCAAAAATTGGAGTTACTGGGTTTTTGATCTCCCTGTCTCAATTTCATAAATATTTAAAAGATTAATCAGTGATAAGAATGAAATAATTTTTACAAACAAAACGTAATGCATATTTCAAATATGCAAAAATTAATATATTTGTATAATGGCTAGTACTTGACTTTTCGGCATTCATCCATACGAAGCCCGTTGTCTAACCAATTTACAGACAGAGTCAATGCCCAGGGTGCGCTACAGCAGGCTGGCCTACGCTAATTCGTGACGAGACGAGCTTATGATAGAGAGCTCCCGGAGGAAATCCCTGTGCTACCTGGACCACAGGCTTGCCCAATACTAGTTATAAATCGGGAGTGCGCCACGGATTGAACCCGGATTCACAGGGCTATAAATCCAGCACTGTAGTCATTAGTTTCATTTTGGGTTTCCTCTTATACTGCCTTATTAACAAAGCTCGGAACTTGGGGACTTGTGTCTTTGAACGTGGCTAAGCGACCGGACTTAAATGTCAACAAACTCCCGCTTCCAGCACAGAGGTACTGTAAGGTCTGCTATAAAAGTGGTTCCTGGCTGGAACAACATAATGATAATATTATGGTAGGTTGAAATAAGTAATTTTATAGCATATATATAAATAAACATGCAAAATATATCAAATTTACAGTTCTGCTCTGTACATTTTATTAGTGTATGACTACATACATTCGAATATTTTTCGAACCCATACCTTCTTCGTCTGTTAGTTAAACATGATTTGAAACGAAGGAAACTTATTTCCACGTCACATGAAGTGACGGGAGCAAAATTAATTTTTTTATTTTATTTATTTTAACTAGCTACCTACTGAATACAAATTACATTTATAAAACAAAAATGTTTCTAGCCACTACCGTAAGAGCCAGGCTCGTGCACGGTGTGGTCTTAGTCAATAATATAACATAAAATTTACAAGGACACTTTACTAAATACAGTAAGTAACTTAATTCAAACCAATAAATGCAACACAAGAGCAAGAATAAAGAAGAAAGAGAAAAAGAGAGAAAAATACACATTTAATATAAATTGACAATTCGACAGAAGCCAGTGATATTCAATAAAAACATGAATATAGTAGAGAGAAATAAAAGGTAAAAAAAACATTTGTTAATATTATATTGTGGATAATTTTAAAAATTTATTTTTTAAAAGCTTCAATTTTAAAAAATTTCAAATTTGGAAAATAGTTTGTAATTGTATTATAAATCTTAGGCCGAAATAAAGTATTGAATGTTTTCACTGTCACTGTTTCCTGTTCAATTTTCAGTAGTTGCTAGCTGATCTCGTATCTGAGAAAGATAAGTATCCTAAATTTGTCTCGAAAATAGTTTTCAATTTCTATGTCACTACTAGGGAAGGTTCCACTACTAGTTGATTCATGGCTATGGACAAATTTTCCACCGATTTAAGGGACTGCAATGTATTTCAATGAATGCCCGTTTCCAATCTCTAGTTTGTGTTTGACACAAGTTACAAAATATAAACTCTCCATTCGAAGAAAATAATGTATCTCCTCAGAATTCCTCCACGAAATTCTGTACCTAAATTTTAAGAAATATATTTTAAAACGTATACAATACCCCTTCGAATAATATGTATTTTCTTATTTTCAAACAGACCGTTTACCTCTAATTAATTATCTGAATGTCATTGGCTTCGACACGACACAGTTTCCTCATCCGCCTTCCTGTCATTCGATGTGACCACTTTCTTAGTACACACGACTGTCCCTGAGCACTTGCAGGGTGAGCTTTGTGTACGTTGTACCTGTAACCTTACTCATGCACACGACACACAAGTCCCCAAGTTCCGAGCTTTGCTTGTTAACTATTCTACCAATATCGCCACATCATCACTTCATGAATGGCTTCTATAACTTGCAACCACCATTAATAAAGGAAGTAGCAACTGGGAAAATTTTCGCCTACAACTTTTCTCCTTGGAACAACTTGCTAATAAAATAGTCCAGCTATAAATAATTTATGTTCTCTGTGTGCGGGATCTTGACAAGCATTGACAACTGGCACCTGAGCAAGCTGAGCACATGTTTGCACAAGAAATATCACATGGTGGCAGATGACGGCCACGACGGTCATTAATCCGATGCCTGGTATGAAGTGCAACAGTAGATGATGTCACAGTTCCCTCATTCCTACAAACAATTCATTACGATAATAAACTACAGATGAAATTATTTGGGATCATCAGTGTGGTTTTATGCGTAATAGATCAACTATTGATCAGATTTTCTATATTCGACAGGTATAGGAGAAACAAGTGGGAGTTTAAGGGAACAGTACATCAGTTATTCATAGATACATCTTGATTACACAACTTTTAACACTGTATCACTTCGGAATATCACTTCTTGTGTTAAATTCTAACGTACCTTGTTTACATGTGTCGACCTATTTGTGGGTGATCCTCAGAACTGGTCGTTGTTGGTCTTGGC
Source organism: Periplaneta americana (assembly GCF_040183065.1). Classification (NCBI taxonomy): domain Eukaryota; kingdom Metazoa; phylum Arthropoda; class Insecta; order Blattodea; family Blattidae; genus Periplaneta; species Periplaneta americana. Next base: position 62,383,549 of record NC_091128.1, read on the forward strand.
GCCTCTTGTTTTGTTTCCTGTGAGGGTGTGTTCGAGTGGTATAATGTAGAGTCAAAGAGTGTGTGTGTGTGTTCTGAAATTGAATTGTGTGTTGAGAATTTCGTTGGGGTGTTTTTTTACGTGTGTCTGTATATTTCATATTGTTCTAGTGTGTTTAGTTTCTGGCTTTTTGGTTGGATGTGTAGTATTTCCATGTCTGTATTGATGTCTCTGTGGGTGTGGTTAGCATTTGTGATGTGTTCTGCATATGTGGAGGTGTTTTGTAATTTTGTTATGGCTGTGATGTGTTCTTTGTAACGTGTTTGAAATGATCTGCCTGTCTGTCCTATGTAGAAGTTGTTGCAGGTGTTATATTTGAGTTTGTATACGCCTGTGTAGTTGTATTTGTTTGTTTGTGTTGTTTGTGTGTTGAGATGTTTTTGTAGAGTGTTATTTGTTCTGTATGCGATGTTGTAATTTAATTTCTTGAATGAGGTTGCAATTTTGTGTGTTTTTTTGTTTTCGTACGTTAGTGTGATGTATTTTTTGTGTTCTTGTGTTTTTGTTGTATTCTTATGTTTTTTGTGATTATGTTTTGTCTTACGTATTATGTTGTCTATTATGTTAGGACTGCATCCGTTTTCTTGTGCTATGTATTTGATTGTGTTTAGTTCTTCGTTCTAATCTTGTTGGTTCATTGGTATGTTGAGTAGTCTGTGTACTATTGTTCGGAATGCAGCTTGTTTGTGTTGTGTTGGGTGGTAGATTTAAAAAAGGCATATGATTCGGTTAAAAGAGAAGTTTTATATAATATTCTTATTGAATTTGGTATTCCCAAGAAAATACGAGTAGTTCGATTAATTAAAATGTGTCTCAGTGAAACGTACAGCAGTGTCCGTATAGGTTAGTTTGTCGGATTCACTGCGGACTAAAGGAAGCAGATGCATTATCACCTTTACTTTTTAACTTTGCTATAGAATATACCATTAGGAAAGTCCAGGATAACAGAGAGGGGTTCACACCTGTGGAGTAAGGGCTAGCGCGTCTGGCACCGAAACCAGGTGGCCCGGGTTCGAATTCCGGTCCGGGCAAGTTACCTGGTTGGGGTTTCTACCGTGGTTTTCAGTCAACCCAATACGAGCTAATGCTGGGTAACTATCGGTGCTGGACCTGAACTCATTTCACCGGCATTATCATCTTCACTTCATCCAGACGCTAAGTAACCTGAGATGCTGATACAGCGACGTAAAATAACCCACTAACAAACCGAGAGGGTTTGGAATTTAGCTGGTTACATCAGCTGCTTGTCTATGCGGATGACGTGAATATGTTAGGAGAAAATCCACAAACTATTACGAAAAACACAGGAATTTTACTTGAAGCAAGTAAAGAGATAGGTTTGGAAGTCAATCCCGGAAAGACAATGTATATGATTATGTTAGTGACCAGAATATAGTACGAAATGGAAATATAAAAATTGTAAATTTATCCTTTGAAGATGTGGAAAAATTCAAATATCTTGGAGCAAAAGTAACAAATATAAATGACACTCAGGAGGAAATTAAACGCAGAATAAATATGGGAAATGCCTGTTATTATTCAAGAGAAGTTTTTGTCATCCAGTCTACTCTCGAAAAATGATGAAAGTTAGGATTTATAAAACAGTTATATTAGCAGTTGTTCTGTATGGTTGTGAAACTGGACTCTCACTTTGAGAAAGTTACAGAGGTTAAGGGTGTTTGAGAATAAGGTGCTTAGGAAAATATTTGGGGCCAAGAGGAGTGAAGTTGCAGGAGAATGGAGAAAGTTACACAACACAGAAATGTATGCTTTGTATTCTTCACCTGACATAATTAATAACATTAAATCCAGACGTTTGAGATGAGTAGGGCATGTAGCACGTATGAGAGAATCCAGAAATGCATATAGAGTGTTAGTTGGGAGGCCGAAGGAAAAATACTTTTGGGGAGGCCGAGACGTAGATGGGAGGATAATATTAAAATGGATTTGAGGGAGGTGGGATATGATGATAGAGAGTGGATTAATCTTGCTCAGGATAGGGACCGATGGCGAGCTTATGTGAGGGCGGCATTGAACCTCCGGGTTTTCTAAAAGTCATAAGTAAGTAATAATACTACTATTATTAACTCGCACCATAGCATGTGCATGTTTTCAGAGATTTATAAATGCGAACATTGTACGATATTCAGGGCATTTTCAAAATAACTCTTTATTTGATCACAAGCACATACAATATATTGAATGTATATACATCTTACTGCGGGGAAAAACAGTGACTATTGTGCAATGGACTGTTGTCAACTTAACTTTGTTTCACAAAGATCTGCTTATACACAGATAAACTATCGAATGTTTTTGGACTTAAAAATCTTCGCCATATAATAATGTGATGTTAGGTTCAGTATAGTTTGTTTAATGTAAGCTATAGAGATGTATTTATTTATTTACCAGAGCTTCCTCAAATTAGAGGCTGCCATTAGACAAAGCATACAAAACAAAATAGAACAAATAGATAATAAAAGATAAGATGATGATGATAATAGTAATAATAATAATAATAATAATAATAATAATAGTAGTAGTAGTAGTAGTAGTAGTAGTAGTAGTAGTAGTAGTAGTAGTAGTAGTAGTAGTAGTAGTAGTAGTAGTAGTAGTAGTAATTTTTTTAATGTTCATATTGCGACAGTCCTGTGGTCGTACGTCACGACGCGTCGCGTCGTTTCGAATTCCACTTTGCTAATTATCTACTTGGGTTTTCTTCAGACTAGAAGTCAAACGTCTGATAACCCTAAAGAGAATCCTCGGACTCATCTCGCAAGTTGCTCACGAATTATAACTGTCTACTGGTGCTGTTGATGGGAAGCCGTTAAGTGTTAATACAATAAGCTGATACTCATGGGACAATTTAAAAGAAATTTCTTCCATCAAGCGTACATCTGACGACTTGTTTTGAGTTTTTTAATATTTACTTAATTGTTATATGTTTAAAACATTCATCCATAAGTTATTAATAAAATAGTGAATTCCTTGCAGAAATTACTGATTCAATTACGAACTGCAGCGTTTAATGTAACGATTTATTTCTGCGAGTGCTTTGAAAGAGCTGTTTTTTTATGAACAGTCATAATTTCAATATAATTTTAGAAAAATTGAGGTGCCATGCATTACCGTTATTAAACGTAATGTAGAATGTTGCGGAAATATTAAAAGAACTTAGGTGTAAAATTTACTCCATGACGTAATCATAAATTGTGTTATGTTTAACCGATGCAGATGAATCTCGCGTGTGCTGTAAGGTCCTATTAAATACACTATTTCTGCCTACATAAGGTTTCGGTACACCGTTCAGGTACATACGGCCAGAAATAAACAATCGATTATTATATCTTGGTGATAAACATATATCAGGGACTGGAATGCTTTACCTGCAGACTTACTAAAGGCTTTACCAATACCAAAAATGTATTTAAAAATAGGCTTAAGGATTTTACTAATAGATGGTAGTATATTACATGCTATTTAAAGGGTGTAATTGATATTTTGTTATTTGAAGTTTTGTATCAGTGAAGAAGTGTGTTGTGTCAGTGAAGTGTGTTGTGTAAGTGAAATGTGTTTCTGTCAGTGAAGTTTTATAGGTTATAGTGGCAGTGCAAAGTATAGTGAAATCAGGATAGAATCAGTGAAATGCATCGTAGTTCGAGTGCAGTGTGTGAGTTGTCGGCGAAATGAGTGTAGTGTTGAAAGGTACTTGCGGAGGTATGAACATATCATACTCGCGGGTTTTAGTTCGAACTCAGGGTTAAGATACAAATTATATTTATTTTAAATGTTATTTTAAGTGATCGTCCTTCATTTAATTTAGGATGCTCCCTGTATCATCATCATCATCATCATCATCATTATTATTATTATTATTATTATTATTATTATTATTACTATTATCATTACTAATTTATTATTAATTGTATTTTTTATTAATTAGGGTAAATTAGGGTCTGTTGGACAGTCGGGCATGTTGGACACTTTGTACTTTAACGTGTTATCTCGCCACTTGTGGGCACCACATTCTGCTAGAAGTCCATGACGGAGTAGCCACGAGTGGGGCTACTTCTGTCATTAACTTCTAGCATAATGTGGTGCCCACAAGTGGCGAGGTAACATGTTAAAGTACAAAGTGTCCAACATGCCCGACTGTCCAACAGACCCTAATTTACCCTATCCTTATTATTAATTGTCATTATTTAGTGTAATTAGTTACCACTGCCACCGGGTATATACCCGTTTGTAGTGTGAATAAATACATAAATACACATATTGTATTACGTTCGAAGGTTTATCACAGTAAATAAATATGATTGCTCAGTTTTTTTTTTTTTTTTTTTTTTTTTTTTTGGGAGTCAAGAGTTCAACGTCTTTAGCTTTCTATTCATTACCACTTTTAGTAATGTGATCTTTCAGTTGTTAGTATGTACAGACCAAGAGGCGAAACCTGGCATGTGAGCTACGCGAGTGGAGAAAGGATGGGAGGTCAGAAGAAAGTTTGTTTCAGTTTGGTTAATATTACACGAATATACCTACACGGAAATTCAATTCAATAAGGTTATTTTCTCCTTTCATACCCACTGGTGACTGTTTTCAGAACATGGGAGATGTGATAGTACTGTAGGAGGTTGAAGAATAAAGTGCATAAGATTTTCTGATGATATGGCGTTGTTAGCAGAAGAGGAGATCATAATAAGGGATAGGGTAAATCAGAAAAATATAGGCATTCGGATAATATGGGCACTTTTAAGGTAATTCCCACGTTACCCTAATACTTCGTGAGTTACGAAGCATCAGATAGTATGTTGGTAAACCTGAATTAAGGTGACGAACCGTAGTGTGAATGGTGTTGACGCTGCTGTACATGTGAACGCTAGAAATACAATTATGTATGTGAGTACACTTTGAAGCATAGCAAAAATAGTGCTGTTGTTGATTTTTACATGATTTACTTTAGGAATGACTGCCACAAATGTGTGAGTAGTACCGAAAAACTTTACAGACAGGAATAGTAGATTTAAACAAAACAGTAATCCATATGGTGGAGGTTCTGAAGCATATACTCGCTGGACAGACTGGCCATCTGTTGAAATAATACACTAAGGCAAATATAAGCACTGTCATTCAGGGTATTATGAGCAATAGCATTGAATGCTATTTTTTAAATAGATCATTAATATTTTTCTATAGAATTAAATTTTAAGAGGTACAGTATGTAATTTATATAATTGAAATTTACTCGTATACTCTTAATTATCTAAATTATTGTCAAATACTAAGTCCTACTTTAACTTTTCATTCCAATTTAAAAAAAAATAACATTCGATGATTTTATAACTTCCTTCTCAATTCCAGGACAGCCGTATAATAATTGTTTATGTTCACTGCTATAACAAAATTTAGTTTATAAAAGCTAGAATATTTTTCTTTGTTTTCATTTGTTTGTCTGAAGTTACCAAAAGAGTGGCAACAGGATTCAATAAATTTAGAAAATTAGCAACTTGAAGTTGCTTGAATACGATCGCATCTTCTTCAACGAATGCTTCTCGTACTTGTTCCGCATGTGGAGGATATTTTTATACTAAGAAAAATGGAGAAACGTGAGTACAGTGTGAAGGATCATGCGCTTTATGGTATAGTACAATGAAGAATGTATTGAGATGGAAAGTGATTCATTTTTCTACGATGACTTCATGAAATAAATTTAGAACATTGTTTTGGTTATTTTTGCTTTTATTCTTAGTCTTTTAGAGATTTATACCATTTGAAATAACATTTGTCACTACTTAAAGTATTTTTCATAGTCTTTCTTCTTCATTGAATGTGTTAAATGAACTTTTTTAATGTAGTCACAGTGTTTATTTATTATTTTTTCCATTTACTCAGTGTTCAGTTACTTCACCAATAATGTTGTTCTATGAATGGTTAGTGTATAAAGCATTAAATACATGTATTTTGTATTAAATATATGCTTGATACTTTAAAATGCATTTAATTCCTATATTGACCAAATTACCAACATATGTGTCCATAATATACTTACAGTACAGACAATATGGGCACTAGTAAGTTTTTGTAAAAAGCACATATGCGACATAAAAAATAATTTTAACATTTGAATGAGTTATACCTTTTAAAATAGATATACTCTAAAATGTTTTAGGTTTTCAAGGTGTTATCATTACACAAGTGCAAGATACAGAGTAAAATCCCTTATGATGCTTATATTTGCGTGATTTACCTTATGCTAGTGGAGCAAAATGCCAGCTGTCAGCAGTATGGGCTGAAGATAAATGCAAACAAGCTGAGGATAATGGTCATATGAAGAAAAATAAAGAAAGTAAACGTGCGAATTCTATATGAGGCAGTAGAGCAAATGGACAGCTTCAGATACTTGGGGTGTACTATAAGCAGCAAGATGAGCCGCTACCAGGAAGTCAAAAGAAGGATAGCAATGGCAAAGGAAGCTTTTAATAGAACCTGAAATATCTTCTGCGAGTCTCTGGAAAAAGAAGTAAGAATGTGGCATTGTATGGAACAGAAACATGGACATTAGGACGAAGTAAAGAGAAACGACTAGAAGTACTTGAAATGTGGATATGAAGAAGAATGGAGCGTTTGAAATGGACAGACAGAATAGGAAACGAAGTTGTGTTGAAAAGAGTGGGTGAAGAAAGAATGATGCTGAAACTGATCAGAAAGAGAAAAAGGAATTGGCTGGGTCACTGGCTGAGAATAAACTGCCTACTGAAGGATACACCGGAAGGAATGGTGAACTGGAGTTGAGTTTGGACCAGAATAAGATATCTGATGATAGACGACATTAAGATAGGCTAAATGGATCATATGCGGATACAAAGAGGAAGGCGGAAAATAGGAATGATTGGAGAAAGATGAGTTTGCAGTGAAAGACCTACTGTTGCGCAGAAAAATATGAATTAATGAACCCACTGACTGGTGATCTGGCTACGGTGCGGTCACAGGACAGTCTTGTCTCCTCTACTATACTCTTGCCACTTGGGTGTGTACTTTCTCATGGACGTCGCAAATATTTTGTGTGCTCAAATTGTTTCTTTTTTCATTATTCTGTCACTTATGAACCAATACAATAATTTTCATTAACCTATAAATTAAAAAAAAAACTACTTTCTTACTTAGTACCCGTCATATTGGTATACCGACGTATCAGTTCAAAAGGGAAAAAACTCAAAATGCAAAGTTTTATATAACTTACTTTTAAAGTTCCATATTGCAATGAGAAATCCAATGAACATCATTGTAACTGGAACTTATAGTGCATAATAAACATCATTAACAGAATGTGGAGTAAATTAAATGTTTGTTGAATTTTTCATAGCAATATGAAACTTTGAAATACAGTTTTCTTAAAACTTTAAATTTTGAGATATTTCCCTTTAGTACTGAAATGCGTCAATTCTTTGTATCCTAAAGTTTTTTTTATGGGTGACTTCTAAATCACATATAATTAAATTGACTGACTTTTTCTACTGAACGCTTATTAATACCTAAATGAGTACTTTGATGCACACTATATCCATGAAATCTAATTTTTAAACTTATGTGGTATTTTAATATTAAAAATATTGTAATTTGACTTCAAATCCAGTGTAATCACCTAATTGTTCTTAAAAATACTATATCAATAAGTTATATAATATCATTTTAGAGAGTTTTAACTACAGTTAGTCTACATTATATTATATTAATAAATACAGAGGAAAGATCAAGCATTTTCACCTTGATCTTTCATAAATAGTTTCCAAATATAGCCTATATTATTTTGAAAATAAATTATACTTATATAGTGTTAATTTAAAATGTGGATAAAGGCTGTAGGTTCTACTGTAATATTTCCATAGCTGACAATTATTTTGTGTTAGGAGAGTAAAGAGAACAAATTTTTTCCCGTAACGAGTTAAATGGAATCGCGACTATGACCATAAAGATCAATAAGGAACAGCTGACAGTTAATTTCAACAGGAACATTATATTTGTGGTAACTGCCATCGAATTATTTCCTACATTGTTGTAAATACAATCTCCTTTTTTTTTCTATCAATTTTTATTTACTTCGATGAAATAACATACCATTTCAGTCCCTCGTCTCTTTTCTGTTAAATCATTCGGAACAGAAAAGCTATAAATTTTAACATTTATAGTCCTGAGACGGTTTATTTTAGCAAACATTCATTATGGGTTGAATTTCCAAAGAATGTTATTTCAAATAATAATGCTCTCTATTAACATATCTAATTGATTAAATCGGATGACTTGAAACAAATTTGTGAAATACCAGATGTTCCTGTTTAACTACAGAAACCTTATTAGTTTTTACAAGTATGAATTTTTAAAAGTTTAATAATTTTATAAAACAATAAATTATAGAGATTTTTTAATCCATCCTTATGAACTCGGATATAATTCTTTGGGTTAATTTATTTATTTGAATATGAATTTCTTTAAACTGACAAATCATGCGTGTTTTCCAGCGGAGAAATTTACGGATTTGGTAAAAATTGCAGAAAACGATTACGGGGTCTAAAATGTATAGACTGAATAGATTTACCTTTTTTTTATTTTCAAGCTTATTTATCGAAGCTTTAACATCTGTGGTCATATCGCGTGTTAGGATCTGTGGGTATACCAGTAGACAATTTTGACTATTGTTGAACTACTGTTTTCTGTTGTGTGTTGCTGATGGCTTGTGTTGATGTAACTGATGTTATAATTTTATTAATGTTTATGATAATGGTGATTCAGGCGGTGATGAATCATGATATGTAAATTTCCAATCCGGCAATTGCCTTCTTGGCTGAGGGAAACTCAGTCAGATTAGTCGACCACGGAACCTCCGGAATACGAGTCACAAACGCTACCGTCTGATCCAACTCGCTCGGTACAACAAATGTTGTGAGAGAGAGAGAGAGAGAGAGATCTTATGCTACCAACCACTTTGAAGATGATGGCGCTGACGGTGTCAAAATGTCCACTGGAAAATGTCTGTAATATGAACGTCCAATGTTTCAAATACCGTTAATTCATGTCGATATAATCCACATGAATTAAATTCTTCCTGCAATAACTATCCGGTGAATTAAAGTATGTTCATCGGAATGAACTTTCAGCCAAAAAAAAACAAAAAGTTGATATTCAAACGTTTTTCCAAACAGTGCCACAAGATAACCCATCAAGTTAATCTTCCACCTTTAGTCTCCATGCTGATTTTGAAGTCACATTGTGCCAGAAATAAAAACTGGAAAACAATCTCTAAGCATATCTTCGTCTCTATTATGATGACGTTTAAACCAGCAATCCATTACGCATTGTCGGCCTGGGTGGCGCAGTCGGTATAGTGCTGGCATTCTATGCCCGAGGTCGTGGGTTCGATCCCGGCCCAGGTCGATGCTGAAATGCGATAAGTTCATGTCTGTAAATTTACTGACTTGTAAAAACTCCTGCGGGACAAAATTCCGGCACACCGGCGACGCTGATATAACCTCGGCAATTGCGAGCGTCGTTAAATAAAACATAATTTAATTGTTTCCATTACAGATTAAACTTGTAAAATATTTGTGGTATTGTGTTTAATCTTATAGTCTTCCAATGCTTAATTAATAATAGCTTAATAACACACGAAAACTGTCAACAATCGCATGAATTTGTAAGCTGTTCCAAGAAATGAATGAAAAGGTGCACACACATTATAAAACCATCTTAAGAATTATTTTGATTTCTGTGTCTCGCAGTGCACACACTGAATGTTCAATAATTCACACAATTTTTTCTTTCGCTTATCCCATGTTTTCTGTTTTCAATAATGTTACCAATTATGATGTTTATTTGAATAATTTCAAGGAAAAATTGTTCCGGGCCGGGTATCGATCCCGGGACCCTTCGCATAGCGCGCGAACGCTCTTCCGACTGAGCTACCCCAGGAACTATACACGACACCGTCACAATTTTTCCTTTGTATCCACAAAACTCACATGAGCTGACAAGACGCCAGAACTCAACTATGAGTGCACACAAATACTTGTGTGACTTAAATTGTGGCTTTCTGTTAACGTACCTCCAGTAACGAATGTGTTATTATGTTTATTTATTTATTTATTTATTTATTTATTTAATTCTGGTGGAGTTACGTCTCTTCCACACTACCAGAAGTGAAATACGCAATGAAACAATGACAAAAATAGTAAGTGTTCGCGTAGGCTTCCGTGGCTGGTGTACATGGTCTGTGGATAATCTTCGGGGCTTCTACCGCGTTGTCTTGGTGTTGGTGGCTGACGTTTCGACCGCTGTGTTGTGGTCATCTTCAGAGCAGTGGCTAAGGAGATAGTCTGCGAGCTCCTATATATATAGTAGTCTCGATGGGGGGGAGTACTTTCGGTGATTGGTGGTATTTCGATCAGATGAGCTCGACATTTGACTCTGTGTCTTCCTCTTAACATCATGTCACACTCACCTCATCGATTCGAGTGACTAATAAACTTATAGAACACCAAAATTTGTAACCTTCGTCTGAACACAGCATCACTAATGGCTTTGAAATTTTAAATTTTAATTATCAACACACATATTTTATATTTGAAACTTATCTTATAACATCAAGAGATGCAAATAGTGTGTTTATCACTTTGAATGATTTTTTACCTTGAAATTTTATGAAATGTTTCATTATATAGAAATGCTTTGGAAACAAATTTTATATCATGTTAGTTTTAAACAGCTTTATTAATAATGTGTGTATATTTATATATTCTGTACTTCACCTATGATCAATTGGTATATTTTGTATCTCCACCTGATGGTGATTTTTTAAAAATCGAAAATATTTGTGGGTAAAATGATGTGAAACTTACAGAAATTGTTTTCTGTATTAATCATAAGTTGCTGACTGAAATAAAAAATAATTCCTTATTATATATTTAATACATTCAGGTTATGTTGTTTGTGTTTTCAGTATAAGCGCTGGTTGTGATGATGATGATGATGAATATTATTATTATTATTATTATTATTATTATTATTATTATTATTATTATTTTGTCGAATATCCTTTTGAGAAGATTAACTCCATATGTAGATGACATTATTGGGGATCATCAGTGTGGTTTCAGGCGTAATAGATCGACTATTGATCAGATTTTTTGTATTCGATAGATATTGGAGAAACAATTGGAGTATAAGGGTGCAGTACATCAGTTATTCATACATTTCAAAAAGGCATATGACTCGGTTAAGAGAGAAGTTTTATATAATATTCTTATTGAATTTGGTATTCCCAAGAAACTAGTTCGATTAATTAAAATGTGTCTTAGTGAAGCTTAGTGAGTCCGTATAGGCCAGTTTCTATCTGATGCTTTTCCAATTCACTGTGGGCTAAAGCAGGGAGATGCACTATCACCTTTACTTTTTAACTTCGCTCTAGAATATGCCATTATGAAAGTTCAGGATAACACAGAGGGTTTGGAATTGAACGGGTTACATCAGCTTCTTGTGTACGCGGACGACGTGAATATGTTAGGAGAAAATCCACAAACGATTAGGGAAAACGCGGAAATTCTACTTGAAGCAAGTAAGGGGATAGGGTTGAAAGTAAATCCCGAAAAGACTAAGTAAGCTTATATGATTATGTCTCATGATCAGAATATTGTACGAAATGGAACTATAAAAGTTGGAGATTTATCCTTCGAAGAGGTGGAAAAATTCAAATATTTTGGCGCAACAGTAACAAATATAAACGACACTCGGGAGGAAATTAAACGCAGAATAAATATGGGAAATGCGTGTTATTATTCGGTTGAGAAGCTTTTGTCATCTAGTCTGTTGTCAAAAAATCTTAAAGTTAGGATTTATAAAACAGTTAGGCCTATATTATCGGTTGTTCTGTATGGCCGTGAAACTTGGACTCTCACTTTGAGAGAGGAAGAGAGAATGAGGTTGTTTGAGAATGAGGTTCTTAGGAAAATATTTGGAGCTAAGAGGGATGAAGTTACAGGAGAATGGAGAAAGTTACACAACGCAGAACTGCACGCATTGTATTCTTCACCTGATATAATTAGGAACATTAAATCCAGACGTTTGAGATGGGCAGGACATGTAGCACGTATGGGCGAATCCAGAAATGCATATATAGCATACCTGCACAAACAGCGCTCAACGAGCGCGCGCGCTCATTCGGAGCGGGAGAGCTGTGTTTACCGCTCGCCGAATCGAAGAGGAAGATACGTCAGAATGACATAGACTTGCTGTAGGTAGAGAGGGAAACGACCACTCAGCTATCTAGTGGAGTGCAGTGCGTATTCTCAGTAACTGTTTCACGTTGCTTACCTACTGCTATAGTACAGTATGGAGGAATCTAAAAGACGGAAAAGTGGTGATCAGGCAAATTCTTTCAATGTTGCAGGGGAAAATGCTTATTTTTTCATAGCTGCTGGAGTAAATACTCAGTGCTTTATTTGCCACAACATTTTGAAAGGTAGAAAGAAACATAACATAATGCGTCATTACGAGTCCAGACGTAAAGATACTAAAGATATTAATATTCAACAACAACTCTCTTCAGGCAAAGGCCAGCTCAGTGTTGATATGTTGAATAAATTACGGGATTTCAGTCGTAAACCTACAATTTTCGTAAGTAAGTTTCGGGAAGGTAATATGGCTTACTTTCGAACGATAGAAACTGCTCGTGATTAAGCCATGTTAAACGATTATGTGCAAATATGAATTGAAATTCAAAATGAATTTAATTCTAGGTTCCAAGATCTTTTCTTAAGGTCCACACCTGTGGAGTAACGATTAGAGCGTCTAGCCGCGAAAGCAGGTGGCCCGGGTTCGATTCCCGGTCGGGGCAAATTCCCTGGTTGAGGTTTTTCCGGGGTTTTCCTTCAACCCAATATGAGCAAACGCTGAGTAACTTTCGGTGTTGGACCCCAGACTCATTTCACCGGCATTATCACCTTCTCATTCAGACGCTAAATAACATAAGGTATTCTTAAAGCGTCGTAAAATAACCTATTAAAAATCTTGTCTTAATTGGAAAGAAGTTTAAAATTATCATAATAAATTCCTTCAACACCAGTTGAAACAGTGTCATATAAGTTACAGGTGGGCCTGGTTGGCGCAGTTGGTATAGCGCTGGCCTTCTATGCCCAAGGTTGCGGGTTCGATTCCGGGCCAGGTCGATTGCATTTCAGTGTGCTCATATAACCTCGGCAGTTGCGAGAGTCGTTAAATAAAACATAACATTTAACGATTTAGAGCTCGGACTTATTGATCTTCAATGTGGCCTAAGGGCTAAAGATCGTTTGAATAATACTACTAGCCTGGTTGAGTTTTACAAGACTAAACATTAGCAATAGTATCCACGACTACACAGGTTGACTGTGAAAATGATTGCTATGTTTGGCTCAACATTTATATTTGTGAGTAACTGTTTTCTATAATCAACATTAAGAAAGGCAGGCATCGAACATCTGTAACTGATGTTTCATTACGATCAGTAGGCTACTGTTTCTTTCAGCTGCCAACAGCATAAAACCCCGTTTTCATGTACTGATTAATAAAAATATAACAAAATGATATTGTACATTTAAGTAGATATAAAATTTCTATTATTTCTGCAAAATAAATATTTCTGTATTAATTAATAAGTCCAAGATAGTTTTGCAAACACTGAACGGGAATTCATTTCATGAACCTCGTAATAGTACTTGCCTTTGTGTATATTTTGAACGAGATCACCCCTTCTTCCAGTGCACCCTATACAGAGCGCAGCTAATATCTGCATTCCGCTCATGAGCTGTGAGCCGGCTCGGAGAGCGCAAACCTTGTGCAGGCCTGATATAGAACAATTCATTTTAATATATCAATATGCCTGGTAAATTATTAATAAGTATTTAATGAATTTCAATCTTAAGGCATATAAACTTGCAAATGTTTATTTGCTATTTAATAACAATATATGAACGTTTTCGCCGTTTAGGGCATCTTCAGATATAACAAAACATGTTATCTGGACCTATAATAGTATATTATGCAAATAACAAGGAAAATTTTCCTTGTTATTTGCATAATATGCTACGTAAGTAAGTATTATTATTATTATTATTATTATTATTATTATTATTATTATTATTGTTAATCGTATTCATTGAAATTAATCCCACTACGCCTCACAATGCATGTTATTTGTAACCTTATCAATAATTGATTAAGAAACTTATCTGTCTAATACATAATTTAGGAAGTTTCAACATTTGGAGTCAGTGACTACAAGAAGAAACTTCAATATCGCGCAAACGTAAAGCACAAAGCTCAAACTTAACAAAGCCAGTCGAACGTCGGCTTTAAAACTACAATTGGAGTCTGAGAGAAGACGTGACGACCCAAGTCGAGTGTCGCTCTCACATTCTGAAGTTCATTTACATCCTCTGACATTACTACTTTGTGGACATAAAATGTTAAAGCCCATACACGTATTCCACACCAGGCTGTTAACGCAGTGGCTACATTACCACTGAGTACACGTTTTTAACATAATTACTTTGTGCCTCACACCCTTTTGAAACCTCGCCCTTTAGCACATTTTTAAGTATTTTCCTCATATGAAACTGAAAGTTTAAAGTCCGCTCTTCCTTTAGGTGAAAGTAAATCAAATTAACCACGATAACAAAATTAACACATTTACTTCAGAAGTGTTTTCGTAATAACGGTAAAACATCTTTCTGTTTTTGGTGTATGAGTTACCGGTATGTTTATTCATACCTACATAAGTAAGACTAACACAGTTAACACATCATTTTCCAAAATACAACCGAATTTTAACTGTTAAAATTATTTTAACCAGACGTCTCAATAGGGCCGTCTCGGAGCACTTCCTCCTCTCTCTCTTTTTTAATATAAGAGTGGAACAAGATGTGGGAACAGTTCGTGTATCTCCGGATGACGTCATTGACCGCGACGTTTGAATAGACATCTGCAACCTCTACGATGTTGTCTCCATCTCCGAGAAAGAATGTCCTAATTACCGCAAATATATGAAAAAATAAAAGCTTTCATACAGAAAGTGAAATTGTGGGAGTCAATTTACCACTTAATTAATCTAATTGTTACCTATTTTGAATCAAGACCAGTAACAAATATAATGAAGTACTGAAGGACTTGAGAAAAGAATGTGAGACCAGATTTAAGATTTGAATAGTTCTAATTTAAAATAATTGTGAATTTCTAAGATGTTTTGGTTATTGTTAATTATTGAATACATTACGAAACATATTATTTAACTATTATTGTAATTATTATATTGATATTGACGTATCGTAAGAATATGTACCTTAACAACCAACATGTTTAATTGTAATTTTATTATTACTATTAAATTTAATTTTATTTTAATAAATAAAGTATAAACTTAAAAAAAAGGCATACCAATAACCATTTACTAGAAATGAAGTATTGTTGTTATTTAGTCAACTGTCCGAAGAAAGGTCCGAACCTCACAAGTGATACCAACAAGACACCAGTTATGAGGCAACTAGGCCAAGAGATAATGTGGTAAGGTTGCCAGTTCCTTGTGCTTAATTAATTACGTAACATGTATGGTTGTTCATGCTTCAGATTTCTTTTTACTCATTAATATATAATTAGAAAATAAATTTATTATTATTATTATTATCATTATCCTTACTATTAGGCTATTATTATTATTATTATTATTATTATTATTACTGCAAACTACTTAAGAAATTTTATTCCTTCCGAAAACAACTATCTATTATGACAGTACAACTCAAAAGTGCAGCTTTGTGGAATTTCTCCCGCGACAGTTGCAACTTAGCTCGCTCTTGCGTGTGACATGAATCAGCGATCGGCTATCTTAGGGTATTGCGCTCATCTCTTTAGCTGACTACGCTATCTACACTTGCTCTCTGTAACAATTTTTATGCGTTGGCCTTGAGACGCCTGATTTAAACCATCAAACCGCTGAATTTTCAAGTTCTACATTCTTGAGAACTATACATAAGTGATTCTTTCGGATCTTTAATTTAATTCGGCATCATGTTTTGTGTACGACATTGAACTGACGAATTTATGAATCACAAAGGCTAGACCTAATATTTCGATCACTTTTCGATAGTGGTTACTTAGACTTTTTTTAAAACATAAGCTGACTTTGGTTTTATCTGTCTTTATTTTTCAGATGGGTATTAAAATACGACTTTAACTAAAGTTCTGTTCTTTCACTTGTAAGATTGTACACCTTATATATAGTTACTGAAATTGTGTAGGTCTATAGCAAATTCCAACTATAAAGTCAAAATACAGAATTGTATGCCCAACAATTTCAATGTTACTACTGCAGTTAAACAGGGAGATTCCTTGTCACCTGTTGTCAGAGTGCGAGCGAGCATTATCGCGTTGCAGCAGCACTTGTTGCAGCCTTCCCGGTCGTTTTTCTTCAATTACGGCCGCAAGGCGTCTGAGTTGTTGGTAATAAATGTCAGCAGTTATGGTTACATTCCTGGGAAGTAACTAGCAATACACGACGCCTTATTTATCTCACGAGTCGCATAACATCATCTTCCGTGGGTGGACAGTAATTTTTGTTCTGGGAGTTGTGTGTTGAAACAAAATCACTATTTTCTTGCAGTGCTTTCTCCGACGGCATTCTCCCCATACACGGCACAAATGTTTCGAGCCGCCTCCGCTGCCTTTGCTCCTTTATTAAGGGGAGGCAGAGGTGAAATTTTTAACAAAACTGAAGACAATTTGGTTTTTTCCATTTTTATTATTTTTATACACTATATTTTCATATTCCGATGTTAGTTTTTGATTTTGTTCCGTTTAAAGTATGAAATTAAAACCAAGATAACTGTACTACTTTATTATTCCCATAATAAACTAATACTTATCATTATTTATATACCTTCTCTGAACATATAAATAAAAAGAAATATTGAAAATTTCTTACAATATGGTGCATGGAGCATATTATATCAAACGATATAAAGTTTTATAAAATTATTAATATTTACAGAACTATTGTACTTAGGAAGTTGAAACTTGGTATGTCCATTACTAATAACATATTTAGTATCCATGATCAATTTAAAACAAATCGGATAAATTTGGTGGATTTTGAAATATTCACCTCTGTCTCCCCTTAAACTCAAACAGAAGAATATGTCAGAAGTGTAGTTTTTTTCTACACTTGATCCATCTTCTTTAGCCCATAAATATCACAAACTTTCTTCACATCTGCAAACTCAAAGCATATTTACCCATACAAGATCGGTTCGCCGTGAAATACCTGCCCTTGGGCAGAACACTATGAATTGATAGTGTCGATGAAACTGGTGATAACGAAATGGTATCTGGCGAGATGAAGCCGATAGATTACCTGACATTCGCCTCACCGTTGGGGAAAACCTCGGAAAAAATCAACCTGGTAATCAGCCTAAGCGAGATTCGAAGCCATCACGCCCGAGCGCAACTCCAGATCAGCAGGAAGAGCAGCACCGCCTGAGCTACACCGGTGGCTTAAAGGCCCTGCTTTGAGACTGTCCTACAAAACGGGATTTCCACCGTGTGTCCATCGCATTCAGTATGTAGGCTGAGTGAAGTGGTATACAAAAACATCGAAGCCCACAGATAGTAGAGGTCATGCTACAATATTCCCAATTGTCAAATAATTATACTGGCTATTTCTGAAACCTATCTCGGGAATCATAATGGCAGAAGGGTTCCGAGACAAACTGACATCGTAGTTGTACAAGTTGTGACCTCCGAGCACAAAACAGACACAGAGCTGCTGTGCGATGCGTAATAACACTGCCTCGAAGTTCACGTCCCAGTGGTGATCTGAGTACCTCTACGGCCAATAAGGCGAACTATTTACGCGCACAAAATACAAGCTCCATTTACCTCCCGTCGGCTTCAAAGGAGGAGTTTCTCTGAATTTACTCACGCTGTTGTTTACAGATTATATAAAATGTCCAGTGCTTACTTGAGTGTGAGAACGTAGCTTGCTAGTGATCCAGAATGACCTTCTTCACTGATATGCTATCTGAACGTTGAAAAAAATGATACTCTACAAATTTTACGACAAAAATATAAATCATGCAGAAATTAAATTTATAATCAATTCATCATCTGTTTGAGTTTGAAAGATTAAACTATTATTTGTTGTCTTGAAGTTATTTATACTTATGTACCTTAAAAGAAAAATTGTGCATGTTAAACCTATAGCCAAAGTTCCGCCACTGATAGCTACGTCGTCTTCTTCAAGTAGTAAGCGGCTGCTTTGCTACGTATAAGGCCTATATTACACTATCAAATTTCTGTGTCACAGAATATGATAACATTTTTGATCAAATATATAGGATTAAATGTCTGATTTTGGGTATATTACACTATATCAAAGCTTTTATCATATCTTTCATCACAGTTCTAACAATCAATCCACGACAGTTCTATGCATGTTGCAACTCTAAGTGCAGTAATGGTTATTGCATTAATACTGGAGAATAAATAAAAGAAAAAAACATATTTGGGTTAGAGATTGGGCAGGGAGAAGAGATACAAATGGAATCCATCAAACTCTATTGAGAGAACTTCAGTGTGAAGATGTAAAATCCTATATTCAGTATTTAAGAATGGATGACGTAACATTTCATGTGACTCATGATGTGATGTTAAAAGTCATGTGATTTCACAGACCATATAGTATATGATATGATATATGATATGATATGATATGATATATGATATGATATGATATGATGATATGATATGATATGATATGATATATGATATGATATATGATATGATACATATGATATGATATGATCTATGATTTATTGTCATTAAGCACAGCATCCCAAGTGGCTGATGGCCATTCACATTTCTGTCACACAGACCATATTTACTTAATGTCCACCATTTTATTTCTTCTTAGTCAAAGATTTTATCAAAGGTATGACGATGACCATAACTTTTATCACAGAACTATGTCACAACTAGATGTGATCAAAGATGCTATATTACACTGTAAAAGATTTTATCATATATATTTGATCAAACTTTTGTGACACAGAAATTTGATAGTGTAATATAGGCCTAAGAAGGGTTGGGGGCACCAGATACTTCCCCTACTGTTTGCTTGTGAGCATGCCTGCTTTACTGTATTTATAAATTTTATGAGAAATATCTAATCCATCAAAAATTGTAATTTATATCCGAGATATGTACTATGAAATCATTTACTCTTATTACTTATTTTACGCAAAGCTATTTAAAACAACATAGGCTATAGCTCATAAATGTTCCATAATTTCTTTCCGTATTTATTTCCATACCATATTATTCACCAACAATATTTAAATTGTACACTGAATACTAAGCATCACATTCAATAGACACAATAAGAGCTACGGGAAGATCACTTACAAACAGAAAAGTGTTAATCTGTAAGCCTAGATCATATATACCTCAGATAGGTCGGCCTTGTAGGCTTTGACGTTAACAACTTTTGTCAGGTGTACTACGCTACCATCTAGTTGTTACATAAGGAGTCACGTCATAATTCCCATTTGAATTGCATTAGCGACTGTACTGCCATCTCGTGTTCGTTTACGGCGGACGGGTGGCGATCCTGGCGGTTGTTCTCTTCAAAGTGCAAACGATTTTAACATAGCGATGACCTATCTGTTACATATATGATCTAGGCTGTAAGTTTCTATTGATTGAGATGAATTCGTGAATTGCTTGCATTGCTGAATAATCGTGCTCGTAAACTCGTATATTCAATCATTCATTCATTCATTCATTCATAGTGTTCTCCCATGAGTAGGTTTTACACTGCAAACTCAGCATTCTCCAGTCGTTCATATTTTCTGCCTTCCTTTTAGTCTCCGCATATGATCCATATATCTTAATGTCGTCTATCTGCCACGAACTCTTCTCCCGTTCACCATTCCTATCAGTGCATCCTTTAGTAGGCAGTGTCTTCTCAGCCAGTGACTCAGCAAATTCCTTTTTCTTTTCCTGATCAGTTTCAGTATTATTCTTCCTTCACCCACTCTTTCCAACACAGCTTCGTTTTTTATTCTGTATGTCCATTTCACACGCTCCATTCTTCTCCATATTCACATTTCAAATGCTTCTAGTTGTTTATCTCCACTTCGTCGTAATGTGTTTCTGCCCACATACAAGCCTACACTCCATATAATGCACTTCACTAGTCTCTTCCTTTATCAGAGATCCTCAGAAGATGCTCTTTTTTTCTATTCAGAACTTCGTTTCTCATTGCTATCCTCTTTTTGACTTCCTGGCAAAATCACATGTTACAAACTCGTATATAATCAACAGAATTGTTGAAAGGCCACACCCTTGTCCTAGTTCACTATAAATTTTCTGAGAGTATTACTTCAAATTGGTTTTAAACTCGTAGATGTTATAAAATGTCTCTTATAATTTGTTGTGTTACTTGATATTTTGCAAATACCTGCAAGAATTAGCTACGATCACATATATAAAAACCTTTTTAAAATTTCCTAAAACTATATGTTTCCATAATATTTAACTCTCTGTGATTTTGGATTATTAATTTCAACGTAAAATACGCATCACGGCAAGAACTTCCTTGACGAATGTCATTGTGTCCAATAATATTAGAATCTTGATGTATCCATCAATCTTTTAAAATCTACAACGCTTATTGCGCCTTCAAAAAGACTTGTAAATTATAACTACTGAAATATTATACTATTAAACAAATGAATTCATATCGAAGTGACCATTTATAACATAATACAAACAGAAAAAATGATTGTACAGAGGGCTACATGATAAAACAAGATTAAAATTAATAATTTACTTTGACAAATAAGTTAAGGATACAATTGTGTGATATGTTTTTATGTTTGGTGGCAAAAATTAAATTTATGATTTTAAAACTAGAGGAATAATATGGATAAGTACATAATTTATTTATTTTTTTTATTTTAACTAACAGTCACGTTAAAACAAAATATTGCAACAATTAGCTGTAGGTATGGTAGATAACTACCGTTCCATTATTATTATTATTATTATTATTATTATTATTATTATTATTATTATTATTATTAATGTGGGACAACAGGTTCATTTTACATTCGTAAATTTAGAAGAGGCTTATGACATTGTACCACTAAAAAAATTATGGGAAAAATTAGTTAATATAGAAACTGACACAAGAATTATTAATTAAATAAAAATGTATATAAAAATGTTGTATCTACAGTGAAAACAGGGAAGTCTATGTCAAAATAAATTAGAGTAACAAAGGGCCTTCGTCAAGGGTGTAGTACGTCACCTACATTATTTAATATATTTCTACAGAGAGCATTGTCAAACTGGACCATGAAATGTTCAAGATTGAGAATACCTTTTGTAGATGAATCAATAAATACGTTGTATACATTATTATTTGCAGACGATCTGGTGGTAACTGCACAAGAATATAAAGACATGGAAATTATGTTTCGAGAAGTTATATTAGAAGAATACGATAAATGGGGTTTGAAAAAAAAAAACATTTTATATGGAATGTGGAATAAAAAGTGGGGATTTAATATGGAAGATCCAAAAGGTTGTATTAAAGGCTGTGAAAAATTTGAGTATTTGGGGGTTCGAATAGGTAAAGAAGATAGACAAAAAGCTGTTATTAGGAACAGTAACATCAATGTTGAATGGTATTCTATGGGACAGACATATAACAAGGGAAAATAAATTGCAAATATATAATTCAATAGTCAAAAGTACTGTTACATATGGTGCTGAAACATGAGAATTTAATAAAAAGTTAGCATCAAAACTCATGACAAAGGAATTGGATTTTTTAAGATGATCCGCGAGACATTCAAAATTAGAACAAAAAAAATTATAAATACAGTTATACGAGATGAAATGAACAATCAACATTATCTTTTGGATTATGTGAGATATAAGTAGTTGACCTGGTATGGGCGTGTGAGAAGAATGCCAGAAGAAAGGTTACCTATAATGATGCTGGAATTATGTCCGCCTGGGAGAAGAAGGAAAGGGAGACCTCGAAATTCATGATTACAAGAGATCAGAACAGGGATGAGAGACTGCAGACTGAACGACATGGATTGGATGGATAGAGAAGAGTGGAGAACAAGAATAAGAGTTTCAGACTTTAGGCACAGAAAGATGTGTAAACATTAGAAATCTGTGTATATAATAATAATAATAATAATAATAATAATATAATAATACTCCATGTAATGTGGGTCCCTATCACCACGGCATGGCGCGTCCTCAGGTTGCGGATAGAGGAGACGGCCTCCAGATATGGAGGGTAGCTGCGAATATATTGAATAAGCAGTCGTGGACAGCCGATAAGGGGTGGTCCTCCAGCTTGGGGGTTGGGCGAAGGGCTAACAACCCATCACCGTAAAAAACAGCTTGTTACGTATCCCTATAATAAGCCTCGGAATAGGACTGATTCTCTGGCACGACCACAGCAAAGAAATAAGGTTTTGAGATTTGGCACTTGGAACGTAACTAGTCTTTATAGAACAGGAGGGGTAACATTAGTAGCAAAAGAACTAGCTAGATATAGAATAGACTTCGTAGGAGTACAAGAGGTTAGGTTAGATGGGAATGGCATATCACAAATAGGAGATTACTTGTTGTATTATGGGGAAGGAAACAATAATCACCAATTAGGAACAGGATTCTTTGTTCATAAAAGAATAAAATCAGCAGTAAAAAAGGTCGAATTTATCAGTGACAGGTTATCATATTTAGTACTTAAGGGTAGATGGTGCGACATCATAGTTATAAATGCTCACGCCCCTACAGAAGAGAAAGACGACCATATAAAGAATAGTTTCTATGAGGAATTGGAACATACTTTTGATCAGTTCCCTAGATATCACATGAAAATTTTATTGGGGGATTTCAATGCTAAAGTAGGACGGGAGGATATTTTTAGACCAACTATTGGAAAAGAGAGCCTACACGCAATTAGTAGTGACAATGGAGTTAGATTAGTCAACTTTGCCACATCGAAAAATTTAATTGTCAAAAGTACAACATTCCCCCATAAGGATATACATAAATATACTTGGACTTCTCCAGATGGATTGACACACAACCAAATAGATCACATCTTGATAGATAAACGGAGACATACTAGTATAGTAGATATTCGAACTTTCAGGGGTGCAGACTGTAATTCTGACCATTATTTGGTGATTGGAGAATTAAGAGAAAGATTATCAGTAGCCAAGCGAGTAGAGCAGCAAGTTAATATTACTAAATTCAATATTTTGAAATTAAAGGACGAGGAAGCTAAGCAAAATTATCAGTTCGAAATTTCGAATAGGTTTGCCACTTTAGAAAGTTCCGACGAAGTTGAGAAAGAATTAGATGTTAATAGCGTGTGGGAAAATATCAGAGATAGTATCAAAATTGCAGCTGAGCAGAGCATAGGTTATTATGAAACTAAGAAAAAGAAACCGTGGTTTGATGAAGATTGTTGCATGGTAGTAGAAAGAAGGAAACAGGCAAAATTGAAATTCTTACAGGATCCAGTTGAGAAGAAGAGAGATAATTATTTCAATGAAAGACGGGAAGCAAGTCGTACACTTAGGAATAAAAAGAGAGGTTACTTGAAGGAAAAACTGAATGAGGTAGAAACAAATAGTAAGAATAAAAACATTCGAGATTTATATAAGGGTATAAAGGAATTTAAGAACGGATATCAGCCAAGGGTAAACGTGATCAAGGATGAGAATGGTGACTTGCTTGCAGACTCTCCATCAATCCTAAACAGATGGAAAAACTATTTTGCGCAACTACTAAATGTACATAGGCCAAATAGAAATGATCGGGACGAAATTGAAATACAAACTGCTGAGCCATTTATACCCGAACCCACACTTTCAGAAGTCGAAATTGCGATAGAAAATCTGAAAAAGTACAAGTCTCCAGGTATCGATCAAATTCCAGCAGAATTAATACAAGAGGGTGGAAGTGCATTATATAGCGAAATTTATAAACTTGTACTTGCTATTTGGGAAAAGGAAATTGTACCAGAACAATGGAAGGAGTCCATAATTGTGCCTATTTTTAAAAAGGGGGACAAAACCAACTGTGGTAACTTTCGAGGAATATCACTTTTGTTGACGTCGTACAAAATTTTGTCCAATATTCTTTTGAGAAGATTAACTCCGTACGTAGATGAAATTATTGGGGATCATCAGTGCGGTTTTCGACGTAATAGATCGACTATTGATCAGATTTTTTGTATTCGACAGATAATGGAGAAAAAATGGGAGTATAAGGGTACAGTACATCAGTTATTCATAGATTTCAAAAAGGCATATGACTCGGTTAAGAGGGAAGTATTATATGATATTCTTATTGAATTTGGTATTCCCAAGAAACTAGTTCGATTAATTAAAATGTGTCTCAGTGAAACATACAGCAGAGTCCGTATAGGTCAGTTTCTATCTGATGCTTTTCCAATTCACTGCGGGCTAAAGCAGGGAGATGCACTATCACCTTTACTTTTTAACTTCGCGCTTGAATATGCTATTAGGAAAGTTCATGATAACAGGCAGGGTTTGGAATTGAACGGGTTACATCAGCTTCTTGTCTATGCGGATGACATGAATATGTTAGGAGAAAATACACAAACGATTAGGGAAAACACGGAAATTTTACTTGAAGCAAGTAGAGCGATCGGTTTGGAAGTAAATCCCGAAAAGACAAAGTATATGATTATGTCTCGTGACCAGAATATTGTACGAAATGGAAATATAAAAATTGGAGATTTATCCTTCGAAGAGGTGGAAAAATTCAAATATCTTGGAGCAACAGTAACAAATATAAATGACACTCGGGAGGAAATCAAACGCAGAATAAATATGGGAAATGCGTGTTATTATTCGGTTGAGAAGCTCTTATCATCCAGTCTGCTGTCCAAAAATCTGAAAGTTAGAATTTATAAAACAGTTATATTACCGGTTGTTCTGTATGATTGTGAAACTTGGACTCTCACTCTGAGAGAGGAACATAGGTTCAGGGTGTTTGAGAATAAGGTGCTTAGGAAAATATTTGGGGCTAAGCGGGATGAAGTTACAGGAGAATGGAGAAAGTTACACAACACAGAACTGCACGCATTGTATTCTTCACCTGACATAATTAGGAACATTAAATCCAGACGTTTGAGATGGGCAGGGCATGTAGCACGTATGGGCGAATCCAGAAATGCATATAGAGTGTTAGTTGGGAGACCGGAGGGAAAAAGACCTTTAGGGAGGCCGAGACGTAGATGGGAGGATAATATTAAAATGGATTTGAGGGAGGTGGGATATGATGATAGAGACTGGATTAATCTTGCACAGGATAGGGACCGCTGGCGGGCTTATGTGAGGGCGGCAATGAACCTTCGGGTTCCTTAAAAGCCATTTGTAAGTAAGTAAGTAAGTATAATAATAATACTAATAAAATAATAATATTAATATTATTAATATTATTATCATATCTCGCGCCGTGGCGTCGTGAACTAAGGCTTCCTGCCTACGACTCGCGTCACGGAATGCGCGCTGGTTCGAGTCCTCATGGGGGAAGAAATTTTCTCATGAAATTTCGGCCACTGTATGGGACCGGTGCTCATCCAGCATCGTGATGCACTTGGGGAGCTACAATAGGTAGTGAAATCCGGTTACGCAAGCCAGCTATAGTGGCTGGGGGGGTGGTTCATCGTGCTAACCACACGATACCTCCATTCTGGTTGGATGATCGTCCACCTCTGCTTCGGCATGTGGCCGTGAGACCAGCAGCCGGCTGGTCGATCTTGGCCCTCCGTGGGCTGTAGCGGCACGCATTATTATTATTATTATTATCATCATTATTATTATTATTATTATTATTATTATTATTATTATTATTATTATTATTATTATTATTATTATTATTATTATTATTATTATTATTATACCTCTGATTGATCTGTACATCTATTATTAGGCAGTACACCTCACTTGACGATATGTATCAGAGGAAGAACAATTGTTTGAATGCATCTGAAGTCTGATTAGTGTAATATGTAAGTAGTCAGCGATGTATGTAAAGGCGGGGGAAAGGAACTAACCACCCAAACTCATTATCTCCTTGCTTAGTTGCCTCATGAGTGATGTCTTATTGGTGTCAATTATGAGGTTCAAACCTGTCTTCAGACAGTTGATCAAAAATTATTATTATTATTATTATTAATAATATTATTATTATTATTATTAGCAGTAGAGATGCGACTCTTAAGGCCACTAGCAGGTTATACACTTCTTGACCACCAAAGAAACAAAGACATTCACAACATATTAAAAATACAAAACGTAACTACAATTCTACTGTAGATACATACAGAAGAAGTTGGTACGACCATGTGATCAGAATGCCCCCAGAAAGAATAGCACAAAATATCCTAAACTACACACCAAGAGGAAGGAGAAACTCGGCAGACCGAAGAAGCGTTGGAGGGACCAGCTGAATCCAGGAGACGGAACAGGCCCAGCGGCCTAATTCGAAGAGCATTTGATGATGATGATGATGATGATTATGATGATGATGGATTATTATTATTACAGTATTATTATCATTATTATTATTATCATTATCATTATTATTATTATCATTATCATTATCATTATTATCATTATCATTATCATTATCATTATTATTATTATTATTATTATTATTATTATTATTATTATTATTAAATGAGAACGCCGTTTTATTCACTTAACACTTGGTAGTATTTAATCCTGTAATTTTAATTCCTTTCGGGGTATTTTTGTTCCTAAGCCTCCTGATTATTTCAACTTATGTCATGAAGGTTCCCATGCACTCTTATAAATACAGGATGCGACTAGACTGAGTCTAATATATGGAGGGATCATACCAGAAGAGCGTATCTCAACAAATGCAATGTTATTGAAATTATTTTAATGGAACCTATATAATATGTTTGAAAAGAAACGCTTGAGAATTAGAATGGGCATGAGGAAGAATCAGATTTAAGTAGACAAGGATATAAAAATTTATTCTATATTTAAATGGCTTTAATCTAAGCTTGCCGTTCTGTTGATACGCCCTTCTGGCATTATGCTCTCGATATCCTCATGTTTGTGGTTTTCAATGACGTCAAAATATTCACGGCGGAGCAAGTCTCTATGGGAGGAAAGCACGAGGAGACAAATTCGACGAAGCGTTGGTAGGAGGATTAAAAATATCAATGTAACAGATGACCGCCGGAACTTGAAACATGAACGAACAGTTCTAAGCAACGCCAACGGTTTCGTCCCTGGACAGCACAGCGTAGAGGTCACGTATCAAGAGACTCTTGAATCCACATCCAGTCAGGAATGTAGGCTGGCCAGCAGAATTCCCTGAATGAAACTTGATTACTGCCGTTATAACAATTCATTTGTGCCTCTGAGTGGAACACCGACCCTTCTATGCATGGTTGGTCAACCAGATGCAACCTCTGTGAGTGCTTACATGCACTTTAAACAAACCATGCATTATTTAAAACAGGTGGCGTATAAATGGTAGGAAGGTGTCACGTTTGGTCTGCCATGCTTCCATTACATGACACTACACGGAACCCGGGCTCGGCTGAGATCATGGGACATTTACAACCGGCCAAATTTGGAGACAAAAAATGTAATCATGTTGGGGATTAACACGGCTTTAGCGCCTGGATAAATTTGAATAATAAAGAATAAAATTGTACGTGCCGCAGCTTATGTCTCTGACGCTATGGAGCGGATGAACAATAGAATTATTTAGTCGCGTACGTATATGGGGCTTAAGTTGGGTTCACACGTGAATCTACACTTGCAATGCAACAGTGGAACACGTGTCTGTAACAAGACTAAAGAATAACACTGAATTGTGTATTATTTAGGCCTACTTTCTCACAGAGTTCGGTGTAAGTAGAACTTGGAATTGAAGCAAAGGACAATGTCGAGCCTTCTCATAATTTCGTTCATTTGTGCAGTTATAGGTACTATATCTTTTTCATTTTATCCTGTTGACATGCATCAAAATGCAAAGGCCGGTGCACATTTCATACGCTTTAAGTCAGATTTCGGTATGAAATACCTGACAGCTCTTGTCTCCATCTCTCTCTCTCTCTCTCTCTCTCTCTCTCTATATATATATATATATATATATATATATATATATATATTGTTAAGCATTGAAAAAAAATCTGTCGGTGTACCAAAACAGTACACAGATTATGGTGAAGCAACTGTCATATTCTAAGACGTATCCTTTACGTGGAATAGCTCACCGCGTGAGTTACTAAACAGCTACTACCCCCTCGGGGAGGCCTTTGTCCTTAATGGGACACAACAGGCTATTCTTATTTTTATTCATATTCTTATTGCACACATTAATGAAAACCACTATTCTATATGGAACACCATCAAAATAATATAAATAAAGATGTCTACAATTTAGATGTCATATAAGATAGAGATACCATTAGGGTCGTTTTGGGAGACCTCGATACTTTTATGAAAAGTAGCCATTGTTGGTAACGGAAAAAGTTGGAACTATACGAGATCTGTGTTGACTGTGTTTTTAATCTCTGTGTAAGTAATCTCGTGGCTTCAATTTGTGTTTTACCACAGTCTAGTACAGGGACATCATTTTATTTTTACTAACATTTGTAATATTAACTTGCGTATACCTCTGAATCAACGCCATTTGCTACCCCCCTTCCACGACTGGAGTTCGATGATACTGGCGTAATATACATACAAATCACTTTACTAGGTATAGGAGGGAAGAAAAGCAGTTCATCCATTTACGTAAAATAGGAAATACTGCGCTGTTGAGTTTGATCATTTTCATTAGGTTTTTGTTTAATCAAAATACAGTATAGTATTAACAATGAGTGTTTTTACTCACCAACTGAGCTGTCCATGTGGACCTATTCGTTATGCAGTGTATATTATACTGTCTACAGCACATTAGCGTACAATATAGAGAATGAAGTTAAATTGAAAAATAATCATAATATGGATATTTAAACACATTTTTTTAAATGGTGGCCGTTCATTTCAATACAGGCTTCAGTTCTAATGTGCATATTATCGCACTATAAACTATTGTACCTAATCCCAATTACCAGTTTCGTCCTTCGTATTAGTAACTCATGTTGAAATAACTCTGTACTTACTCTACAAAAGAGTACGCACTGTAAATTCAATCTTCACTTCCGCTCGATCCGAAAAGATAAAATTACTCAGACGTACTATCTACTGTCCGTCCAAGCGGTTATGTCGTAGGATCGTAGAAAGGAGGGAAATCACGTGACAGTTAATTACTTAACGAGGCCCTTTTACTTAAGTTATTTTAAACAGTTGTATAATATTACATAATATTACGTAGACGTCCAATTTCTAACAGGAATTAATGTTCTCAGAAAAGAGCTAAGACAGCCCTGCCACTAGCTGGCGAATAAAAGCTGCTGGGGGAAACCGGGGTACGGAGGTTTTCCCCAGCCGTGGGACTGAAGCCGGATGGTCTATGGCGAGTCCTTGGCATCAACCCCTTTGATTTGATTACCCCCTTTGATTTGATTACCTGGTTGGGTTTTTCCGAGGTTTCCCCCACCGAAAAGGCAAATGCCGGGTAATATTTTGGCGAATCCTCGGACCTCATCTCATCTCACTACATCTCGCCAAAATGTAAAAAAAATTGTACAAAATTGTAAAAATTGTAGAAAATTATTAAATTGTAAAACTATAAAAATTTGTAAAAATTGTAATTGTAATATTGTAAAATGTTGACATGTTCCACATCTTAAAGCTTCATTGCTCATGTAAGATCTATGGAATAAAATGAATGAATGAATGAATGAATGAATGAATGAATGAATGAATGAATGAATGACGTAGGCAAATGGATGACAGTACCTGTGCGAAAATGATTCAATATTGAAAGCTCTTTCGTCACTGGAAAACGCGAACATATTTTTGGAACGTACTGTTTACTGGCTACTATGATTGTATATGCAGTCTTGGATCTGTGTGGAGGACGGTTGAACTTCATTAGTATAAGGGGTGGGAGTGAAGTACATTTAAAAACTCAGGTACAATAAGAATTGAAGTAACAATAAAATGATGTCCCTGCATAAACAGTCACGAAGCTTGAATCTGGAGGGTACTAGGAACAATAGACTGTGCAGGTACTATTTCGTATTGTCTGTAATGAGGTGATAGTAGCGATCCTAGTGGTTGGCAACTACCTATGGATGCATATTTACTACGTATTGAGCTTCGAGACTGTATATACGAGACAGGTTTTACGTTCACAGAGAGAATAAACACAATGAATGTGAGTTATCCTTTTCTTTTCGGTCATGAAATATAATATACCATCTTTAGTTTATTGTACTGTAAGTGGATGTTCGTGATATCAGAGATGCACAAATTACTGTGTATGCATTTTACAGGTTAATAAAGGCTCCAACGTATATATCCTCAAATTATTTTTTTCGGGTGTACTGTCATCTTTTGAATGAAGGTTTTGTGGATTTTGCTTGTGGTCCTTCTTAGATTGTTTTGTGTTTCTGGTTTCAGGAAAGTTTTCAATTCTTCATAGAGCTCTTTAGGTCCATTTTGTACATCTCTCTCTCTCTCTCTGTGCCTATATGCATGAAAGTACTCATCTTCAATTGAACCAATCTCAATTAAATGTTATATATTAATTTTCATTGATAAAGGACAAATAGGAAAAGGCAAAAACTCTCGATAGAAAGACGGAAGATCAGTAAGTTCAGCATATTTTTCGCCTTGATTCTAAAGGCTATATGAATTAATTAATGACTTAAGAGAATTGACATATTGTCGTGCTGCAGGATAACACGTTTGAATACGATTTGGTTCTAGCCGAAAATTGATGTGAAATTTGCGTTGAAGACATTACCACTTCCCTAAGAACTCCGCAGACACCATCTGCACAAGGACATTTAGGCTTGCCTAATTCCTCATCTACTGACACTTTCATTGAGGAACTGTCGCCAGTTGCGCTGCTGACATTTCTCTCTGGTGGAAAATAGTAAGAAAACTGCAAGACTCAGACGTAATAACGTCCGAAAACTATAGGAAACAGTTGAAGGAGGCTAAATAGCAAAGAATACTTAGGTCTTCCCACAGAAGAAAGCCATCGTAATACTCGTCGTGTAGGGGAAGGGAGCTAGTTCATAAAACAATCTGAATAGACAAACAAACAAAAAAAAACATATTGTGCCGCTTGTACAGCTTGATTCATGGATTTTGGCCCTTGCAAAAAGTAAGTAGATAGACTAAGAGCGAGTTACTCATCACTACTGGCGAACTGGGTCGCACAGGTCTGGCCGCACAGTCATAACATCCAAAACACTGTCTGATCATGTCGCGGTACACTCCGTCTTAAAAAAAAAAAACAATATTCTTTCAAGCGTCCCATTACTAACAACTACGTCTGTTGACTAAACAATGTCATAATGACTTATATTTTCTTGACATGGAGTGTCCTACAGCTATGAGCACATATTATTTTCATTCTCTCTCTTTCCTCTTCCCCTCTTATGCACGTTTGTGATTAAATTTCTTCCTTGTGATGCAAAACATAGCTCGCTCACTATTCTAATAAGCAAGGACAAGGGCCAAGATCGTGGAATCGAGCTGTAATGGGTATTACTACATTGACAATACTAGAGAACTTTGTGTGCAGTGTGTTGGAGAAACCCAAAAAAAGTTTGACAAGGCATGTGTGGAAAATGTCACCGATGAAAAATTCACATGTGACCAACGCGAGTAATAGTACTATAAAATATTCAGAAATGTTTCAAGAGCAAAATTTGTGTTGTAAATGTTGGGTTTTAAAGTGTTTCCTATATTTGTCATACTATGTCGAAATCACTCCCATTATGGGAGAAGCAGACACTTCGGTATTGATTTATATATATTTTTAATATAGTGATGTAAAATGAATTCATTGGCACCAGATATGTAAAATGTACGGAAAACATGTTCATACATGTTAGGGGAATAATTATAATTAAATTGTCATACATTGTTCCCAAAATTAACATCTTTTCTTAGCTTGTCGAGATGTTCCCAAATGACCCTATATTATAAAAACAGAACAAATGAACACCAACTATGCCGAATGCCGTACCTCCTACCGAAGCAACAAAACCATTGAAATAAAAGTTGTCATTTTCGGCTATCTGTCCCTAGGTAACTCAGTGCTAGAACTCTGGTTCGATATTTTAGATAGATAGATGGATTTATTGAGTAATATTATACAGATGTTATATTATCGTGATTTTCTCTAAAATACACTGCACGGGTCTTCCGACGTTACGTGCTTTGTACCTAAAACAAGTCGTACTTTGTAGGTTTCACTCCCCTCACCTATGATTATATACAATCACTCTCTAAGAGAACATACATATTAAAATTAAAATGGCACAACAAAACACATTACATAATATATCCTAACCTAAAACAGACATGCAAATGTATAATTCGGTAGATACCATCATCCCTTCGTCAGTTCGTATCACGAACTTCCACTACTGCATTTCTAACCTGTCTCGCCTTCAAGAGAAACAATCCATTCTTTTGTTCGTATTCTCTATTCCCCATGAGGTCAAGACATGCAAGCGAACTCCTATTCTGACTTAGCATCGAGGATGGTAGATATTTTCTCCGTACTTGTTCCAATTCGACACACTAATAAAATATGTCTGTAAGAGTCCTTTTCTCTGCAAAGGGGACAAAGGCGCTCTGCTTCTTCGTTGACAATTTTATTACCCTTCCATGCCCCCAATCTTAGCCACGCTAAACCTGCACTACTGTCTTTGTTACAAGAATTTATGTAGTCACACCTTCCCCAGTTAAGCATGAGATCTGATTGTAAATTTAGTGAGGACTTTTCCGAACATTGGAGCTCAATCTCTTGCCTCTCGATATCAATTAATCGCATCTTCACATTACGCCATATATTCCTCCTGTTATTATCACCTCTATCCCACACCCATCCCATTCCTCTATGATGCAGCCCTCTCTGCAGATTATAAACCTACCCTTTTTCCCAACCCTCTCTTTGTATTAGGCGTTGACTGAAGTTAGGCCTATAGTTGTGATGAATAAGAACGAATTATGATTTTCTTTTCCTTGAGGTTCTCTCAATCCTCTCCACGTCGTACATTTCATCGCCATTTAATCCTGCCTTTGTTTTGATTTCTTATCATTTCAGCATAATTATGAAACAGAGTGACCCGCGATGATCCTCGTGATATCAGTTGAAGGTGACTAATCAGGAGGAAAGTCTCTCTGTAATTCGCACCATAGATCAATCAACAACGTCGGGGTGAATAGGGCGAGACTTAATTCCTGAACCTGTTTCGCGGAAGCGCAATGTTTCAATATAGGCTATAAAATATATCGTAAATGGACAATTAAATCACTCTCAGAAAAATCGCTTGAGCATAGTGACAGTAAGATGTGGGCAGGTGCATTGCATGTTGAAATCGTAAATTTTTTTAGTCATATCTTAGTATAGGCTAGCTATGTATTTATTGCTTCTAAAATAATGTGTTTAATAGCTATTTTATTTTTATTTATATATATTTCTTCCTATAACCATTACAGGTTGTGTTGAAGACTTAATACTGCAATCCTGTGTACATTCTGTCGTCTTCACAAATGGATACAACTCCACGAAAACGGTCTAAAATTATAACATTAGCAGAGCATTCTTCTATGACACAGAGGCAAATTGCTGCAGAATGTCACATCGGTTTGGCTACTGTTAATTCGATCATAAAACGATACAGGGAGACTGGATCCATCACACCCCAGAAAAAAGGAAACTGTGGCCGGAAAAGGAAGACTTCACCTGCAGATGAACGTTTAATTGTCAGGAAAAGTAAATTAAATCCTAGACTAACTGCTGTCGACTTAACCCGCGAGTTAATGGCTACCACTGGGGCGAATATTCACGTCACAACAGTGCGGCGTAGGCTTTTGGAAGCTGGACGAAGGGCTCGTAAGCCTATTAAGAAGCAACTGCTAACCCCTGTTATGTGCAAAAAACGCTTAATGTGGGCAAAATTACATCAACACTGGACAGTGAATGACTGGAAGAATGTACTTTTTTCCAATGAGTCTCATTTCGAGGTCCACAACCACCGTGTTTCTTACGTACGGAAAGGATCAGAAAAAGTAACAGCAGTTCATCTCCAACAAGCACCCAAATACCCCCCTAAAGTAATGTTTTGGGGTTGTTTTACACATGAAGGGCCTGGAGCATTAATACCTATCAAGGGAATGATGAATTCTGACAAATATATTCACTTATTGGAAACCAGAATCGTACCCCAGCTGCAAAAATCATTTCCGGATGGCAGAGGTGTGTTCCAACAAGACCTGGCACCATGCCATACGTCTCGAAAAACTACAGAATTCTTCAACAAGAAGGATATTCAGGTACTCCCCTGGCCAGGCAACTCACCCGACATCAACCCCATTGAGAACTTGTGCCAATTTGCAAAAGAAGAATGCAAAAAATGGATTGTTCTACAAAGGAGAAGATGATTTCTGCCCTCATTGGTGTATGGTTTCGAGATGAAGAAATGAAGAATATTTGTGGGAAATTAGTGGAATCCATGCCAAATCGTGTCAGAACTGTTATTAGGAACAAGGGAGGCCACATAGATTACTGAGGTATGTCTTAGATCCTTTTTTTTTATCCCGTTTGAGTGTTTTTGCATAAGTAATTACGTTGTTCGGATTAATTTGCATGCTACTGTATATAAAGCCTAAAAATAGCTATTGATCCGTTGCCTGTGTGTTTTTAAAATAATGTGTTTAATCTGTAACTACAGTCAGTGTATTGTTATTAGTATCTCTTTGTTGTTACCTATTGCTTTAAAAATAACGTGTTTAACTTGTAATTTTAAGTCAATTTTTCTACTATTCCTTTACTGTTTACATTTGTTTCTAAATCTTTTGTATTGCCCCTACTATTATATGTATTTTGCCCTTCAAGAATTTCGTTATTCGTTAGTTTAAGTCATTAATTGTCTTATTATTTTGATTATTGTACTTGTTCCTGAATCACGTATGTAACTTGTAACCGTAAATCATTGCTTGTAATATCCCTTCATTACTCTCAACTGTTCCATTGTTCATGAATTAAGTATTAATTTGAAAGTGAAAGTCAAACTTTGTTATATTAATCTACTGTTGATTATATTTTTAAGGTCATGTATTTACTCTGAAACGGTTAGACATTCTTGTGTACCTTTTATATTGATTATTCCTAAAACATCTCATTACTCTTTAACAGGATCCATTCTTTCATGAAGATGCATTCTTATACATAATTCATGTGAATTGTAACTGTGACCACTATTTTATATTATAGCTTTACTATTGTTTATTGGTTATAAAATATGTATTTTGATGCCAACTATAACCCTAATATACCTCAGAGTGAAATAGGGTTTATTAAATTGGATTTAAAAAAATCATAAATGGTCGTGCCTTCCAGTTTTTCGATGCAGTAATTTTCTAAGATGACGTCACATATGTCAGCATTCATTTTCTCTTCACTATCACACAGGATGAAATTGGGAGAAGAGAAGATATTCAGCCTATGGAGGTCTCGAATATGGTAGTCATTGTCAGTAACGAATCTGATTTACTACATGCATTGAAAACAGTTTTGAATTTCAGTGAACCAACTTTCACTAATTCCTGTTGTTAGGTAGTTTCCAAATTTCGTTTTGAAATATTACACTGATCCCTTCTTTAATATACAGGGTGTTAAAAAAGGTATCCACTATTTTAGGAGGTTTTAGTATGTATCAAAACAAGAAAATAATGTCTAATAAACAGCGGTCCTACAACACATACTTTCTGAGATCTGAACACTTATTCGTAGGAGGTGCTCAATGTGATGTCCATTCATGGCAATGCATTCCTCCGACCTTCGGCGTAAGCAATCACGCACCTTTTGAAATTGACCTGGTTGTTCTTGATAACCAAAAGTTTAGGGGATTTAGGTTTGGGGAACGAAGAGGCCAAGGTGTGGGGCCTCCCCATCAATCCAGCGGTCCTGAAATGTCAGCGTCAGGTGTTCACGCACATTGCGGAGAAAATGTGCTGGTGTGCAATCATCTGTAGTCTTTGCTGACATGGCACATACTCCAGCAAGGTAGGCAATACGTTAATAAGAATGTCATGATAACGAGCCCCAGTTAATCTCTGTGGTAGCACGTATGGCTCTTAATCTATCGCCAAGAACGCCTACCCATCGTTGAATGAGAATCGGTGCTGATGCCTTGGTTCTTCAAGTGCATGGGAATTTTCATCAGCCCACACATGCTGGTTACGAAAATTCACAACACCATCTCTGCTGAATCCCGCTTATATCTGAAACGAAACTTTTTTTTTCAATATTCCTTGCGATGTATCAGTATTCCATCAACTACGATATGGTAGTCTGCTGTATTTTAAGACAAAAAATGCACTGCCATAAATGGACGTCACATTGAGAACCTCCTATGTATAAGTGTTCAGATTTCAGAAAGCATGTGTTGTGGAACATTTGTACTTGTTTTGATGCATACTATCACCTCCTAAAATATTGGACACTTTTTTTAACATTCTGTATATTTTACTTGGGAATAAGAGGCGTTTTCCTTCTGGCTCGTAGAGAACAAGATCTAATCTTTACAAGTAGTTTTCAATTTTACCTCTCTACAAAAAAAAATGATCAAATATATTTCGAAAGTATAAAAATAAATAAATAAATAAATTAATTAATTAATTAATTAATTAATGAGTGAATGAATAAATAAATAATAAGTAAATTAATGAATGAATAAGTAAATAAATAAGTAAACAAACAAATAAATTAGAATAAACAAAAGGTGGCTGGAAACGGAAGAAAACTGCAGGATGAAAAGCAGAACGAAGACTTCTATCTTCGACATCAAGGAAGAGAAGAAGAAAGAGCAAACTCTGTGAACGATATTATTGCTCTCTTTTCATATAGGAAATTTTATCAGTCATGTTAGCATGATATTTTAAACAAGACAATGAACCAAAATATACATAGTACAGTGAAAATTTAGCTCATTCTATCCACCTGTCACTAGCAGAAATTATTTGATCCATTTTCCGCATGTCGGGCTCACGTTATCCGAACGGATAGAACATCGCTTTTCCGCGCCGGTGGTACCATGTTCAATTCGTGAATAAAAGCAGGGTTGGAACAAGTTCATATATATTTTCTGTTATTCCTTCATATATTCATAATGCATCATCATATTCAAGAGCTCAAAGTAATGTACAATTTATAATTTATCATTTACATAGAAGCAATTACATGGAATTACAACACCTGCACAAATAGCCACAGATTATATCAGGAGCCGGAAAGTCCTTCCGAGTCACTTAATATGAAACTCATTACAAACATGCTGTTTTCATGAAACATGTATAACATGAATACATATTCTATATGAAATTTTATAACGCAATGCCTCTTCCGATGCTACTAGATGTTTCTGAATTCTAGAAAACGAAATTCTTGAGATGTGGATAAATAGCTGAATAAAGACACCAAACCATAGTTATAAGTTTTCGTGTCTGCCGTGCATCTCTCGGAAGCACGGTAAACCAGGGCTACTTTGGTTTTCGGGTTACTTTGACAGTTTTCGGAGTTACTTTGACACTGTGCTTATCAAATATTGTCTTTATTGCTAATATAGTGCTGTTGGTGCAGTATGCGAATAACTGTCAACTTCTGGAATAATAGTTATCTTATACGAGTAGGTTACCCGTATGTTATTATCAAAGCTCGGAACTTGGGGACTTGTGTGTCGTGCGCATGAGTAAGGTTACAGGTACAACGTATACAAAGCTCAAGCTGCAAGTGCTCAGGGACAGTCGTATGTACTAAGAAAGTGGTCACATCGAATGGCAAGAAGACGAACGAAGAAACTGTGTCATGTCGAAGTCAATGACATTAAGAGAATTACAGGTAAATGGTCTGTCTAAGGAATGAGAAAATACGTGTTATTCGAATGGGTGTTATGGAAGTTTGAAAATACATTTCTTAAATTTCAGATACAGAATTTCGTGGAGGAATTCTGAGGAGATACATTATTTTCTTCTAATGCAGAGTTTATATTTTGTAAGTTGTGCCACACATAAACTAGAGCTGGAAACGGGCATTCATTGAAAGACATTACAGTCCTTTAAATTGATGGAAAATTTGTCCATAGCCATGGAACAAGTCGTAGAGGGACCTTCCCTAGTAGTGATATACTAATTGAAAACTATTTGCGAGAAAAATTTAGGATATACTTATATTTCTCAGATACGAGATCTGCTGAAAATCGAACAGGAAACAGTGACAGTGAAAATATTCAGTATTTTATTTAGGCCCAAGACTTTATAATAAAATTTCAAACCATTTTCCAAATTTTCAATTTTTTAAAATTGAAACTTTTAAAAAAGAAATTTGTAAAATTATCCATGATATATACTAGTAACAAATGTACTTTTTTTACCTTTTATTTCTATCGACTATATTCATGTTTTTATTGAATATTACTGGCTTCTGTCGGATTGTCAACTTATATTAAATGTGTATTTTTCTGTCTTTTTCTCTTTCTGCTTTATTCTTGCTCTTGTGTTGTATTTATTGGTTTGAATTAAGTTACTTACTGCATTTAGTAAACTGTCCTTGTAAATTTTATGTTATATTATTGACTAAGACCACACCGTACACGAGCCTGGCTCTTACGGTAGTGGCTAGAAACATTTTTATTTTATAAATGCAATTTGTACTCACTAGGTAGCTAGTTAAAATAAATAAAACAAAAAATTAAAGTCACTTCATGTGACGTGGAAATGAGTTTCCTTCGTTTCAAATCATGTTTAATTAACAGACGAAGAATTTATGGGTTCGAAAATCTTCGAATGCATGTAGTCATACACTGTAATAAAATATACAGAGCAGAACTGTAAATTTGATGTATTTTGCATGTTTGTTTATATATATGCTTAAAATTACTTGTTTCAACCTACCATAATATTATCATTATGTTGTTCCAGCCAGGAACCACTTTTATAGCAGACCTGACAGTACCTCTGTGCTGGAAGCGGGAGTTTGTTGACGTTGAAGTCCGGTCGCTTAGCCACGTTCAAAGACAGAAGTCCCCAAGTTCCGAGCTTTGGTTATTATTGTGCGTAATTATATCGGCAGTTGGGGTCTTTGCTATTGTTTCCAATATTATATTGACATGCTGATTTTAGGTCGAGTTTCATTGAATAAATAAGTTAACAGAAACGTCTTCCCAAATTACAGTGGTTCGATATTATAAAAGTAAGCCTGGAAGTTGAGGATACAAAACCTATAGGCCTACTAGGGAAAGTTTCGATGAAGCTTTAAAGGCTGTAGGAAATAAGTAATGAAGGCGGCGGAAATATATAACTAGACAGTGGATGCGGGATGACTTATCGCTGAAAGTAAGTGCACATTTACTATATATTACATTTTTTTCATTCAGACCATTGGCTGAACATGCTACTGTATCTCCGTACAGTCAGAAGGGAAAGAAAAAAACGTACTGTAGTACTGTAGTACATACCTTGCAAGGTTCAGTCCTCGTCATCATTGATGCAATTACCAGCGTTGCAGTAAACGACGATATATTCTCGTAAGTTGTCGAAGCTGAAGAATCGTCTTCGCCTATCGCTTAAACAGTTTTTGTATCGAGAGAATTTCTGAAGAAAACCTCTAAAATGGAGATCACTCAATTTCTTTAGAGGAATATTTGTACTGAGCATCATGTTGCACGTGTCGTTAGACCCGCACAACTAAATGATGATGATGATGATGATGATGACGATGATGATGATGATGATGTAGATGGTTCCTCAGATTTCATTTCAACGCATTTCCTGTGCGATGTACTGTTGCAATGTTTCTCTATAGCCTGAGTTGTTCTGGTTTTTATTTCAATTTTACATACATTACACACGATATTGTCTTCGTTAATACATAAAATGTCACTCTCATACTTCTTAATTGTATTTATTATCTCTGAGCGAATTTAACGTTTTTCTATTATGAATGGATCGCACAACATATTCAACGCATACTAAATACTTGGGCAGGATAACACAGCTGCACACATTGCATTGCAATGTTACTATGAACTTCGTTTTGTACGCTGCTGTACTCGCCAGGTACACAGAGGACGGACGGCGCGGCACGTGCCATATACTCTGATACGAAAAAAATTCACTTTCCCTTAAGTCATCCCGCATCCACTGTCTATATATAACATAAACTGAACTATCTTTGTATACAAAATATGGGATGATTACCCAGGAAATTCAGCTCACTCCACCGTTTTAACATCGCAAGGAGAAAAATTAATTGCTGATACATTGGAAACTGTTACAGATAGGGTATTCGCCACGACAAATAGTGACGTATGAATCATTTTGAGCAAATTTTTGAACAAGAAAGGTAGAAATATTCACCAAATAATATTTCTGGTAAATGGAATGGAATTTACGGGAGGAGGATACTATGGCTCGGCACTGCGACCTGTTACCATGTTTTGCGCTAACCCTCAAGCTAGGCACATTCCCAAATCCACACCGGCTGACTTTACTAAGGTTCGCTGCTCACCCAAGTTTCGACCTGTTCAGTCCTCTCAAAGAAATTGATCCATCCATCTCTTCATAGATCTTCCTCTCTCTCTTCTGTCTTTAGGCTTATATTGTTACATCTTTTCGGGAATACGGGAATCTGGCATCCGTGACACATGATCATAATAATTTTCTTGATATGCTTTTATTATTTAAATTAAACATGTTCAGTTCTTCCCTCATTGCCTCATTATATTCTTTATCTGGTAAGAATTAGTCTGAAAATTATTCCTGAGCCCCTTATCATAGACAGGGTGTCTTACGTGCCACGAATCTACAACATGGCACTTCCAAATTTATGTTGCTTCCGAAAGAAGACTTTTTAAGGATTTTATCATCTTCAGCCGCGGTTGGAATCGCGAATTTCGTATCTAGTGGAACGAAGGGCAACCACTAGCTAAACTGCGGAGGAGACGTACGCACGCCTGGTAATTACAATGCTCTAATTGGAAATATCGAATATACATCGGTTTTCACATTATCGCTGACGTTTGCAGATAACATACTGTATAGTTGCCTCGTTTAATTATTAGGCAGCGGCATTCCTTTTAAGATTTGTAGGTCTTTATTGCATGCACCGATAATAAAATGAAAATGCGACGTTGTCACGTCACGTCTTGTTTGTTGCTGCTATATATTAATATAACATGGATATGGGCTAGGCTTAATTGCTCAAAGCATGAGTTAATTTGAAGATTATTTATATTATTTAGATTATTTATTTTAAATTAATTATTTAAAGAACTGTAATATAATTAATTTTCACTGTGACCTAGAACAAGACACACTGCTAAAATTTGCAACTCTGGTTTGTACACTCCGCGTGGAGTATTGGAGCGGCCTTCAAAAGACTTGACGACGACAATGGACAGCGCGACATAATTAAAATTATTGAAACTACAAAGCTTCCGTCCTCTTTGACACCGCTAGCCTACTAATTGAACGTGGCTACTTTACATGTAATGTCGTAGTAGGCTTACGTTATATCATCATATGAAATGTTTCCAACAGTGGAGGAACCGCTGGGAGAAGTGTGTGTAGTCCCAAGAAGACTACTTTAAAAGAAATTAGGAATGGTCAGGGTCCGTCTGTGCTTATCTGCTTAGCAAATATTAATTATTAGAATACTTGTCACATTATTTATTCAGTTCAACGTTTTGGGCTTAAATAAGCCATCTTCAGAGGAAATTATGCCTAAAAATACATGAACAGAATTGGTACATGTGTGTATAGTACAATATGGATAAATTAGTTAATTATGAGTCTCTACCGTGACAATAGTGAACTTAAATGGATTAAAATGTTAAAACAAGGGCTATATGAGCCAAGGTCATAGATTATTATGAGCCATGGCTCATATAATTAATTTAAGTTCACTATTGTCACGGTAGAGACTCATAATTAACTAATTTATCCATACTGTACTATACACACGCATGTACCAATTCTATTCATGTATTTTTAAGCATAATTTCTTCTGAATATTTAAGCCGAAAACGTTAAACTGAATAAATAATGTGATAAGTATTCTAATAATTAATATTTGTTAAGCAGATAAGCACTGACGGACCCTGACCATTCCTAATTTCACTGTATTAGCTTATCGGTCCTCACCATGTCTTTCAAATTTACTTTGAAAGAGATTAGGTTTTCAGAATTCCAGGTGAACAGTTGTATTTTTTCCCGGTCAAAGGTTGCATGATAATCCAGAAATTGAACGTGTATTTAATAAACGTTTAACCAATGAAGTAACAGAAAAAATCGGAGAACTAAGAGTGATAAAGAAACCAAATGAACTTTTTACGCACTTTAAAATGGAGAAAGCAATAGGTACTTAGCATTATGAATGTTACTGGATTTCTTTACTGCCGTGATATCACTAATCGAACCTGCATATACTGTAATAAATTATAGTGTACATTTTTTCTTGTAGTCGTAATATATTTCTGATGGTGTTAAAAGAGGGGGTCTCATGGCCTTAATTCCACCAGAATAAATAAACAAACAAACAAACGGACGAACGGACGAAGGAATGAATGAATGAATGAATGAATGAATGAATGAATGAATCAATGAATGAACGAATGAATGAACGAATGAATGAATTTTATTAACTACAGTATCGACTAACACGAATGGAAATGTGTGTTTTATATGTACATGCGTCGTAATTGCCAAACAGATTTGTGTTCTCTTACTGCAGTTGTATTAAAAAGAGCAGCGACGCTCATCTCGCCTGCACTTGTGGAGCATCAAGAGCGCTCGTGTGGACTGTGTACTTCTTTCCTTCACGCCGCGAGTATGAAGAGTTGCAGTGGCGAACTTTTAATTTTATATTAAGAAAACTACAAATATTTGTTGCACTTCTTCTTCGTTATTTTATTGTATTTTGTAAGTACTATTAGCAATTATAACTGATCAACTCATCATGTTTTTAGTAGGTTGTTTTACGACGCTTTATCAACATCTCAGGTTATTTAGCGTCTGAATGAGATGAAGGTGATAATGCCGGTGAAATGAGTCCGGGATCCAGCACCGAAAGCTCATCATGTTAGGAATGCTATCCCTTAAATTGGAATAAATATATATTTATATATCATTTTCTGTATTTAATATCTAAATGAATTTTGAAACAAAACCAAACATGTTGAAATAGATTATTTCCTTTACAATATTAAAGTAACAAATATGTATAAAATCAAAGAACTAGAAATACATTGTTCCAAAGTTCTCAACATAAATGTCAAAATGATGATGGATGAGTGGAAAAGAAAAAAATTCTCTCCGGCACCGGGATTTGAACTCGAGTTTTCAGCTTTACGTGCTGATGCCCTATCCACTAAGCCACACCGGATTCCCATGCCGATGTCGGATCGAATCCTCTTAGTTTAAGTTCCACCTCTTGGGTTCCCTCTAGTGGCCTACCCTCATGCACTGCGTCACAGATGTATGACAGTGGCACAATGTCCACACATGTGCAGAGGTGCACTCATTATGAGTGACTAAGTGGCCGGGATCCGACGGAATAAGCGCCGTCTTAAATCACAAAGTGATTACTTTTCGCATATCATATTATATGGACGTGGAAGTGGACGTGAGGCCAGCAGCCGGTTGGTCTGTGGCGCCACGGATTATTATTATTATTATTATTATTATTATTATTATTATTATTATTATTATTATTATTATGTAAATATGAAGATATGTTCTTATAAGTCTCTGACGTTGTTAGTCATTTTGTTTCGTTGTACGATGTATCACTCTTGCTATTTTGCTGCGGGCAGATAAATGTCTTAGAACTGACCCTATGACTAAATTTATAGATAGCTTGTAATAGAGTTCGTAGACAGGTGGTCCATTAGCTGCTGTCACGGCTACTTATATTGTATGACATCATTATATAATTTATTAGAATATTCGTTATAGAGTTAAATCGTAGCAGCTTTCGTCTCCTCGAGGTCACACGTGGTCAATACCTGCTTGCAAGAGGATCACGGCCGTGTGATTCACGGCAGAAGCACGCGGAACACCCAAATAAGAAAGAAACGCTGACATGCCATCCTAGTGAGAGAGGTTAGTTAGCTTGTCATGTCAGCCGACCTGTTTAGGAATAAATACTTCACGTCCTAGCGAAGTAAGTGAATTAACACTTCCTGCCTAATTTATAGCGAACGGTTCAGCAAATGTTGAAGTCTTATTTAGTCAATAAA
Source organism: Periplaneta americana (assembly GCF_040183065.1). Classification (NCBI taxonomy): domain Eukaryota; kingdom Metazoa; phylum Arthropoda; class Insecta; order Blattodea; family Blattidae; genus Periplaneta; species Periplaneta americana. Next base: position 62,428,154 of record NC_091128.1, read on the forward strand.
TTTTATCGCTTATGATTAACAATTTAACAGAGACAGACAGTTTTTTTAATCACAAATGCTCAAAATGTATACTGCTGTGAAAATTTCGCAATTCATTTAATGGATTACGTACAGCTTACAGCAGTAACATTTTGGAAACATTCAACATTTTTTCCCTCCAATTACTGTATCTTGTAAAATAATGAATATTAGTATGTGTAAAACACTGTCCTTCTGCTCTATGAAAAAATTTTTTTTTTTTTTTTTACGATTTAAAAAAAATTATTTACTTTTTTTTTTTTTTTTTTTCAAAATTCAGTTCACTGTGCAGCGATGAAATGTTTCTCACATAACTCAAAAACTAAACAATATTCTGTGATTAAACTTTTTGTGCGTATTTATGCATTTCATATCTACACTATGATGCCAGCTCACTTTTCTACCTTTGACAGATTGTCTGATAAAAAAATAAATTCATTTAAAAATGGTCAGATATCAGTATTTTCTTCTAACACAAATTAAAAAAAATATATTATTTATTAAGGAATGTAGTTGAAAGAACATGATATTGTAAACATGGGCTTCAGCAATAAAATAAGAGAGAGAACATGAAAAAGTTAACAAGTTTATGAGTTATGAGGGAAACGCTTCATCACTGCACAGCAAACTGCCACCATTTTGAATTTTGAAAAAAATATATATATAAATATATTTTTTTAAATCGTAATATATATTTCATATAGCAGAAGGACAGTGTTTTACACATACCAATTTTCATTATTGTACAAGATACAGTAATGGAAGAAAAAAATGTTGAATATTTCCAAAAATTTTACTGCTGTAAGCTGTACCTAACCTCTTAATGTAATCAATCAATCAACCAATCAATCAATGGCGCTTCGGTTCGTTTTCGGGCCATGACCTCCCCAACTGTTTTCCTCCGTTCTTCTCTATTTCTTGCTTTCCACTTCTTTATATGGAACAGGATCACAGCGTCCTTTCCAACCATGTCTTCCCATCGGGTTCTGGGTCTTCCAACCAATCACTTCTCTGCAAAGTGTCCTTCCAGAACTTTCTTTGGTATTCGTCCCTCTTCCATTCTAACGAGGTGTCCACCCCATTGTAATCTCCTGATGCGTAAATAAGTTTGACAATGCCACATCATCATACAAGGTATACAGAGTGTTAAAAAAGTATCCAATATTTTAAGAGGTGATAGTACCCTATGCATCAAAATAAGAAAAAATGTCTAGTGAACATGGGTCCAACAACACATACTTTCTGAGATCTGAACACTTGTTCATAAGAGGTCCTCAATGTGACGTCCATTTAAGGGAATGCATTTTTCTGCCCTACAATACAGCAAACTACCAGATAACCATACCGTAGTTAACAACTCTGGCAAGAAATACCGAAAAGAAAAGTTTGTTTGCGGATATGAGCGGGGTTCAGCAGAGATGGTATTGTGAATTTTCGTAATCAGCATGTGTGGGCTAATGGAAATTCCCATATAATGGAAGAAACAAGGCATCAGCACCGATTCTCATTCAACGTATGGGCAGACGTTCTTGGCGATAGATTAAGGGCCATACGTGCTACCAGAGATTAACTGGGGCTCATTATCACGACTTTCTTATTATTGCCTACCTTGCTGGAGTATGTGCTATGTCAGCAAAGACTACAGATGTGGTTCATGCATGATGGCACACCAGCACATTTTTTCCGCAATGAGCGTGAACACCTGACGCTGATATTTCAGGACCGCTGGATTGACTGGGGAGGCCCCACACCTTGGCCTGCTCGTTCCTTAAATCTAAATCCCCTAGACTTTTGGTTATCAAGAACAACCAGATCAATTTCAAAGAGTGCGTGATTCCTTACGTCGAAGGCAGAGGAATGCACTGCCATGAATTGACGTCACATTGAGCACCTCCTATGAACAAGATGTTTAGATCTCAGAAACTGTGTTGTAGGACACATGTTTGTGGACTTTTTTTCTTGTTTTGATGCATACTAACATCTCCAAAAATACTGAATACTTTTTTAACACTCTGTATAATTCATGGTTCTATCCGATTCTCCAGATGCCATTTGAACACACCGGAATTTTATGTAATATTATTCCTATTATACACTTCCGATGAGCTCGACTGCATTGAAGTATTATGTACATTAATAAGAAGTATTACACTGAACCCACCGCTGTGGAGTAACGGTTAGGCATGCCTGATCGTGAAACTAGTGGTCCGGGTTGAAATCCTGGTTGAGACAAGTTACCTGGTTGAGGTTCTATGTGAGGTTTTCCTTTAACCAATTGAAGCAGAATTGCTCGGTAACTTTCGGCGTTGTACCTCGGACTCATTTCGCAATTACAATTTAATTACATTTCCCTCTTTCATCATCATCATCATCATCATCATCATCATCATCATCATCATCATCATCTTCTCAGTTTCTAACCCATATTTCGGGATTGTTTCGTTGTAGAATCGGCTGCGAGCCACACCGAACTTGGAGCCCGTGGCATGCGATTGTTAATTGCTGGTGATAGTGCTATGTACCGTGTGCTCTGCCCTGGGCTCATGGAAACCCATGGGGCCGGGGTTGAAGGACCGCGGTGATATCTACTTGGAAAGGTAAAAGGATATCTGCAAGCTGTAGGGGAGTTCGACTGCGCGCAGACCCAAAATTTTACCCGCTCTGAAGTAGTCAACTGCGCGCGCGGTCACATTTCGAAATGTTTCAACTGCGCGCGGTGGTGAATTTTTGAGTGAAGTCAACTGCGCGCGGAGGAAAACACAAGTTAAGTTCGCAGTACAGCACTTTCTTCCCATTTTCAGAGACTTAAGACTCTCTACGACTGCTAAGCTAAACCAGTCATAGGTATGGTTAAAAATGCTTCGTCATATATTCGTGCCCATAATGGGGCACTCGTCAAGGTATTTAAAAAGACACGGAAACTATTTTCATTTCTTATGATGATGATGATGATGATAATAATAATAATAATAATAATAATAATAATAAGAAGAAGAAGAAGAAGAAGAAGAAGAAGAAGAAACGCATTTAAAAAAAATTCAAAAGTGTTGTAGCTCCATTTCTGTACTTTAACATCAATTCCTGTATATACTGCATATTTCAAGTTTATTGTTAGATCGGTGAGGTCTATCTGTATCATTCATTTTAATGTAGGTGGTTCTCTGAGTTTGAATGATAGTGTCAACAAAATTTTGAGAGAGAGAGAGAGAGTGTGTGTGTGTGTGTGTGTGTGTGTGTGTGTGTGTGTGTGTGTGTGTGTGTGTGTGTGTGTGTGTGTGTGTATACTGTGAAAATTAAGGCCGAAAGCCCTGTGGAATGCCTCACAAGCATTGGTTGTTTTTTCAGAACTTATAGTACTGGAAGCCCAAATTTGGGGCGGAAACCCATAGTCTGAATTTATGAAGTTCGTTGTCAAATAATCAGCAAAACAGGTAACATTTTCACTGTCGGGTTTAATGTTCATTAAATCTTCAACAAAAGCATCCCCAACTTTGTCGGGAACGAGAGAAACCAAACCAAACACCCAGTGTAACCATTTAGCTATATCAGTGTTGTTATCTTTATAATCGGAAGATAGCCCTAACGCCTGAATTTTCCTCCACCAGGCCTGCGTCAAATGAAATCTACAACCTACTATTGATGAAAATGGCCGCACCTGACTAACTGCTTTGTGTATAGCTACTTCGAATTCAAACACAATGATTGATTGTTGAAACTTAATATTCACATCACCACAAGCATTTACGATTTGAGTTAATACTTTTTCGTACGTAAAACTGCTGTTTTGTTTGGCAACAAACAAAATACTAAAGGATTATACTGACCATTGTTTGAAATATGAATTGTAAATAACTGACAAAAAAAATTTACAGCAGTAGTCGAAGGTACCGTCAACAAAAATTTTGTTACTCTCACAAAACCTGACTAATGATAACAGTGTTGCCAACAGTTTTGTGCAAACATTACCAAGTCGCAAATAAAACACTCGAGCGCAGTCGACTTATTTACAGCATACTCCTCATCTCGCGCAGTCAACCTGTTTGCTGAGGTAATGCTAAACATGCTCTCGCGCAGTTGGGCAAACAGTAAACCTTTTCGCGCGCAGTTGGTACACTCTCTATTCTGAGTAGTACAATAGGCCCACCCAAGCGGGCTACGTGTGGTCATCCCCCAGCTCGTTCCCTCTAATTAAGGGAGACTAATTATGTTGGAAATATTAACGTCTATGATTGATCAGTACCATATACTATACTCGCATCCATATGTGTTTTTTCTAATCTCGCCATTCAAATATAAACTTGTGAACACGGAGGTCATAAGAGAAGGGTTATTCAGGACTTTTCTCCTTTCCCTCAATTTTACGAAGTCCAGTCCATAAATAATTTTCATTTAACTCTATTAGACATCATTTCACTTCATATTGCACTATATGCAACAAGAGCTTAGCTTAAGCGATACAACATCAAAATGGCTAATTTGAGCGCCAGCTCTGAAACCGCGGCAGGAACGCGGTATGGGCTGTAGCACTATAGTACTTGCTAAGTCACGTCCTCCCGCTCCCCACTTCCTCCGACACGATTTCAGAGTTGGCGCTTAGACTACAGTAAGTTATCCTGTTACAAGTGTCTCACAATAATGTACCGATCAGAGTCGGCGGTGCCTAGTTAGCGAGACACTATGCTTTACAGGGCTGATTCCTTTTCCGATCTGGTGTCCGTTGATGACCGTTACTGAAGACTCACAAGTCAGTTTCTTAACCTACTTTTTTATGGAATTACGTCTGATTGAGGTTATGGCTGAGAATAATTATTTATTTGTATAAATCGGAAGTCTGATTAGTATAATATATTACTAATCAGCGATGTATGGAATGGAAGGGGAAAGGAACTCGTCACCGTACCATATTATCACGTGGCTTAGTTGACGCATGAGTGATGCCTTATCGGTGTCATAGACAAAATAGCTTTTGACACCCCGTTCATACCACCAATTACTATTTCAAAACTTCCCGTAAGATAAAATCTTAAACCGAGAATAATCTGTTGGGCTAAACTACCGCTGAGGTTGTTTCCTCCTTCATGCAAAAAAAAAAGTCGACCTAATATATGTAACCAATTAAATTCGAATTTCGAAGCCGCGGTCGTATGAGAAATATAACATGCAAGATACCAGTACGAAATTAACACTTTTAAAGATCCCGTTAAAATTAAACGAACCGTTTGTTGATAATTTGTTTGTGCTGATTTAAAAAAGCTTTGTGAAACCTGACATTAGTGTTTATTTGTCACGTGCATTCAAATAATGGTCAATTTACACCTATTCCTTTTCTTTAACAACGAAAGGTTTACCTCCACCTATGAATAATTATCACTTAGTAATACATAACATTTCATGTAATGAATTAACAAATAATTATTGTAATTGCCCACATCTAACACCTTCCACACAAGTCAAATATGTAGGATTTATTATAGATCAGCATTTACGTTGGGATAAAAAAATTGATTTTATGTGTACAAGTATAAGAAAGACAATTTATAAATTCATAATAACTCGAAATTTTATCACTAAGAAGGCATTGAGAATAATATTTTTGCTTTAGTAGGCCCACAATCATTAATACAATACGGTATAATAAATTGCGGTGGAGTAGCATCATCTGTACTTAATCCATTAATTTTATTACACAGAAGATTAATAAAAATTTGTCTGATCAAAAATATGGATTACACAACAAATTTAATTTATACAGATTTTAAAGTATTGCATACTCATGAAATTTAAAAATATAGTTTACTAACTTACTACCACAGAAAGCAAATAAAACATAAATCTAATCGACATGACTATCTTACTCGAAGACAAAAGTCTACTTTCCCATTAATTGAGCCTAAATGTCATACAAGTGCAGCTCTTAAGCATGGCGTTAGTTTCGGCCCAAGACTTTATAATAAAATTACAAACCATTTTCCAAATTTGAAATATTTTAAAATTGAAGCTTTCAAAAAAGAAATTTATAAAATTATTCATGATATATAATGTTAACAAATGTGTGTATTTTTTTACATTTTATTTCTGTCGACTGTATTCAAGTTTTTATGCTCGACCATGCCGAAATGTAGTAATTATACACCTGGTAGTAGCCCTTTAATGCACTTCATTAAAGTACACCTATTCATTATAGTTCAGTTGTTCAGCCAATGAGAAATCACCATTGTACCATTATAAAACCGCAGGTATCGATTATTCTCGGATATTCAATCGAAAGACATTTAGCGAAACGTCACGGAGGCTGGAAATCCAGTACTGTCGCAGAAGGTTATGTTCTGTTACTATAATAATTAGCGTTAACTGTAAATAATATTCAAATAATTTCAATTTGTCATCTCGTTTTCCAATTCTAAATCAATTACCAGGTTATATCAATATTAATGTTCATGTTATTCTCTAGATTATATCTAGGTCAATGACATTCGTCCCTCGGAAAAAATCAATACTTTCGCGTCTGCGCACATCTCACAATTTAGAAGGTCATTTCCGCTCTTCACTTAGATAACCATAACATGAATACTTATGAATAATTTCAAGTTAGAAATATGATCGAGCATAAAAGGTCGTATGAAACTTGCCTATAATGGTAATTAAGACGCTCGTATGAAAATTATGAAACTCGCTTGCGCTCGTTTCATAACCAAACATACTCGCGTCTTAATTACTACCATTATAGGCTCGTTGCATAATGTACTAATATTAAATATCACTGTCTTCTGTCTGATTGTCAGTTTATATTAAATGTGTCTTTTTATCTTTCTTCTTCTTCTTCTTCTTCTTCTTCTTTGCTCTTTTGTGCTATTTATTGGTCTGAATTCAGTTACTTACTGTATTTAGTAAACTGTCCTTGTAAATTTTATGTTATATTATTGACTAAGACCACACCGTACACAAGCCTGGCTGTTACGATAGTGGCTAGAAACATTTTTGTTTTAGAATTTTAATTTGTACTCACTAGCTAGTTAAATAAATAAATAAATGAATAAATAAATACGTAAATAAGTAACTAAATAAATAAGTAAATAAATAAATAAATAAATAAATAAATAAATAAATAAATAAATAAATAAACAAATAAATAAATAAATAAATAAATAAATAAATAAATAAATAAAGGGAGAGTGATTATAGTTTTTTCATGAAATTATATGTCATCGTAAAGGAAGTGCAAATTTTACAATATCGAAAACCCATAAAAACGGTAGGTATGAGGTTTGCCAGTCAAGTTAATTTAACGACGTAGAAAGAAAGGCGTGGCTGTTACTTCCAAGAACTGGCCCTGAAGAGATTCAATATTTATTTGCGATTGGAGGCAAATAGCTCAGTGCATTGTAGAGATAGGAAAATCAATAGTTCAACCAAATAACCACATGACCAACGGAGTGTTCGCTGTGAAGCTACAAGTTTTTTCAATAATCCAAGACAGATGTTGCAATGTTGTCTGCGGAAGTTGATAATTGTCCAAAATAACCGACGGTTGAAGTCTGAAAATGTTATTCGTCGCTGTCCAGTATTTTTTTACAGTAAACCACTGATGTTTTAACTACACGTAGAGACTATGTCAACGGTTCGAATCTAATCTATGGTAATGGATCTATTTATTATTAATGAGATGTCCTGTGTCACGTCAGGTCAGCGATGTAATAGCAAGAGCATTTTATGACTTTGAAATCATTTGCGGGCCTGAGGCTAGACTAAAAACTTGGGTCATATTCAAAATAGTAAAGGAACAGCTTGTTGCAGTAGTATTAGGAAAGCACAAACTGTGAACGGAAAGTGAATATAAACTAATTTTCTTACATTTTTATTCTTCTTGTTCGTTTTATATTGCATGTACAAGATCAAGTATTTATACTGTATCAGTTTTGTAGACATGACATTACTGTTGTGTTTTACATTAATAACATATAACTTACGTGAAGAGTTACAAGTATCCACATATTTGTGTAATTTTGCACTTGTACTTCAGAATGAATATATAATATACTTACTTACTTACTTACTGACTTTTAAGGAACCCGGAGATTCATTGCCGCCCTCACATAAGCCCGCCATTGGTCCCTATCCTGAGCAAGATTAATCCAGTCTCTATCATCATATCCCACCTCCCTCAAATCCATTTTAATATTATCTTCCCATCTATGTGTCGGCCTCCCCAAAGGTCTTTTTCCCTCCAGTCTCCCAACTAACAATCTATATGCATTCCTGGATTCGCCCATACCTGCTACATGCCCTGCCATGTCAAACGTCTGGATTTAATGTTCCTAATTATGTCAGGTAAAGAATAGAATCCGTGCATATTTGTGTTGTGTAACTTCCTCCATTCTCCTGTAACTTCATCCCTCTTAGCCCCAAATATTTTCCTAAGATCCTTATTCTCAAACACCCTTAATCTCTGTTCCTCTCTCAAAGTGAGAGTCCAAGTTTCACAACCTTACAGAACAAGAATGTATAATATAGAGAAATATATTCTTTTACACACGAATTCATATTCCATATTTAAAACTCTTCGAAACGTCACAAATTTCAAGTAATATTGATCCTACTTTAATCATTCTAGTGAAATCCAAAGTAACCACGCAAGTCCTACCCCATAAAATAAAATAATTATGTATTATAAATTCTGAGTGGTGTTAGAGATGATGAATTAAAAAAGAAGGTTATTCTAACATGCCTAATTAAGTACTTACTTTTCTCTGGTGTTACAGTCTGATTTCTCATTGTACATATTATAAATTCTACGCTAGGAAATGTGTTTTGTTTATATTTAGTACTTATTTCTATAATAAAGTTATTTATTTATACGAAAACATGTGCCTTTATGGACAACATACAGTATCTGTGTACTTTCAAATGAAAAATAAACAAATAAATAACAATAATTTTAAAGTACAAAACGTAGCTATAGCCTATACTAATATTATCTATGTTGTAGTTTTTCCACCAATTTCTCATATTTGAATGTTAACACTGACATAAAAATTATTGTCAGTTAACCTCGCTTTGAGAGGAGGGTCAGTTTCAATAACGAACAGAATTGTTCATAGATGTAGGTAATGATGAATATGCACACTATCCTTGCAGAAAATTCGCGAAATTCTGAGTACTTCCGTGAATTAGGAACTTGAAAACTAAAACGACTATTATTAGTTAGTACTATTTTAAAGCCTGAATCACAGCATAAATCTGCCAATGGTAATTTAAGTTCAACTAGGATAGTTTCGGGATCGGCAAAATGAAGCATGTAAAAAATGTAGCCCATGTTTAAGTAAACTCTAGTTCGTAAATCTTGTAATGAACTCCTTTAAGAGAGCATTCAAAATATGATATATTAACTTCAACACTAATATTAAGGGAATATGATTGTGGGATGTAGCATATAGTTTGCTTCGAAACAACTTGTGCTTTCCTAATACTAAGCAACAAGCTGTTCCTTTACTATTTTCAATATGACTTCAAAGCTTGAACTGAAAATTACACCGCTATTATTCAAATAGCAAATAAGCGTATCTTTGCAGTTTGTGTTTTAAGATGGCTTATAAATATCACAACAAATGCTAGATCTTTTAACTACGTAACATCAATGAATAATAGAGTAATTTCACTTTTTCTTGATATGATTTCAGCAACATTCTCACATAGACAAATCTCTTCATTGCTTTCCCGCAACTCAGCCAATGGACGTCACAACTATAAGATATGTCTGTAAATTCAGTATTCACCGATGTCATGAGTTTCTCAAATGTTATATTGTTCAGAGTATAAGATCTCATGAAAATGACTCATTTAGCCATGATATCGGAAACATTTATTTTGAAAGTCTTACTGAAGAGTATCTTAATGAATACGACAAGTATATAGAGTTTTTTTTTGTCATTTCCACATACGTATAGCCTTAGGTACAGTGGAAGCTTGTATGTTTGACAGAAATCAAGTTCGACATCCTATAGTTCGTAGGAGAATTAGACATGCCCCTATACGGGCACTAAGAAATGGGTTTGCATTTGAATGGGAATTGGTTCTGTGTATTGTAGTGATACTTTTGTCACAGGAAAACAGAATATTTTATTGATTAGGACATCCATAATAATCACTGATTTTAAATTAATGAACTCTTCTTTTTCCATTTCAGAATTGTGCCGTTTGTGAGACGGAACTGTCGAAACTCACTGTGGTACTAGAAGCGCATGCACAAGTCTGGGGGCGGGCAGGAAATGCAAGTACAGTACTGTATTCGTTGATGGATAACCAATAAGAATTTGTATTCAATTCACCTGCCACACCCAATACACTTATTGGACTGAACTTTCAATTTTGTTTTGTCGAACTTAGAAGAGTCCACTGTATTTCGTCCACACCTGTGGAGTAACGGTCAGCGCGTCTGGTTGCGAAACCAGGTCGCCCGGGTTCGAATCCCGGTCGGGACAAGTTACCTGGTTGAGATTTTTTCCGGGGTTTTCCCTCAACCCAATACGAGCAAATGCTGGGTAACTTTTGGTGCTGGACCCTGGACTCATTTCACCGGCATTATCACCTTCATTTCATTCAGACGCTAAATAACCTAGATGTTGATACAGCGTTGTAAAATAACCCAATAAAATTAAAAAAATCCACTGTATTTCCATTTTTTTTAGCAAACTTTCGAATCTTTTGACCTACCAACCATAGCTACTCCATTCTCACAGATAACCCCATTTTCCCATGCAATACGTAACTATGCAAAAATGTCCTTTGATGTTGTTTCTTATAAGAGAATTAAATGTGAAAGTTCTTCTGTAACCACGAGGTATTTATTTACATCACTAATAAAACCTACAAGCTGTAAAGTATCACATTCGTGCTCTATTCAAGATACTCACAAAACAAATTTATTCCGTATCCTACTATAGGCATCCGTTTGTTCTTAGTTCTTCTGCTAGTTCTCGTAGTCTATTGGCTGTAGAATTTCTTGACAAACGTATTTTTTTCATACTATTTACTTACATCAAGTGAGAAATATCTTGGCCACAGCATCTGTAATACAGTCCTTCATGCAAGATCTATGACAGAAACGATATTTCTTAAAAATTTTGAAGGCACATCGTAACTAACTACTGTGCAAATTAATGAATGAATTAATTTATTTATTAGTAAATAAATTATTTATTTATTTAATCAATTATTTCTTTCTTTCATTGACTGATTGATTGATTTATTTATTTACTTAATTAATTAATTAATTAATTTATTTATTTATTTATTTATTTATTCATTCATTCATTTATTGCTAGTAAGTTTGAAATGAGTACAAGTTAATACAATGTGAGATAAACTATTCCACTCCTGAATGAGTAAGACTCGTGCTCAGGAGGGGATCATATCATAAGATATCTCATAACTTCACAATTCTCTTCATGTTGCGCTTCACAATGTCTTTTGACGTCACAATTTTTACTGATTGTTTTTAAATAATATGCACTGGGTGTCCCCAACATTTCCCTTACACAAAAGTAAAATGCTATAGTCTGGATTAAACTCACTGAACGTATCCTTTTCCTTATCTTCATCCATAATGTACGCGTTGTATAACTCTGCATAAACCTGTGCAGAGTTCACTAACTCACTTGCCTTTCTCTTCCTTTTTTTCTGATAATAGCTCTGGCCATTCGGAGCTCTAAAGCGCGATCTGGCGAATGTGGACATCAATTTGACATAGCTGCCATAGATGGACACAGGAGTTGTTCTGGTCTCACTTCGTGGAAGTGGCAGCATGTGTTCGTCTAGTTGCAGGTCAAGTGGAAACGTAAAAATCATACAGTTCCATATAAGAAGACAGACACAAAAGAAAGTATTAAACCTGAAGGATGGACTTGAGAGCCAGAACAATCAAACCAGATAAATATGTATGACATCTGTAATTCATGAGCTATTCCCGATTAAATATAAGAGCCACATAGCCTAACAGTTTTAATTCCGGCTGAAAATACGGTAATTTCTATAGTTCCTTATGTATCCAAATTATGCACAATTCATCCACCCCCGCTGAAATGAAAATGAATTTCGAGACGGAGAGCATTACGACCTTTCAAAATCTAATGTTCTAACCTCAAGCTAGGCGCATCCCCAAATACACATCGGCTGAATACACTAGCGTTCGCTGAGTACCCAGGTTTCGAGCAGGTAACTCCATTCGTCCCTAGGCCAGCCTTCTCCGTGCGTCGCCAGCCGGTGTTTGGGGAATGCTGTAATAATAACGAAATGGAAATGGAGAAATGGTGACGGAATGATGTATATGCCTAATGTGGGGAAACGAGAGTACCTGAGAAAAACTCAACTGCAACGTTGAAAAATCTCATGCCTGACCGGAATTCGAATCCGGACCGTCTGCGTGACCACTCAGCCACAGAATGGTATCTACCCACTTCACAAATACATATTAGGGAGACGTTCTTGCGCCAGAAAACTATAAAATTGTGCTTACAGTGATTGTTTAAATAAATAAAGAGCAGAAGAATTGTCACACTTACTTTTCGAATATTTTACTGTATGGACTAACGATCCAGCTTACTAGGGTAAAGGGAGAAGATAAGAAGTATGATGTTTGTTCTATGTTTTGTAAAAATATCTCTGCTAGTATGCTAGAAATGGGTGATTCCATGGGTAAACTACACCCAAACCGAAGGCTTGCCCATGGGATCACCTATTTATAACATACTAGCAGAGATATGTTTACACAACATAGAACAAACACACATACTCAACAACAACCACAACAAATATGCAGACAACATAATACACTAGCACAGATACGGAGATGACATACTTATAATATACAAAGGAAATAAACGACAAATACACAAAGTACACCAATACATAAACAAAATACACCCAAAACTTCAATACACACTGGAACTTGAAAACAATAACTCCATAAATTTCCTAGACATCACCATAACAAAAGTTGACAACAAACACAATTTCAAAATATACATAAACTCAACCACCATCACCACACACGTACACAACACATCTAATCACCCCATACAACACAAATATGCTGCATTCAGGACAATGGTACACAGATTACTTAACATACCCATGAGTCAACAACACTACAATGAAGAAGTGAACACAATCAAATACATAGCACAAGAAAACGGTTACAATCCAAATATAATAGACAATATCATAAGAAAGACAAAACAAAAACTTAACACAAAAACACAACACAAACACAAGAACACAAGAAATACATCACACTAACATACGAAAACAAAAAACCACATAAGATCGCATCCTTATTCAGAAAGCAGAAATACAACATACTACAAAGACACCTCAACACACAAACAAATAAATACAACCACACAGGCGTATAAAAACTCACATGTCATAATTGTGACAAGTTCTACATTGGACAGACAGACAGATCTTTCCAAACACGCTACAAAGAACACATTAAAGAAATATCAAGGGGACACAATACATCTACATATGCCGAACACATAACTAATATAACCATACATACAATAACATAAGTACAGAATGGAAATCCTACACATTCAACCCAAAAACCAAAAACTCAACACACTAGAACAATATGAAATATACAGACACACTAAGACACACCAAAATCAAATTCTTAACACACAGATCAATTTCAGAACACACTCAATATTTGACGCCACATTACAACACACAAACACACCCTTACAACAGGCAGCGATGTCAAGATGACGCTATGATCCAGTAGGTTCTGACGATGGTGTATATACCGAAACAACTGTAAGCCCACGTGCTTAAATATATAACACTAGTAAGTTGCCCATTTATCAATCTCTAATACATATTTGTCTGGAAGATACGTATTTTTAATAACCGTAATTTTTTTCCCAGAAAAAAGCGCCTAGAGAATATTTTTAAAACCTTAACCCGGGATCCCTTACGTTCTACATTTTCATTTATTATTTTTATGTACCCGGTACCGACTCTACATTTTTTTTTCCTTATATTTTGTGTTAATTTTTACTTACATGTACCTAATTGATATTTTGAATTTATTTCGAACTTTATCACTGTTAATTTTAATTTTGTTATTTTATAAATAATTATTTTGTCATTTTAAAGCCTTTGTAATCAATTTTCCAGTAAAATTACTGTTCTGTTATCAATAGCTCTCTGTAGCGTTGTGGTAAGGTGAATGACTTTAATGTAAGGGGTCACAGTTTCGAACCTGAGCTCAACTCATCTCTTTTACAAATTAGATTTATTTTAAAAATTAGATATATTTTAAAAATTAGATTTATTTTAAATGTTATTTTAAGTGATCGTGCTTCATTTAATTTTGGATATTGCCTATTATTATTATTATTATTATTATTATTATTATTATTATTATTATTATTATAAATTATTGTTAGTATTAATTATTTGTATTAATTATTGGTATTATTATTAACTGTATTTTTAATTAATAAGTTTATTATTGTCATTATTGAGTGTAATTAGTTACCACTGCCACCGGGTATATACCCATTGCAGTGTGAATAAATAAATACATAAATACATACATACATACATACATACATACATACATACATACATACATACATACATACATACATACATACATACATACATACATACATACATACATACATACATACATACATACAATATTCCGTAATACAAAACAACATGATAAGGGTGCCATGGATGTTAACGGGCCTTTTAAGTAAAACAATAATAATTAAAAAACTAAGGGTTACTTAAGCATTAGAATACCTACTGCATGCATGTTCTTATGAGAGTTTAAAATTATAATGTATTATGGAACAATCCAATTTAGCTAACAATAGCTTCATACTATTAGTTGTAACCTATTTTCTTGTGCATAAAATAAGTAAAGTCAATTCAGTGAAATGTTGTCTACTTCTCTACAAAGAAAAATGTCTGCATTTATTTAAAAGATAAAAAACAGCATTCCCCGGTATATGGTGCGAAGATGGTTGTGTCATTGTTGTTCTCATCGGTCGGAAGCCGCGTTTTATTGTCGAGACAGAGCTCTGTACTTCATGCCCCTGTCAGAGGAGTAACTCAAGACCGCTGTCCCAGTTAGGAGCGTAATCTCATTAGCTTGATGACAACACGACCGCGGACTTGTCGTGTGTTTTATAGGTGCAATAACTATCCCAGTAACTGCAGCAAAATTAAACGACAAATCGGTGACAAGTGCTCTTTTTTTTCCTCGAGAAACTCGCAATTGCGCTTATTTGATCTGTGTTCTTTTTTTAAGACGTAATTACGGCAGCACGTTTGTTTTAATTGTCATCTTAATTACATTTCGATGTCGTCTTGCAGGAATTATAAGTTTATTGTTATTATGTAAAATACTGCAGCGGCCTATAATAAATTCAGGATTGTTATGAACTTCGAATTACCGAGAAAGTGCAAAGTCTGAAGCTTTTATGTCTATCCGCCGAATGGATTCTGAACATATAATATGCATGAAAAATGGATTTTATTATGGCTGGGCAGTAGCTATCAATCTGTGAAAGAAAGAAAGAAAGAAAGAAAGAAAGAAAGAAAGAAAGAAAGAAAGAAAGAAAGAAAGAAAGAAAAAAAGAAAGACAGACAGAAAAGAAAAGAAAAGAAAAGGAGAGGAAAAAGAAAGAAAGAATAAATAAATAAATAAATAAATAAATAAATAAATAAATAAATAAATAAATAAATAAATAAATAAATAAATAAATAAATAAATAAATAAATAAATACTCAAAGGGATGATAGGTTGTGCCGAGGTGATGATTAAATTTAAAAGCCATAGTGAGTATCCGATAAGCTCTCTTATTAAGTTAAACATAAGGGATCGTCTATGCTTATCTAATTAGGAACAATTAACTAAAAGTTATTTGAACATGTTGTGTCTTAATTTTTTGATTATGACAACCAGCAATGGAAAAAGTCCAAACCCCTCACCTAAACATTATTTGAACACATTTTTTATGAATGTTGAACGTTTTCGACTCAACTGAGCCTGCAAAACATTAATTGGTCTTTAAACGAAAATAACTTTGTATGCCTATGTCTAATTTGTTTCCCTCTTCCTTCCATTGATTTAGTTCTGCACAAATGATGCAACCTACAATTAAAACAATGCCTTAACAACGTCTTTATTATAATGAGATTCCTCCCCATACTCTGATGAAACCATTAGGTGGTCAACTCCAGTAAAGAAAACAGCCATATGTGCCAACATTCTCAAAACATCTACATAGAATTTCAAGAGCAAATTCTTCTTCCCTATCAACATGTCATTTATTATTCCTTAACACCCTCGCTGCCACTTTAAACAACTTTACTCTATCTTCAGAAGATAATTTACAAAGAGGATTATATACATTAAATAAAATATTAAAAGAATTTGGGATGGAAAATTCAGCACAAAAATCAAAAGTAATGGCATTTTTAGGACAAGACCCAGTCAGAAGTAAGATAATACACAATAACCAATGCCTCGAACAAGTACAAAATTTCAATTATCTGGGTTGTGAAATATCTTATCAAAATGAGAAAGATGTGAACAAGAAAATTACCAAACTTACACAAATTCTAGGAATAATAAACAATACATTAAAAGCTAAATTAGTACAAAAATCTACAAGAATAAAAATATATAATACACTAGCATTACCCTCCCTTTTATACGGAAGCGAGATTTGGACATTAAAGAAAAAAAGACATGAACAGAATCAAAGCAACGGAAATGAAATTTTTCTGGAGGTTAGCAAGATATACTCTTTTAGACCGAAAAGGAATGAAGGAATATTAGAACAATTAGAAGTAGAGTCAGTAGACGAAAATATCAACAGATACAAATTAAATTGGCTAGATCATGTAAGAAGAATGGAAAATTCAAGAATCCCAAAAATTATGATGCAATATAAACCTAGAGGACATCGTCGACCAGGAAGACCTTTTAGAAGACTGCTAGATGGGGCCGAAACAGGTCTACAGAGGCCTAATTCGTGAAGGATGATGATGATGATGATGATGATGATGATGATGACTATATCTTCAGCTGGGCTGTACAGACTTTTTAACATCTTTTGTTTTAATTAATCCTGTTTTTCTTTCAGTTTGACGAGACAGGAGAACTTATAAACAACCTAAACACTTAAGTTTTTTATGCTCGACCATGCCGAAATGTAGTAATTATACACCTGGCAGCAGTCCTTTAATGCATGTCATAAAAGTACACCTACTCATTAAAGTACAGGTGTTCAGCCAATGACAAGTCAGCTTTGTACCGTTATAAAACCTCAGCCAATGACAAGTCAGCTTTGTACCGTTATAAAACCGCAAGTATCGATTATTCTCGGATATGCAATCGAATGAGAATTAGCGAAAAATCACGGAGGCTGGAAATCCAATACTGTCGCAGAAGGGTATGTTCTGTTACTATAATAATTAGCGTTAATTGTAAATAATATTCAAATAAATTCAATTTGTCACCTCGTTTTTCAATGTCTAATTTAATTTCAATGTTATATCAAAGTTAATATTTAGTTTACTCTGTAGGTTCTTATAGGCTATCAAGGTCAATGTGGACATCTGTTCCTCGGAAAAAATCAATACTTTCGCGTCTGCGCACATCTCACAATTTACGAGGTATTCCTCAAGGTAAGTTAGATACAAGTAAAATGAATAATTTCAAATTAGAAATATGGTCGAGCATAAAAAGTCGTATGAAACTCGCCTATAATGGTAATTATAGGCTCGTTGCATAATGTACTATAGATATTTGCCTAATAACACATCCAGAAATGTATTCTACCACATTTTCATAGTAAAACTCTGGACAAAAACAAAATGGTTGACATCTGAAGATCCAAATATCTTAAATGAAAACATTCCTGATAATTACCTAAAATATGATGTCATTTGTTTTACCAATCTGATTATTACAATTGTACGTTGAACATGCACTGGGCAAGATGTACAATAAATAATACTTTCAGTCGTAATTCTGTCATAAATACACGTACTTTAACAGTGTTTGCTGTATAACGTTAGAAAACATAGCGGCCAATAATGTTCATTGCTGCCACCCGGAGCGCTGTAACTCGTAGACAGCCTCTCTATGTTGTTTTTGTAGCTCATTGGTATTGTCAGTTTCTCGCTAGCAGACGAATGTTTGCATTATAAATTCCAGTGAAAATATACGTTCTCATACAATGTGGCAAAGCTGTAGGCCTACAAGCTACCTCACTAGTCCGTACTCATAGAACTACTTCCAGTTTCGTCGACTTAAAACATGGAAACTAATATAGAATAAAAATGTTTAAAAATTACAAAGCTCCTGGAAGTGATTCCTTATCATCAGGGATATGAAAACTTAATAACCCTAGAATCATTTGCAAAATCCATAGGCTTATTTGCAAAAAATGAAAGAAAAGAAGTTACCAACAGAATGTGAAGGTGTTATAATGTATTTATTCATAAAAATGGAGAAATTCATCAATTTGATATTTGTAGACGATTTCCATTAGTTAACTCGGTATGTTATATTGGAAAATGATACGATTTTCGCCGTACACAGAGGATATCTTTGGTGATGTTTAGTAAGGATTTACAAGATCGATCTACAATAGACAACATCTTTGAAATCAGAATTATATCAGAGAACAAATACGAATTTTCACATGATATTTATTCACTTTAACATAGAAATCTACCGTACTGATAAGAAATGCGTATGACCAACAGCTAATTAATTTAGGATTCCAGAGAAAATATTTGGCTTAACAACGATATGTGTAATCTATACAAAATTTGAAGTAAAATGGGAGTCAATCTATGATAATTTTTACATAAATTCAGGAATTAAAAAAGGAGACACATTGTTTCTTGTACCGTTCAACATAAAATTAGAAAAAAAAATAATTTGATCAAATAAGAATTATAATACTGGAGTAAAATTATAAATTAAAATTTATACATTACTGTTAGCTTAATTATGCTGATGATTAAATGTTGTTGGGAGAAAGTGAATATAACGTCAGAGTTCTGACTATAAGCCTCTACAATGCTATAACTACAACTGGTTTTCAAATGAATACTGGCAAGACAAAATATGCAACAGTTTGCTGGAATCCTCCTTACTGCACTCACCTACACTTGAACACAAATAAATTTCAAATAACTGAACATTTTTCATAAATAGGAGTGTAAATACATTCCATTATAGGCGTAAGAGAAGAAATTGGCATTAGAATGCAAAATGGAAATCGATGCTGTTATGCTTCACTGAGTCTTAACTGAAGAGTAAATAAGTTTCAAGAGATTGAAAATTCAATTAGTCTATACATAAAACGCTGATAGCTCCTATACTGATTTACGCTTCTGAAATTTCGGAAATTATAAAAGAAGTAAACAGAATCTAAGAGTACTGAAACGTATATTTTTTTAGGGAAATGTTTGGTACATTATTTGGCCTATTCATTGTACAATGGAGAAGATTAACAAATAAAGAAGTTGATACTCCCTACAGGATGCCCGACATAGATGAAAAAATTAAAGTAAGGCTAAGTGGAATGCGTTTCAAGTAAACACCTCAAAAGGAAACAAAATCAATAAGTTTCTGGAAAAATTAACACTTGAACGAAAGCCATCGGGAAGAACAAGATTTAGTTATTTACTTAACTTCGAGAAATACATGAACACATTAAAAATTTGTGGTTGAAGGAAGACCTGTACAGACAGAGTAGGCTACGGTTGCATTTTATTGTCAATTCAACAAGGAAAAGCTTTCAAGGAAAGTTAATAATAATAAAATCATTAGTGATGGTGCAGTTTCATGAGGTGGCGTATGGTGTAGAACAGGGATGAGACGATATTAGCTCCCAATCATGGTAGAAGAGCTCGACCTTGATCGCGAGCGCATAGCGCATCCACTGTAACGTAGACAATAGGGATGTACATGCACATGCAGCGAATAAAGGCAGCAATTATTACAATTGAGGGGTTTGCCGGAAGAAGGGCGTATACGTCAATATGGCGAATTGAGAAACATCCAATCTAAGATTTTAAAACGCACCTGAATAAAATTTTATATACGCAAGCAGCCCTGTCCTGCAGGTATGTACAGTACAATCAAAACAAAATTTCGCTACTATAATTATTCACTACATTTTAAACCGTTTTCCCGAAGAAGGGGGTATAGGTCTATCCTCCCTTCTTCCGGCAAAGCCCTCAATTATTACTAAATTTCTGGCTATGTAATACGGCTAATTACTCAGTTATTTAATATATATGTACATTTATAAACAAATTGCAAAGGGAAGTGTTTTTTAGAAACAAAAAGAGAAACAGGAAAAGTTAATTGTATGTAAACCATTTTATTGTTAAAAGCAATTATTTATTATGTAAATACTTCACTTCATTGGTTAGGAGCAACTAATAGGGTCTACCTGCTCGACGTGTATGATCTCTAAGCACTTTTGAGTATTTGTTGAAAAAATAATAATGACAATATTGATTGAAATAGAGTATATTGATTGTGTGATTGTGAAAATGTAGTCCTTACTCGCCAGTCGTGATTATGTAATGAGTTTTCTTAGAGTGATTTGTGAGATGCACATAACACGAAAAAAAACAAATTGATTAAGTTAAGATACTGAGAGCCATCGTAATTTTTGGGGTCAATCATTTAAGGGGATATGTACGACTTTTAAAACTTCCACAATTTCGGCCAAAATTGGTGAAATTTAAACTATATAAACAGATCTATAATAATATCATCTGTACAAAATTTGGTGGAATTAGGTCTAATAGTTTTGAAATTATATTTTTAAGTATATTTTATATTGACGTTACTAAAAAAGCTCCTTGCATCAAAGTTTTCAAAATGTTTAGTTCATATTTCTAAAAATCCTGAAAATAGTTATTGGAATAAAAGTGAATTAACATTTTGAGTTTAGTAATAGTATAAGTTAAAGTGCAATCAAAGATAAAATATTATTTCTAAATTAAAGAAACACGTAGTCTAATAAAAGCAAATATCCAGAAACAAGCAACAAATAAAACATCAACAATACATTTAAAATAAAGAAATAAAAGGAATCTAGGTACTATCTACTGACCCAAATGTAAATTAATTTATCTTCGATGTCAATTCCGAAATGAATTTATTTCTCTTTTCTCCTGAATAATACCTACATTTTTTTCATGTTGCGTCTCATCATGCCGTTTTATGTTACTTTTTTTGCAAATGATATTTTTTTTTACACAACAAACACTGGACTTCATCACCATGTTCGAAGCATAAATATTGTATCTGCCACTCTTCCTTGAAAGCTTCAAGCGCTTCCGTTCCGTCATGATGCGCTGTGTTCTAAGATCTGTACATCCTTTAGCAATGTTTACAGGTAAAGAGCTCCGCGCGCGCGCAGCGGACATAAAATAGCTCTCGCTCGCAATTATTAGTCTCCATCGCAAGACTGGTGTAGAACTTCATGTGAGAGAAAAGTGTCCTTTAGCTCTGTAAGAGTATATCAGTGCCCATCTTGTATCTAAATCTAGTACATTCCTATTCGTTGAAGCGCTGTTCGAAATTGTCTCTTTAGGATTCTGAATATAGGACGTTCCTTTAATGTCTCACTCAAAGAATGATGTCCTTAAAAATTGTATTCTTACGTACACAATATTCCAGGAAAGAGTTATGTGAAAATTATGTGTTTTCGTGAAACAATGACTTTGCAAAACATAATACCTGATACGATTTAGGGAACTATATATCAATTATTCATCATATAGAGCCTACTGGAAAAATTAAGAAGAGGTTTCTAATCTAGACACATCGAACTCAGGACATCAACTACCGTTGTCTGTATGTCAATAACTGAAGGGTAAGAAAGGTGAATAAATACAACGAAAAACATGCACTAACCGTAATGTTACAAATAATCCAGCATGATGAATAACAGTTGGCAGAAAAATGTTGAGATTTCCTATGAGATCCCTTATTATCATCAAGTGGAGTGTTCAACATTTCTACCTGAATATCTCTTTTTCTGCTTTCTCTTACCCTTCTAATTAGAGGTATCATCGTCACTGAGAAAGTATTTTCTTGTACGCTGTACTTCATAAAGATCTAAAGTTAACTATGACTTTGCAGAATCTTGTCAAAACATTGGTGATGTATTAACAATAACACCACCCAGCATGAAATTTATCTCCGTAACCGTAATACATATTTTTAGTCCATTTTCAACCGTAGATTCTGAAAACAATGCTTAAAATGTCACATCACGTCACAATTTTTAGATATTTTAAATATTCTATATCGAAAACTACTTCGCGTGCCACCTGGTAACATGCGTCATGTTGGCTACCCCTGTCCTACACGATTACTTACATACTTACAAAATGTAAAGATGAAAATGTGTTATTTGTTATACCATCACATATCAGGATATCGGTAATAAATTTGTCTTTTCTTCTAGAAGTAGACACTTCAAAGAGAATAACCCAGGTAGTGACCGGTCTGATATTTCTAATCGGGTTGTAAAGTAATATTATTTCCCGCAAAGAACTGTTATAACTTATGTTATTCGCATTTCTGCTTACTAAAAACAGAACCGGAAATTTGTCGGTAAATTAAAATAGTTTATCTTATTCTTTCAGGACAATACATTATGTTAGTCGGAGGTTGAATATACTGCCTTGGGTGGTGATGTCGCCTACTAGTTAAAAATACGCGTATTCCACCTGTTAAACGAACTGTCAGTTTCATTGTGGATGTGTTAACAGCATTGTAGTATATTGTGAAGCTTCTTTTTCACTTAGTGTATTTTTTTTAGTGGTGCAATGCAAAGGGCTAGTTCGCATTGGAAGTGCAGAAATAATCCGGATAATTTTTGTTACGTTTGTGGACTTCCAAAAATCAGAGGGAAAAAATTATAAGATTAATAAACATGCATATTCCTTATACTTTGGGTGTAAAATTGGTGACCAGGAAAAACAATGGTCACCTCATCAATGTTGTATCACTTGTACGACAAATCTTAGATTGTGATTGCATGGCAAACTAAAAGCGTTCCCATTTCCTGTACGTATAATTTGGCGAGAGCCAACAAATCATATTAATGGTTGTTACTTCTGCATGACAAATATATCTGGCTAGAGAAAGTAAACACGTTATTCAGTATCCAGATATAGCTACTTTCTGCCATGCGATCTGTTCCACATAGCGAGGAACTGCCTCTATCTGTACCTCCTAAGACATGGAGTAGTGATATTAATGGTGAAGGAAATAGTGTACCCCGGTCTGAGTTGTCCCCTGAGCAAAAGGCCTCTACTTCAAAAGATCATGACTTTCAACCAGATAATTCTGAAAGTGAAAGATATTTTGTAGAGCAAATAATAATTTGGCACGTGATTTAAATTTGTCGAAAGAAGAATCTGAACTTCTAGGTTCTAGGCTACAACAATGGAAATTACTTGCACCTGATACAAAAATTACAGAGTTCCGAAATACACATCAGACATTTGAAAAATATTTTGCTATGTAGGAGAATATGTGTTTCTATGTAGACGTTAATGGTTTAATGAGTGAACTAGGGGTTAAGTATAACCCAGATGACTGGCACTTGTTTATAAATTCATCCAAGTTTAGCTTAAAAGCAGTGTTACTTCATAATTATAATGAATTTCCATCTGTTTTTTTAATGGGTTATTTTACGACGCTGTACCAACATCTAGGTAATTTAGCGTCTGAATGATACGAAGGTGATAATGCCGGTGAAATGAGTCCGGGGTCCAACACCGAAAGTTACCCAGCATTTGCTCGTGTTGGGTTGAGGGAAAACCCCGGAAAAAACCTCAACCAGGTAACTTGCCCCGACCGGGATTCGAACCCGGGCCACCTGGTTTCGCAGCCAGACGCGCTGACCGTTACTCCACAGGTGTGGACTTTCCATCTGTTCCGGCTTTCAATTCTGTAGGTCTTAAAGAAAGTTATGAAAGTATGGCTAAGATTGTGCGTGTTTTAAAATATGAGGCTCATTGTTGGAAGATGTGTGGTGACCTTAAAGTATTTGGTTTGCAAGGGGGCTTCACAAAATATTGTTGTTTTTTGAGTTTGTGGGACAGCCGTGCTACGGAGAAACATTATGTGATACAACAGTGTGACAAGCGGCAGGCATATGTTCCGGGAGAAAGTAATGTAAAAGAAACATCATTGGTTCAGGATAATAAGATTCTTCTTCCTCCCTTACACATAAAACTTGGGCTGATGAAGAATTTTTTTTAAGACACTCAACAAGGACGGTAGTGGATTTGCGTATTTCCACAGTTAACATAGGCTTAATCAAAATTGAAAGAAGGGCTTTTTATTGGACCTCAAATCAGAAATTGAACGAAGTTTCTCTTCATTGATGAGGCTCAAAAGTTATCTCAGAAACACTTGGGGTAACATCCATTTACCAGCTTATCACTTCTGAATATTCACCAGGACATCTCTGTATAAATTGTTTTCGAAGGAAAAAAGCGAAGTTTAATCATCCTGCAAATTAATAAGTTTGAGAAATGTATCACCGTAAAGCTGTATATAAATTGCAATGTTTGTGTATGCTCTTTATATTCACATTAAAAACGTATTAAATGGTATGAATAAATTCAAGGGAAAAATTGGCTTAGCGCACCAGCCCGCTCTACCAACCGAGCTACCCAGTAACTTTACCCGACACCGTCTCAACTTTTCCTTTTTTTTTTTTTTTTTTTTGAGATGGTGTCGGGTGAAGTTACTGGATAGCTCAATCGAAGAGGGTTTGTGCGCTAAGCAAAAGGTCTCTGGATCGATACCCGGCCTCGAAACAATTTTTTCCTTTAATTTATTGAAGTCTGCTTCACAGAAAGCTTTACTTGAAAGCTAGATTTGTATTAAATGATTATTTTTTAATTCCCTCAAAAATGTTCACCGTACATCGGTGGCTCAAAAGCACATATGGAGTAGTACACAAGATTCATACTGAAGGTTACAGAAATGGACAATAGGACAAGATATGATTAGTCGTATAGTTCACAAGAACTAATAGACTACTACATAATTATTTGCTAGAAACCAGAAGTAAAGAGATAGACCTGAGAAATAAAATTTAACAAGTAGGTCTAAGCCGCATTGGTTTAAACATCTATTAAAGTGTTTCTCAAACGCTTTGGCCGCGCTACCTCCCCCCCCCCCCAAATTAATACTTCTTGACCACCCTATAAATCTCAATTTTCTGAAAACGTTGTTGCAGCCGCAAAGATACCAGTTAAAACTCATAAAACTTACCGGAATATGAACTGATAACATATTAAAATTGTAGTTTTAATTTATCTGTCGTTTACATTGGAACATTTAGGCAAGTCTTTGCTTGGCCGTAGAAGTGAATACGGAAATTTAGTTCCAGGATTTTTAAAATATTAATCTCTTTCGCCATGCCTTACCTATGTTTTTCAACTAAGGTACCATTGGAAACTAAATTTAATCGCTTGAAACTGATTTTGCTTGTGTGTGTCAGGAATATGCATCCACGTATGAACAAGCTTTTAAATGAAAAAAAAAAAAAAACAACGAACGCATTAAAATATTGAACTTCTGGACTCTAGCTTTTAATACACGCGTTTCAACAATATCTAATAAATGTATCTTAAGGGGTTAGATATAACTTACAGCAGTAACATTTTTGGAATTATTTAACATTTTTTTTTCCTCCATTACTGTATCATGTACAATAATGAAAACGGGTATGTGTAAAACACTGTCCTTCTGCTATATGGAAAAAAATTTGTTTACGATTTTAAAAAAAACAATGTTTATACATTTTTATCAAAGTTCAAAATGGTGGCAGTTGACTGTGTAGTGATGAAACGTTTCCCTCATAAGTCATAAATAGACATCGGATTTTTAGGCACTAAAAATTGCAGTTTTAGGCGCCTAAAATAAGCTCAAAATTTGTAAAATTAGGCTCTATTTTAATGAAAATAGGCATTTTAGGCACATCAAGGTATCATACTTATTTCTTTCACTGAAATTTTTAGTTATACACTAAAATACGCACAAAAAAGTATGTTTAAACATTAAAAAAGAATACTATATTATATTTATAAACAGAGCTGCACACATTTAATATATTGAAACTAATGAAATAATGATTATTGATATCAAGATTACTCATTTTAAGATATTGAAATTCAGTTCCATGCTCAGGCTTTATTATAATTATCTGCACAGTACACCACCAGAATTTTTTCTAAATTCTCCACAGTTAACCTTTGCCTTTTGTCACTGAGAATCATTTTGAAAGCAGAAAAACTTCTTTCAACCGAAACTGATGTGAGAGGCGCAAATTTTAAATTAGGTACAATAGAAACATCAATACTTACTGGAACATTTACACTTTCCCCCGATATCACTCTTGATACTTTTTCCAACAATGAAAATCCTACATTCTTATTTAATACGTTGTCCCACTTATTTTTAACTTTTTTCCCAGTTTCGCCCAAAGCAGAATGTATGTTCACTTCAACTTCCTTTACTATTGCTATTTGGCTACAAAGAGATTGTTTTTCACGTTCTAATTGTTCAATGCTTGCAGGTATGAAAGAAAAGTTTGATGTTATGTAGGCAATATCGTTTTTCACTCGTGAGTCATTCAGACAATCTTTCACTGCTTTCACACACGCTGCACTATCAGTTTCAGGTAATTTATCAATAACTGTGACCACTTATTTAAAATACTTAGAATAATACACCACTGACTGAATCCAGGTTCCCCATCGTGTAACAACCGGCTGAGGTGGGAGTGGGATATCTGGAAAGTTCTCTCTGAATATTGAAATCCTGGATGGGGCTTTAAAAAAACATTTTTTTGTGTTAGAAATAAACGAATTGACAAGAGGAAATTCATTCCGGATTGTTTCAGAAACCCTGTGAAGGCCATGTGCTAGAGAGGTTACATGCGTGAGGTTAGGATAAAATGTTTTAAGAAGTGGAGCTGCAGCAACCATGTATGAGGCAGCATCAGTACAAAACAACAGAACTTTAGAATCGTCTATATTACCTGAGTATAAAGACTGTAGGCCTTTATTTACAAAATAAGCAATGGCTTGGCTATTCACTTTCGAAAGTTCCTTAACACATACGAGGTGTGGAATCGAAGGTCCATGAGGACTAAGTTTTCCTACTACCATATTTGCTATATACCTATTCATAGGATCTGAGGTTTCATCCACAGAGACCCATATGTAAGAATCACCTATATCCTCCCGAATGGAAGCTAAAGTTTCATTGTATATTCTGTCTAAGTAATTTTTTCTTAGGGTCGACTCAGATGGGATATTTTGTTTGCAGTATTTTTGTAAAAACTGTCTTAAAACCGGATTTTCAATTGCATTCCAGGGAATGTTAGCAGCAACAAACGCTCTGGTTAAATCAGCATAGAAATTGCTGCTGAGATTGGATGAAGTAGGCTGTGTTAGTAAAGTTTGTTGCAGTTGATTTTTCTGCTGAGCTTTAGCCTTATGAGCCGCTCCTTGCACATGCTGCTTTAGGTGGCACTTCTTTTCTTGCGAAATCTAAAAATGTAAAGTAAACTGAATTAAAATAAAATCCTAATTGTTGTATTGCCGTATTTCTATCACAAAGTTAGTGGGTTCGAACAATCAAAATTTTAATGACCAGCAAATACTTTAACTATCGGAATTTAAAAGGTTAAAGTGTAGTGGTCTTAAAAAGAATTATACCTCAGGATAGCTCAGTCAATGTATAAATATTATAGGCCTACTCATTAAAATTAATAGAATTTATATATTTCAACTATTGTTACATACCTGTTTGCTACAAATCTTGCAGAATATTATTTTTCCATCACAAGTGAATTCTGAATATTCTGTTAGCCATTGCCGGATCAATGTAGATTTTGAACTTATATTTTTCGGCATTATCGCGTTAAACTTCACAGGAAAACGTCCTACCGCTCAAAACTTCTCAACACAAATAAGGTGAGGGAAAGAACAACTGTTAACGAGCATTCAAATGAACCGTTGTTATTGAGATTCAATTGGACAAAAATACAAAGTTCCACTTATTGTTGCATTTCCTGGTAGTGTTAACACTAGGAGGGCCATTCTTTTAAATATTTTGTAACGGTTTACCCTACTAATTCGCAGTTTTACGACTTTTCATAAATATTTCAAAAACACTCTTTCTCCAAAAATTGTGATATTATGACACTCTGAAGGGCAGTACAGCTAATCGGTTTCAGACCGAAAACAGTCATTTTTATAGTATAGTATATCTCTGAATCGGTAGCAGCACATGTTGTGATTGTTGCCTGCTTCAAAACTAAGGTTGGTTTTTTGTCGGCATTTATGCCTCCAAACATGTTAAATTCGGTGAAATCTATTGTGAGTGTCGTGAGATTCAAAACATTTTGTTTCCTTTATCAATGGTTTCATGGCCGGTGTGAAGCAAACTTTCCACTTTTTAAATGCCTTAAATTTCGCAGTGAATGCATGTATAAATTATAAAAAGTAAGAGTAAAATGCGAAACTTTACAGTGAGTTAGGCATTTTTAGGCGAATATTAACAAATTAGGCTCTAATAACCGTTTTAGGGCATTTTAGGGCACTATAAAACTCTTTGAATACCTTTCAAATTCCATGAAACACAAATATTAATAATTATTTTTACTTTTCTCCTAAAGAAACAAAATAGGCATTTGCCCTAGAATCCGATGTCTGGTCATAAACTTGTTAACTTTTTCATTATCTCTCACTTTTATTTTATTGCTGAAACTCATATTTAAAATATCATGCTCTTTCAACTACATTCCTTAATATTTTTTTTTTATTTTGTGTTAGGAGAAAACACTGATATTTGACCATTTTTAAAATTAACTTAGTTTTTATCAGACAATCTGTCAAAAGTAGAGAAGTGATCTTGCATTATATTGTGACGGCAGGCCGAACATTCTCGTCGTGCCTGGCCGCGTCGGGGAGCTTAGTGCGCGTCCGGTAAGAGAAAGGAGGCGCGCGGGGAGAGAGGGAAGCTGTAAAACGCTGGCCGCTGTGCGGGGTGCGGAGGGAAGGAGAAAAACCGACTGCGGCGTGACGTGGGGACGAAGCAGCGAAAAACAGATTATTCCCGAAAACGATCGTTGTAGAAACAGAAACTTCGAGGATCGAAGAAACGAGAACGTGTAATGTAGTAATAAAAGCGCGAGCAGTTCAGAACACCAGTCAGTTTTTTCTGAAGCAGCCGTGAGCGAGCAAGGAATCCAGCCTTCGAGACCGGGGTTCGACGTGAAGCCAATTTGGTTTTGACAGCAAGTTCAGTTTATGAATCAGCAGCGTCCAAGCGGAAGCAACGCGTCCAAGAGTCTTGGGTTCGTCGGACCGTGAGCTGAGTAAGTGTGACAGCGCCCAGGCGGAAACAACGCGTCCGGGAGTCTTTGGTTCGGGGTGCAGTGAACTTTATCTGAAAGTCTTGAGTTCGAAGTTCAGTGGACTGTCTCTGGAAATCTTGGGTTCGATATACTGTGAACTTGAGTGAATGAGCTAGAAGAACTAGCAGGGCAAACGAACTGTGAACTGAGAACTGACAATTTTATTTTTAAATAGTGTTTTGTGAATATTGGTTGAGTTAAGAGTACATTTTTGTTTTCAATAATCCAAGTGAATTGTCATTATCGTCTGTGGAGTGCAATAACGAATACTGTGTAGCTGTGTGGAGTGGAATACCGATTGTTGATGGGAGTGTTTAAATTCAGAAATAGAAAGCCATTATTGTTGTGAATAAAAGTAACATTATTGTTGAAATAAAAGTCCCAATATTGTAGATAATTATGATATGAATAAATACACACAAAAATTTCATGACAGAATGTTGGATAGTTTTGAGTTATGTGGGAAACGCTTAGTCACTGAACTGAATTTTGAAAAAAAAAAAATGAAAATATTTTTTTTAATCGTAAAACTATTTTTTTTCCATATAGCAGAAGGACAGTGTTTTACACATACTAATTTTCATTATCGTACAATATACTGTACAGTAATGGAGGAAAAAAAAAAGTTGGATATTTACAAAATGTTTACTGCTGTATGCTGTAACTAAACCCTTAATATGTGTCCGTTTTTCTCAGATAATGTGTTTAATTCTTTTGTGCACCCCTTTGGCGAGGTACCTCGACCCACAGTTTGGAAAACGCTGGTTTAATGCATGGAAGAGAAGGAGAAACGAGAAATATTAAGAGATGTTTAAATAATTTCAATATTCAGTATATTCAGTGTTATACAGTCAGAGCACACAACATAGTGCAATTGACAAAGTCAGTAATAAAAAGTAAACAACAAAACAATAAAATTAATTCAAAAACTCTCAATAACGTTGACATTAAAAAACTCATTACTTTCATAAAATGGTTTGTTGATTAACCAACCAGAGACAAGTCTGTTAAAAGACTTCCTTTCCAGATTAAAAAGATATCTCGGAAATTTATTTGCTATTTTTAAAGACATAATAAAATAATTATTCATTGTTTTAGCTAGCCTACACTTAGGTATGTCAAAAAGGTCACGGTTTCTGGTGTTGTATATGAACATCATTCCTATGTGTCAACATATGTGAATTTTCTTTGACGAAATTTAAGGCTTGGTAAATATACAGTGATGTTACAGTCATCATTTTTCCATTTACAAATAACGGTGTGCAGTGTGCCTTCATTGATGAATTAGTTATAATTCTAGTAGCTTTTTTTTGTAACGTAAGTACCTTATTAGTATGAGAACTATTACCCCATTAAAGTAGTCCATAAGAAAGTATACTATGAAAATAAGAAAAATAGACAACTCTAATGTAATTCTTCGGAACATCCAATTTCAAAATTCGCAGTAGAAATATTACTCTTGACATTTTTTTTCAAACAGAATCAACATGGTCTGCCCAAGTAAGTGTGCTGTCAACAGTAATACCAAGAAGTTTAAAATTATTATTTTCCATGACTGTACTACTAAACAACAAAGATGCAATTTTACTTTCATTTAAAAGAAATTTCTTGGCTTTATTAAAAACGGAATTACTAAGGCCAATAATGGACCAATTATTATTATTTAATAAAAAATATATATAAAGGTAGACAGCATCTGAGGAAAATTCATCTCACAATTCTGTCCACCCAAATTAAATAAAAATGTCAAAAAATTAATCATGTTCCCTGTGATAGAAAGGCGTCGGCGGAGTCTCTGTATCGTTGGTTGCAGAACTTGCAGGTCTCAGTCAGACCACTTACATTACTTTTACATTGAGTGAGAGTTGTGTCAACACTCTCGGATTTGATGGCAGGGAAGACAGTTTGATGATAAGACCACGTTTTGCAAACAAGTGGATGGGCGTGTCCTTGCTCGGAGTGTTTGTAGAGAAAGGGAATATTCGTGCCAGACAGCCAGTAGCCTATTTCCACGTTCTCTGCGCACTAAAAGTGTTGGAGTTCGTGTGGTGTGTGGATCAAACCGCAGAACTCGTAACTATTCAACGGTCATTCTCAACATCAGAATCGCATTAGTCCCTAGCAGTACAATAAAGGCAATTTTGCCCATACTGACCAAACCACGCCGTGAAAATTAATAACAGCATGGGGTCCAGATGTACACATTAACCTCGACGCTAAGTTCTTACGCTCTAATTGCGCACGGCTGGAGAAAACTGTATCGGGTGCATATTAATTGACGAGATGCAGTTTAATTTTGAACTAATATCTACTCAATATTGTCGAATAGTACTATAAAAAGAAGCAACAAGGCAAGGTCGTCTATGTGAATCCGTATTCCAAAACAATATCTATTGCTTAGGCATATATATATATATATATATATATATATATATATATATATATATATATATATCGCGATATATAGGATATTTCAAAAGTCAGTTCAAACATTAAACCGCTATAAATATTATAGGCTATATTTGTTTTCTTGTTCAACGTACAGCATTCTGTCTGCGACACCATGCAAAGTATTTTCTTGGAACGCTGGCAATTTCTTGCGAGATGGCATCTTTCAGTTGCAGTAGGGTTGTTGGATGCGTCAAGAAAACTTGTTCTTTAAAGTAACCCCACAACCAAAAGTCGGCCGGATTGAGATCTGGAGACCCTGGAGGCCACATTTTTGGAAAGTATCTACTAATGACACAATCGCCAAACATCTGAGAAATCTCCCCGGTTAACGCGTGTTAACTCCATTAATTTTTTTAGGTTATTTTACGACGTTTTATCAACTTCTTAGGTTATTTAGCGTCTGTATGAGATGAAGGTGATAATGCCGGTGAAATGAGACCGAAAGTTACCCAGCATTTTCTTATATTGGGTTGAGGGAAAACCCCGGAAAAACCTCAACCCGGTAACTTGCCCCGATCGGGAATCAAACCCGGGCCACCTGGTTTCCAGGCCAGACACGCTAACCGTTATTCCACAGGTGTGGACAATAATGAAATAAGACATACTGTTACAGTAAACGGGGAGCGCTACTACATGTTCCATAACTTCGTCATCCCTAGACTAAGGAAACACGATAAGGAAAACATAATCTTCGTGGAAGATGGCGCTCCACCCGACATCTTTATGCCTGCAGAACAATTAATTACGTAGGTGTTTGGCGATCGTGTCATTAATAAGTACTTTCCAACAATGTAGCCTCCACGATCTCCAGATCTCAATCTGGCCGACTTTTGGTGTGGCCCAGTATTCTTGACACATCAAACAACCCTACTGCAACTGAAAGATGCCATCTCGCAAGAAATTGCCAATATTCCAAGACATCTGCAAAATGCTGTGCATGGTGTCGCAGACAGAATGCTGTAAGTTGAACAAGAGAACGGAGGACATCTTCTCAATGTTTTGTAAACCCCGTTGTTTGCCCAACACTGTGATGTTTTTGTTTTTTTTTTCCTATGTCATATATTATAATATTTATAGCGGTTTAATGTTTGAACTGACTTTTGAAAGATATATCAATTAACAGCCGTTGGTATTTTAATTATTGTGGAATATGAATTTCTGCCATTTTATTACTTCTGAATCAATTCTACTGAGTACATTTACTCGTCGTGATCAATTTGAAATGATATTCTATAAAAATGCTGAACTGTCGAGTTGGGTCTTCTGTTAAAATCACAAATAGGGACTGCAAATGCCCGGATTCAAACCCAGATGAAAGCGGGATTTTTCTCCTAGTCAAGCTTACTGAACACACTGAATCCGATTCAACAGTTGCAGCATATTAGAGATGGCAAAAGTTGTTATTTTCTCGTAACAGTTCCAACTGTTCCAGTTCCATGAAAATACTAGGTTCCAAATAACAGTACCACCATATATTATATAGCCTACGCCGAAGTTCGATCCACAGCACCGGATCGAATCCCTCTCCTCCAGTGTTTTTCACTCATGGTTTACCTTAAAATATATTACAACCTTTTACCGTCTCTCTTCCCCCTCACCTCATATTGTGGCGTTGCATAGAGGCAGAGCTATAATAAAAATATCTGTAGTTGTCTTTCTTGCGCTGCTTGTTCGTTACAAACTGGTGTCCTTTATTACATAGAGATGCAAGTTGAATCAGCTACTAGAAAAGTCACGCATCACACGTGACTAAACAACATATTTACTCGCTTGCTTTATTACAAAATACATGGCACTAAGCACAGTCCCGGATCAGGCCTGTCATTCAAATCCTATAGGAGGCGTAATACGCTTAGACCAGGCCTGCAGAACTCGCAAGTAGAGGAAATATGACGTCAGCCTCACTCCTCTTCTATTGGGATGATCGACTTCCGCCGCGAGAATGAATGTTGATGCAGTCGAGCGTAACTAGAACGCCGTGACCGCACAGGCAGAAAAGGTGGGTGGGGTAAGAAAGGGGAGGAAAGCAGTCGCTTTCAAGAGCTACAGTTCTGCAGGTCTGGCTTAGACAATACAATCTACCATCTTCATTTTATTCTAAAATTCAACCTCCCATGCGTTACTGTGTGTTTGAATATATTACATCCCAATGAATAAGTCTTAGGAAAAATATAAATTTAATACAATTGTTGCACGTATATTTAAATGCAAGTTTCTTTGGATTTCTTCATTGGTTTCGATAATGATACGCTGGAAACAACCCAATCCACTATTGATCCTGCCTTATTTACTTGAACACTGCGTATCTTGAATGAACAAGTGATGGACAAGGGAAGGTGAGAAGTATATTATTGCAGCATTAACATGATCCTATTTATATTACTTCATTTAAATAAGTACGTTAATACGACACAATTACTCTGTCTCGAAAATCAATTAATAATTTTCGTTCCGAACATGACACACTTTCAATTTTCACAAAAAGTGCCCATAAATGAAAAAAAAAATCGGTTTTATAGTTTTTGAAGACAAATTACATTTTCTAAGAGGAAATAAAGATTAAAGAAAAAATCCAACGGCTAACTTTTTATAGAGAAAAAACGTCAATTTCGTTCCTGACATAACGCAGTAGAGTAACCTTTAGATATCAACGACTGAAATTGCACTCCGTAAGATTTTCGAATCAAACGGGCACTCTAATGACAAGGAAAGCTTTAAAGTTCTTTGTGAACTTGGTCCCGTTATTAAATAATCATTCCTAAACATTATAATATGACGAATTAAACTTAATGCATTTTTGTCAACTTTCGCAATATAAATTGAGGACGTAGCTGCAATAAGGGCCCATACTCCAAAATGCTGTTCTGAGCTATATAGAGTTGAAATTTTAAAAAAACAGTGCAGGGCATATAAAATATATTAAAATAAACAGGTTTATCAGCATTACTGCTCAACATTTCTCAACGAAACTTTGTGAGTATAACAAAGAAACTACGGAGAATCAATTTATGCATTCTCCGGAAAAAGGGCCTATGGGCGCTTATTGCAGCTACGTCCTCAATTACTTCCACTACAATTCTTCAAATTTACTTCAACATCCGTTTCCTCATGCAAAAGTGGTTTTCATATCCGAAACGTAGAGAGTCTGAGGATTTCATACATATAGGGTAAACTAGGTTCTGTTGGACAGTCGGGCATGTTGGACACACTGTACTTTAACGTGTTGCCACGCAACTTGTGGGCACCACATTCTGCTAGAAGTCAATGATGGAAGTAGCCCCACTCGTGGCTACTTCCGTCATTGACTTCTAGCTGAATGTGGTGCCTACAAGTGGCGTGTTAACACGTTAAAGTACGGAGTGTCCAACATGCCCGACTGTCCAACAGACCCTAGTTTACCCTATCACATGATGCGGTTTGGATAGTTTCGGAAATGCACATGGAGGTTGATGTTTTCGTGGAATTATCCATAAAGAAAATAGGTATATGGAAAACAATCGTCCCTAACTTGAAGTGAAAAGGTATGCACTTTGTTAATTTATTTTATCATATTCACAACATTGTAGTTAACCCATAATATTAACCATATCTAAGCTAAATACTAATTTGTAGTGGTCAGCCATATGTCCTACTATGTCGAACAAATAAATAACTCAAATTTGCAATTATTTTACACGAGGACACGTTTCTGAATTACATTTTTGAAGTCAGAACAATAAAGAAATAAGTAAATATGGAATCATAGCCTTGAAAAGTGAAGCTACTTCAGATCCTTGAAACAATGCAAGCAATGACTACTACATTTTACGTAACCTCAGAATAATACGCGTTAAAATGTAAATATGAGTGTTGAATTAGTTACACTTATTTGTTTTACATGTAATAATTAAGTAATGAAAGTTCAAGGTAATGCATAAATTTCGCACTGAATGGAATTTGTACAGTGAATATTGCATTTTCTTTGGCAGTGCGTAAAATGAATAGCAGTGACTAAACTGATTACTTACTTTTTTACGCACCAGTGTTTTAAAGACTCACTTTAGGCACTGATAACAGTGGGTAAAATGCAACCATACACGCTATCGTAAAAATATATTTTTTTATCATAGTCATAAAAATAGTCATGGGTACTAGCAATACTCCGAGATCAAAGAACGTGGCAAGTAACTTTCGATTTCTTTAAAATATTGCATTTACGTACACGTCTAGTCACAAATTAATATACAGAGTGATTTATATAGAACTGACACATTTCTTTCTTTAATTATTCCGTTGGAAATTCATTCAATGGCCCAATGTTAGCACCAAATTAAGCAGAATGTTCTGGAGTTTCGATTCCTTGTCACTAGATGCGCAGGTGTTTATGTTTTATTCCTATTGTTGACAGCCTAAAGCCATATAGGGTTACGGTTGTTCATCAGCTACAGGAACCAGATAAGGATAAAAGATTGAATTATTGTCGTTGGTTTCAGACGTTCATTGTGAAAAATCCTGCCATATTGTCCATCACATGGTTCACAGATGAAGCATGGTTCCATTTATCCGGTTATGTGAACTCACAGAACTCACGCCATTGGTCCATCGAAAATCCACATGTCATCCATGAAGCACCTATGCACCCGGTTAAAATCGGAGTTTGGTGCGCAATATCCGCACAGAGAACAGTGGGACCAATTTTTTTTAACCAGACTGTGAACACTGCAGAGTACTGACTGATTTTCATGGACTTTGTTGAGCAACTGGACGATGTAGAGCTGAGTCAAGGATATTTTCAGCAAGATGGCGCTTCATGCCATACATCAAATGAATCCCTGGAACTAATTACAAGTTTCTTTGACGACCGAATAATTTCCAGGAACCTGTGGCCACCGAGATCTCCGGATTTAACAACGCCGGACTTCTTTGTATGGGGTTACTTAAAAAACAGGGTTTACGCCTCACGTCCCCAGACATTGGACGATCTGAAGCACAACATCACACAGGAGATTCAAGCTATTGACAACAGAGTCCTCCAACGAGTGGCCAGTAACATGGAACGACGTGTTGAGTTGTGTCGTATGCAGGATGGAGGACATTTTCAACATTTGCTATACAGGTAAATAATCTCCCAAAATTCCTCTACATTTTAGGTATAATAAGTTGTCGCTAGCACAATTCGTTTTGAAACAATTAATGAAAGAAATGTGTCAGTTCTATATAAATCACTCTGTACAATAATTGCTAATTCTAGTGTACAAAAGTACATATTTACCACACACAGTGAAAACAAATATGCGTTAGCGAAAGAGTAAAATGCTATCTGGTTTTACGTGACCGGCATAAATTGTGCATTTCAAAGAGATCAGTGTTATGCATCTTTTACACCTTTTATAGTAGAAATCCAGAGTTATAAATAGGAAATCTCATTGATAACGGTGCGTGGGAATTGATGTGTGGAGGTGTTCGTAATCTGGAGTTAGATATTCCCCAATGCCGGCTCCGTAATAAATAGCACTATATGTAATTACAAATCACATTCGTTAGCAGTAACATGTATAAACGATATTACAATATTAGCACATGCCACACATTTATAAACACTATAATTAACAAGTAGGACGAACGAATCACACAGTTTACAAACCACACTCAATAATAACTCGTGCGTTATAAATACCGATAACTTGTAATGAGCCATTTTCAATTGAGTGTACACACATATGCGAAGTTTAATATTCTAATTTTGCATTAATTTATATCATTAGTACTAATTTTTCACAATTTATTCATATTCTATTGTTGTAATATATTTATGTAATTTAAAGTGAGCCTGTCGCAGGTAATTCCACGTACTTATTCAACTTACTTACTTACAAATGGCTTTTAAAGAACCCGAAGGTTCACTGCAGCCTTCACTTAAGTCCGCCATCGGTCCCTATCCCGTGCAAGATTAATCCAGTCTCTATTATCATATCCCACCTCCCTCAAATCCATTTTAATATTATCCTCCCATCTACGTCTCGGCCTCCCTAAAGGTCTTTTTCGCTCCGGTCTCCCAACTAACACTCTATAAGCCTATGCATTTCTGGATTCGCCCATACGTGCTACATGCCCTGCCCATCTCAAACGTCTGGATTTTATGTTCCTAATTATGTCAGGTGAAGAATACAATGCGTGCAGTTCTGCGTTGTGTAACTTTCTCCATTCTCCTGTAACTTCATCCCGCTTAGCCCCAAATATTTTCCTAAGCACCTTATTCTCAAACACCCTTAACCTATGTTCCTCTCTCAGAGTGAGAGTCCAAGTTTCACAACCATATAGAACAACCGGTAATATAACTGTTTTATAAATTCTAACTTTCATATTTTTGGACAGCAGACTGGATGATAAGAGCTTCTCAACAGAATAATAACACGCATTTCCCATATTTATTCTGCGTTTAATTTCCTCCCGAGTGTCATTTATATTTGTTACTGTTGCTCCAAGATATTTTAATTTTTCCACCTCTTCGAAGGATAAATCTCCAATTTTTATATTTCCATTTCGTACAATATTCTGGTCACGAGACATAATCATATACTTTGTCTTTTCGGGATTTACTTCCAAACCGATCGCTTTACTTGCTTCAAGTAAAACACTACTTAAAATTATATAACGAAAGAAACAAAAATACCAAACAAATGTTAGAAATGAGACACAAAGGCTAATATAATAAGAAACGTAACAATACTACATTGAATAATGTACTCCATGAAGGTGCAGTATAAGCCAGTCGAAAACAGATACCTAGTCTAACATATGCTACGAGAAGAGATGGAGAGGCAAATTTTAAGAATTTTCATGTTGGAAATTACTTCAGCTTTAGAATCTGAAGCATCTATACAAAACTCTAGTTAGGAGTAAGCTAGAGTATGCGTCTGTAATTTGGTCACCTCAGTTACAGTCCCATCAGATGCAAATAGAAAGGATACAGAAAAGATTTTTACGTTATTTATATTTAAAAAAACATCACGTGTCGTCTTATGACAAGAAAATTTCATATAATCGGTTACTTTTTTAATTTAATTATAAAACTTTAACATCTCGACGATTAATAAATAGTCAAATTTTACTCTATAAGACTGTTAACGTTATAGTGAATAACTGTGATTTTCTTAAATTCCTTCAGTTCAATGTAAAAAAAAAAACACAGAATTAC
Organism: Periplaneta americana; assembly: GCF_040183065.1. NCBI lineage: Eukaryota > Metazoa > Arthropoda > Insecta > Blattodea > Blattidae > Periplaneta > Periplaneta americana. The sequence continues at coordinate 62,467,322 of NC_091128.1, forward strand.
GTCATAGGCAAGCTTTTGTTATTCCCATTCCTAGAACTGTTTTTTTCAAGAACTCCCCAATGTTTGTTATGTGTAATACTTACAACTCTCTGTCTTTAAACTGTGATTCTCAATTAGATTTCAGTTTAACAGTTGATAAATTTCATACAACATTAAAAAGAATTGTATTTACTTAGACATTTAAATTATGAAGAAGTGTATTATAATGTTTTTACTCTAGTTTTTAAATAATTTTGCATCATTATATTGACATTTGGCACTATATTAACTGCAATACTATATTCTAGCATCTATTAACGTTATGTATTTTCTTTCTTTCATTTGTGTTGTTTGTTTTGTTTTTTTTTTTTCCTTATTATATATTTTGTGTATGTATCTGTAATTGAAAGCCTGCTTCTGCTTCTGTTGGTGGTGGATTTAAATAAATAAATTTAAATTTAAATAAATAAATCTTTCGAATTCTAAAAATGGGATTCCGAATTTTATCAGTATTACCAATAAAATTTTAATAAGTCAAATATAAAGGTCCGTCTATGTTTATCTATATAGGAAGAAAATAACTGAATGTTATTTGTATAAATTTTTAATCAAGATATGACTGGACTGAATCATCTTCAGATTAGACACGCCAAATGAATATATTAATGAAACTAATGAAGTATAGGTGTACACGTATATAATCAAATGCAATGTGAACCATTATAAAACAAGGTGCATGAGTGTGTCCTAAGGTAATACACGTTTAAAACACATCAATGAAATAAAAATATTATAAATGTGTAGAATATTATACAAATTATTTAATAAGTTATGGCGTATTTTCTATGACAATACTCAAAAAATTAACAGAACATTTACAAAGTCAATAATATTGATAACAGTGAAGTATATCTGCCAATATGGTTAATATTTATGAAAATATGTTCAGTAGCAGTAACGTTATCCCTTTTAACAGGTCATGAAGACTACAGAGCAGTGAGAGATTGTCTTCCACTTTTGCAAACATTCGGCATTAGTAGCAGCACGGATGCCTTACGTGCTAGCTATCTTTACACCCAAACAAAATTCACTGATACTCAATTCTGTTACAGGCCCAGTCAACTCTAGGACCATAATGTTTTTTTTTTTTTTTATCCAATGCCACCAGGTTGTCTTTTCGACATTTCTGGTCTTCTCTCCTGGCTGTGGCTTAGTTGTAACCCACTTCTGAGGTTGGGGCACCTGGAAGGCGGAGTTACATTACCCCGATGATGTGATAGGATGATTATGATAATGTGGTGCCAGGAGAGGTCTTAAATCTAAACTTAACCTAAATTCCAGACCATGGACGAACACAGGAATAATCCCCTTTAAGGAAAAATTCCTGTGCTCTAACCGGGAATCGAAACCGGGACCTCATGAACTATAGCCAGAAGCTCTGACCACTAGGCCATGAGGCTGGTCATGGACCATAATGTAACCGGAAAAATTAAATTAATTCGAAAAGTTCGTGTAACCATCGTTAATCGAACCCGCGACCTTGGGATGTGTCCAATTATTATGCTACACGAAATTAATTTATACTATAAACCAATTCGCCGAGTTAGCTCTGTAGTAGCGCGTCTGTCTCCAGACTATCCGACCTGGGTTCGAAACCCTGCGGGATCAGAAATTTTCCTGTAATCACTGGATTGTACATCAATATGCCTGGGTTAAATTCCAAATCTTTCTGCAGTGCCTATGAAGAGAAGGCATACATATATATACATATATATATACACACATATATATACACACATATATATAAACACACACTGTCATTGTTGATAGTGACTCGTCTGTAAGATGGTGACGTTAAGCCTTGGCGGCCCCCTTGATTCTATTCGAGAGGAGTAGGCTACGTGCCGGAACCAGGTTTCCCCTTCTCCCTTCCTCATATTCATCGTCATCCTCACCTATTCCCCACACTACACATACACGAACACTTACAAATACCCGACATAACTCTCCACAGATACACATGCATAACGTGGACCGCCGAAGTGGTGTGCAACTTAAAGATGATTCACAGTCCTGCCATTTATCCGCAGTATGCGGAACCCGAATCACGCAAGTGAAATGGGTAGGCATTAGACACACACACACACACACACACACACACATACACACACACACACATATACTGAAACCCTGCACACATAATCTACTACTGATAGCGCAAAAGCCTCTTTACTTTTGTCACAATACTCTATTTACCCACCGGCGTAGCTCAGTCGGCTAAGGCGCTTACCTACCGATCCGAAGTTGCGCCCGTACGCGGGTTCAATTCCCACTTGGGCTGATTACATGGTTTGTTTTCATCCGAGGTTTTCCCCAACCGTAAGCCAAATCTCAGGTAATCAATAGCGAATCCTCGACCTTATCTCGCCAAATATCATCTCGCTAACATCAAATCCATTGACGCTAAATAACCTCGTAGTTGATACAGCGTCGTTAAATAATCACGTTAAAAGAAATTCTATTTGCGTTGATGCAGAATCCTACTTGGAATTAAGTTTCATTTCATAGAGGCAACATTTCATCACGGCTATGTAGTACACGCTGCATTCGAATCAGAGTTTGACATCGCAGGCGTAGTCCTCTTTGGTGAGTTACACAGCATCAGACATTAATTGCAGCCCAAAAGTGTTTATGCATGTACAACTAATACGTTTAATTGCCTGACAAATTGAATACCTATAAAATTAATTGGCTGAAAACTTAATTAACCAGAACTTCCAATTTGGCAGCCTTTATTGTCAACTAGTATGAAAAATTGTGATAGGCTATACACGAATAGTAGGCCTAAAACGACGAATAATGTTCGTTTACGAGTATGTACATATTTTATTAAACTATGTTTCGTTAATTTTTCTAGCTTTATCTTTTAAACATCTGAAATCAGTTTCCTTCCATACATAACATATTTATGAGAAAATTAGTCTGCATTGACTATAATCCACTCCTTAAAATGCAAACAGTGTTTTGCTGAAGTTCCCTTGTACACCATCCCTCCTAATTTTTTTCGACCTACCCCTCACAATTTTATTGGGATGTATACAATGCAACGTTGTTTTAGACGATTTATTCTCACCTGCCGTCTTAAAATGGTCGTACCATACAATATTTCCATATCTTACTTACTTACTGGATTTTAAGGAACCCGGAGGTTCACTGCCGCCCTCACATAAGCCCGCCATTAGTCCCTATCCTGAGCAAGATTAATCCATTCTCTATCATCATATCCCACCTCCCTGAAATCCATTTTAATATTATCTTCCCATCTATGTCTCGGCCTCCCCAAAGGTCTTTTTCCCTCCGGCCTCCCAACTAACACTCTATATGCATTTCTGGATTCACCCATACGTGCTACATGCCCTGCCCATCTCAAACGTCTGTTCCTAATGTTCCTAATTATGTTAGGTGAAGAATACAATGCGTGCAGTTCTGTGTTGTGTAACTTTCTCCATTGTCCTGTAACTTCATTCCGCTTAGCCCCAAATATTTTCCTAAGCACCTTATTCTCAAACACCCTTAACCTATGTTCCTCTCTCAAAGTGAGAGTCAAGTTTCACAGCCATAAAGAACAACCGGTAATATAACTGTTTTATAAATTCTAACTTTCAGATTTTTTGACAGCAGACTGGATGATAAAAGCTTCTCAACCGAATAATAACAGGCATTTCCCATGTTTATTCTGTGTTTAATTTCCTCCCGAGTATCATTTATATTTGTTACTGTTGCTCCAAGATATTTGAACTTCTCCACCTCTTCAAAAGATAAATTTCCCATTTTTATATTTGCATTTCGCACAATATTCTAGTCACGAGACAATCATATACTTTGTCTTTTCGGGATTTATTTCCAAACCTATCTCTTTACTTGCTTCCAGTAAAATTCCCATGTTTTCCCTAATCGTTTTGTGGATTTTCTCCTAACATATTCACGTCATCCGCATAGACAAGCAGCTGATGTAACCCGTTCAATTCATATTTTCATATCTACGGTATTGCTAATGATTCTTTCTACTACCGCTTCGGTTTGTTTTTAATTGGAATATCTGGAAAGTTCTTGCAATAGCGTGGAACATGTGCATTAGTCCACTTCCAACATGGAAGATTCCTTCTTTATTTTCGTTGTTAATATTGCAATATGAAGCCTATAGTTTAATATAGGCTAATATTAGCGATTCACAATGCCAATGATCATATTTACGTATGGCTTGTTATAACTAGACTTGTAATGTTGGGAACAGATAAGTTAATAAATGTTGACTGCAGCATGGTACATAGGCCGGGGTAGTTAGCTAGTACGAGGGCATTGACTTGGTTCTGCGATCGATTACGGGAATAATAAGGTGAACGTAAACAAATGTGGACAGCTCTAAATGTAAATATACGCTACAAGGCTTCACAACGATATATTTTTACGTAGGCTTACTACCTTTCGTTATTCGTAGAAGAATCATCACAGAATTATTCGTCGCTTGGAATTTCCTCCTTTATTTTCTTGTGCTACAATATCTTTGTATATAATATCGTTTGTCACCTTGTATGTTTGTATTACATAATTTACATAGGCCTAGAATGTTCCCGTAATTCCTTTAAAAACACTCACCAAACTCCGCTGCAAAAATACGCATCCAAGAACCTTTAACCTTTGGCATTATTATTCAGAAGGTACACTGTTTACGTATGAGTATTCAGCAGGTACACTGTTTACGCATGCTAGAGTACCGATTGGTGAACGGATAGTAAACTTCAAACCACCTTAACGCACCCTATCGGTCCTAATATTACAAGCATAGATATAACCAACTTACGATCTGAGACAGCTTAAGAATGAAGTGACGTTACAGAGCAACGGAGTGGAGTGAGGTGGCGTTTTGAGTTTTGTTTACCTGTGCGGTAATCTACACTGTTTACGCATCTAGAATACTGACTGGTGAACGGATAGTAAACTTGAAACCACCGTAACCCACCCTATCGGTCCCCAACATTACAAGCATAGTTATAACCAGACTTACGATCCGAGACGACTTAAGAATGAAATGAAGTTATAGTGTTACTCGAAAAGTATTGGGAATAAATTTGAATAAGGAACAAAAAAAAAGTTTCCTTCCCAGATAGGATTCGAACCACGAAAGTCTTAGTTACCAGTCTATCGTGCTCTGGACTGAACAAGGCTCTGAAATCAGTTACAAGGGTCGTTCCGGTTTTTTTGCCACTACTGTAAATCAGATCTCTCCATCTCATCTACTCTTGTGTCTGCAATTCCAAAATTTGTTTGAAAAATTGTCTGCAGGTATTATTTCGTCGTGGAGGCATTTTTGTATAATTTTCAATTAATTGTCTAATTATTTTTATATTCGTCTGCTTTATTATGACTGCCTTTTCATGATCTTCTTAACAAGTAGCCTGCCAAGGCATCTAGGATTTCTATGACTTAATTCTTTTGATTCTTGTTGCAATGAAATTTTACTTTTTATATCCATGTTGTAAAAGAAGCACAAATATTATTTTTACAATTCATAGAAATTAATTTTCTTTCTTTGTTAAAAGTGCTCTTCTAATGCTTTTGTGTACATCAAGAAATTTATCAAATTTGACTTCAAGGTCATTGGAATGTAAGGAAAAATACTACAGCCTATACCAGCCATGTCAACTGTTGCCCATAGGCGCAAGCGCTCGCTTTAGAGCTCAGGAGAGCCTGAGCGCTTTATTGCGGAATGGAAAGAGACAGACGAGTGAGGTAGTATATGCCGCTTGGTCGAGCTATATACAGGGAAGGCCAGCACTGGTTCAATGGACAAAGGGAAGAGAACTTATTAAAACTCTATCCATGTTAATTTTTAGATTTGCCTGAGAAGTATAAGTGCATTATAAGAATGTAAGCTTTAATTTTAATATTCATTTTTGACAAGTTTGCTTTTTTGTTCAAAAGGAATATTTTCTCAACTTTCTTACAGAAAAGTGAAATTTTCAGATATGTTTGTTTAGTAGCTTTACAGGTACTGAAACAATGTTTTCGTAAATCTAATATATTGTAAATATATATTACTGAAGATAGTTTATTAAAAATTTTGAAAATATTCGAATGGAAATGTTTGTAAGGAAATAAATTAACAAAGCAACAACTGTTACATCATAAACAAAAGATATGTGTCCATAAAAACGTCAGCTCTATAGCTTCAGCAGATTTCGAGAAAATAATTTAATATTTTGATTATAGGAAGTTTCGCACTAATATCGCTTTAAAACCATAATGCGATAAGAGTTTTGTAATGTAATATTAGTTACAGTTTAAACACTTTGCTTTCTACTATAATATTGTTTTGATTAGTTTATTGATTACGCGTATAAAGCTAAAGTTATCACCAATATTAATTCCAAGTTATTATATCATATTCAATCTCTTTCTTTGGGTTAACACTTTCTTTATGAATGATGTGTTTCATTCACTTAGTACAGTACAGTTGTACTATTATGGAATTTAAGTGAATATTCCTTCTCAACTCTCTATTATGTTATTAAGATTTAAAACACAACTGCAATATTAAGAAATCAGTGTTAGTACCTTTGTTTTACAGACAATATAGATAATATTAAACAGAAAGAAGCCATACAAAATAACGACATAAAATTTCACGTTCCGTTTGAAGTTTGTAGGCCACTGTTTTCTTAATTCAACAGGTTGCTTATTCATATACATAATCCTTCCTCCTTCCACGCTTAGTGCTTGATGCGCATGCGCGACGTCAAGGTCCGAAAAATGCGCTTGCTTTGACAACACTGGCTTATAGAATAGAGGAACACATAATAGTAGGCCAAACGATTTTAATCGACAGAAAATATTTTTCTTCGCTACGGAATATTTACGTCTTTCTCTGTATATTTACGTATAATATAAGAAAGTTTGACTGTGATTACACTCATAAATAGTAATGCAGTATTATAAGAATGGCTGTGTGATTCGTTCGTCAATGAAGGTAGATAAAAAGGCTGTACTCACGTCGAAGGCACCTTTGATGAGTGGTCCTGCCTGTCCTACGTAGAGGGTCGACGCAGAGTCGAAGACGAGCTCCTGCGGCGTCCTCTTGGTGACGACGGTGTCGTACTCGTGGCAGTTAAAGAAGAGCGTCACGTTGTCCGCCGTGACCCGCAACGCGAACCGCGTCCACTTCTTCACGAAGGACGGCACCACAAAACTAGCGATGGTCTGCGAGGCGAAATGGCTGTTCACATCGGTGTACAGGAGGCTGATGTTGACGTTTCCGGGTTGCGAGGGCCCCGCGGGGGCGATCTGCACCCCCAACTGCACCACTGTCTCCAATGGGTTCACCACTGAGAATAGAAACCCACCCTCGCGAGTGTTAGGCCGCACTGTAGCGATGATGGAGAACTCGCCGTACAGCTTTTCGGGAATAAACAAACGGTATGGAGACTTCACATCCGATCCTGGTCGCAGTCCGAAGGCAGGAAAGCCGTCCAAGCCATTGTCGAAGAACTGTGTTTTGGGGTCATCGAATGGAATCTTGATAGCTTGAAGAATGTCATGTTCAGGAATCGAGTCTGCAATTGAAAAAAATGGATGACATTAAATTACTTTCTTACTATGCATACCAAGAAGAAAATTTAATACAGAGTGATTTTTTTTTTTTTTTACATTGGGGAATTTAATTGAAGTGAATTTATTATGGCTGGCAGAATAACTATCTCATGCCCCCATGTTTTAAAATTGCTACCAATGCACTTCATTAGAACCAGGTACCCAGCTTCGAAGCCGTTAGCCCTGTGAACTTACAGTATATTTATTTCCCCCTATTATCATATTATAGGGTCCCGCGCCGTGGCGTCGCGGTCTAAGGCATCCTGCCTAAGACTCGCGTTACGGAATGCGCGCTGGTTCGAGTCCTCATGGGTAAAGAAATTTTCTCATGAAATTTCGGCCAGTGTATGGGACCGGTGCCCACCCAGCATCGTGATGCGCTTGGGGAGCTACGATAGATAGCGAAATCCGGTTGCGAATGCCAGCTATAACGGCTGGGGGGGGTCATCGTGCTAACCACACGATACCTCCATTCTGGTTGGATGATCGTCCACCTCTGCTTCGGCATGTGGGGGTGAGGCCAGCAGCCGGCTGGTCGGTCTAGGACCTTCACGGGCTGTAGCGCCACGGATTATTATTATCATATTATAGGACTAGCCGTACCCGTGCGCTCCGCTGCACCCGTTAGAAATAAATACAAGGTAATTACATAATTAAAATAGGACATTCGTGTTTCATAGAAGGATAAATCGTTTATTATGTTACTTAATTTAAATTGTATTAAAAAAATTAAAATGCGATCATTTTGATCCAGAGACCATTCATTTGGTCATAAAAATTATTTTAGGAAATACAGGAAACGAATGTACAGAATAGCCTATCAAGTTTTCTGTGCATAAGAAGCTATTTTAATCTTACTTGTCCTCGATTCACTCAGAAGTTACTGTAATAACATTATAGCATTATGTCCATCTAGAGAAACTACACTTTCCAATGGTGAATTAATAATTAATTATACAAATCGGTTAATTTAGCTTCATACAAACACAGAAACATTCTCTGTAGGCTATGTTCCATAGCTTTCGATTGCTGTTGTCCAAGGCCCCTTATAGACGAAGTCATTTGTTTTTTTATTTCATTACACCGCCTTAGATGGCGTTGTTATTGTAATTTTGAAACTCATTTATCTAATTAAATATCAGTCCTATCAAAATTTTGCATAGAATAAAACTTATCGGAAATTATTTTTAAAGAAACTTTTGTTATGTAATATTTTTCAAGAAAATTAATAATAAGGGAGATATTTCGATTTATTTAATTAAAGCCCCCTTATAACCCCCCTTTTAAATAAAATATTTTGAATGCCATATAGCCTAAATTCTAAGTTACAACGAACTTAATTTATATTCCAATTTTCATATAAATCGGTTCAGCCATTATCGCGTGAAAAGGTAACAAACATCCAGACAGACAGACAGACAGACATAGTGTACATACAAACAAAAATTTCAAAAAAGCTATTTTCGGTTTCAGGGCGGTTAATTATATATGTTAGGACCAATTATTTTTGGAAAATCGAAAATTACCAGAAAAATTTCGGGTACAGATTTATTATTAGGCCTAGTATAGATTACACCGTTCTGCATTTCAAAACTTATTTTCTGTTGTTTTCAATGTGATCGGCGATTCTAAACGGATTGTTTGTGCTGAATTCGAAAATAATCTCCATTTTTCCCCATCACGTCAGGTTTTCAGACAATTCATGTATATCTAGAAATGAAATTATTGCTTTGTGAAACGTCATAAAAATTATTTTCAACAAGAATTTTGTGAGAAAAACTAGGCCACAATTTGCTATTTGCCACTAATTAATCATTAATTAATATTAATTAATAATTATAAACACTTTCATAACTTTACCTCAATATTCTGTTTCAAATTTTCTCCTCTTTGACCTCCTCGCATGTTGTTCAGAACAGTCTCTTTTTAACATCTAGCAATAGTCCGAAATGTTTCCATTATGAAGCAAAACACCTTCAAGACTTTTTTGAGAAGAATCTATGAAGAACCTCCACTCTTTGGAATTATAGTTTATGTTATAAAATTTTTAAGACGGCAATGATGTCTTGGCAATACACTAAATTTTCTTCTTCAGCAAAAAAAAATGTGGGGGGGGGGAAGAGTTCCTTCTTACGATGCCTGTACCGTGAAAAATATGTACCTTGAGCCAATACTTTCTTTTCTTTTAACCCAGAACCTAATAGTTCTGCTGATTCTTTAGGCAAATTTAAATCCCTCGTTAAATCATTAAGCTCACTTTGATTAAAACATCTATCTTCACCAGTATTGTCTGGTTCATAAGTATGATCCACTGGAGATTCAGTTTCAGTGCTACTGGATGCAGATGGCAATGTATCTGATTCAGGGGGGAACGGGAATATCAGGACCATGAGGTACGGCAGAGGGAATGTTAGGATATAGAATCTCTTTCTTGTTTTTAGCAGTATATCCAGCTACCTTAACTGTACAAAAATAACAATCGTCTCCATGATTTGTAGATTCCCTCCAAATCATATGGATACCAAAGGGCACTGATTTCCTTTTTTCATTTTTCCAACTCCTTAACTCTTCAACACAACTACGACATACTTTGTGGGGGCACTAGGATTTGTCCTGGTCTCCTAACTTAATGCCAAAATATTGAAAGTAAGTATTCTTTACAAAAGTTGTTATATTCTGTCTCTGTTTTACTAGCGTATATGTCCCACATATATAGCAAAACAAATTTGAATCATTTACACAACCACGTTCGACATTTCTATGAAACAACACTATTATGTTATACTCTCGAGAAAAATGAGAACTCACACACTTCACTTTTACACGACAACCAACAAAACAAACTGAACCTCTAATTTTAAAACAACTTTTAAAACGGGATAGGTTTATTTTCTCAGTAAGGAAATATGTAGCCTCATAAGCTCGATTGCACTTCCATAAATAAATATATATACAGGGACCCTAAGTCATTTCTCTAATTCATTGTTAGTTTTAATAGCAATCTCTAAGAGTAAATATTTCCTTCATAATTTTTTATGACCTGAGACACTGAGGCCCGATTGTATAAACCATTTAATCTTAGATCAGAGGCTAAATTGATCCTTGTTTCAGCTGAACTTGCAATTTTGTGTTGTATAAAGTCTAATCTGAGATTAATTTGTCTCAAACTAAAGTCAACTTTGACTGAAGAAATTTCTCCGATTAAGTTAGATGATCCAAGTTCAGTTATTTCTTTTCTGTTTGAAATATACGAGCGACAGATTGTGCAAATAAAATATCCATTATTATTAATATTAATAGATATGATAGGTACATTTATATATATTTCTTTCAATTTCTTGCCTTAATACACAAACAATCTTATATTTTATAAAGCTCGATCATGTTCAGCAGTATCTAATAACATAACCTATAATTATATTATGTTTATAACAACCATTAATTATTAATGGATATGATAGGTACATTCATAAATTTTCAATTAACTGTATTACTAAACGAAAATTGTTGTTTTATAAAGCTTTATTATGTTTAGCAGTATCAAACACCATAACATGATAACAACTCGGAGAACAGTCAACCTTCTTCTTATTGTCCGCCATTATTTACATTGCACAAAAAACCAGTGTCTCCAACAGAGTGTACGGAAAGTCGCCAAAAAGTAGTTGTAAAGTCTCCAGATTTCTCATTATCAACAAAGAAAGATTAAATTTTGTCACTATGGGGTGCTAAAAAGGTCACTAAATCCCTATTTAAGTAATATAAAAGTTAAAAGAAATTGTTGTTGAAAAAGAGTTAAAGTCGCTAGATTGGCAACACTGAACAAACCTGTCCGCGCATCACGTATTTCACCTGTTTATGCGATGTTGCCAAATCCTTTTCACGTGAACTTAGATTGCATTTGAACCAAGGTAATTTGATCGCAAAAAAGTTTTATACAATGGAAGAAGTGTCTGAACTCGGTTCACTTTTCGATCTTCGATCATAGTTGATCTTTAGTCAGGGAGTTTTATACAATTGGGCCTAAACATTTCAACTTCCTGTTTATAGATAACGTTGGGTGCAGACAGATAAAAAATCTCCAAGAATAAACAACGGATGTCTTAACCTCGGTTCATTTTAAGGGCTAGGATACAATTTTGTACATCCTACAAGGGCGGATATAGTCAGTAGATTTTAATAAATATCAAATATAAACATAATAAAATATATTATGTCACGTTTTAAGTAATAAATTTTAAATTATAAGCTGTCGTGCCTTTTTAACAAACGACAAGCACACTGTAATATTACTATACCTATTACGAAAAATATTGAAAACATAAAATTTTGAATTGTAAAAAATTCTGACGTGGTACGCGAAAACGGATTTCATTTTTGCAATCAGTGTGAAATTGTGATTCAGAAACGCTCGTTTATTTCAAAACAACAAAATCCATGCAGAACGGTGTTATCTAAGAAATTAGCAAGTTCTTTGTGATAGTAGAAGAGAAAGAGTGGGGGAAGGGAAGTGGTCCGTGGCCCATTTCTTTTAGGGCTCATCCCGACATTTGTCTTATTACTCAAGGGAAACCACGGAAAAACCTTGAGCAGGATGAGGTGTCGTGCTGACGACAAGCCAATTGGCTTCTGTAGGGACTGTATATGTTGAGACACCAAGTCGTACAGCAGCAACAACCCACTAATTTCTTCCCTGGGTAACTACAACCATGCTTTAGATAAACATAAAAGACCTAAGAGCGTACTCTAGCTTGGAACGACAACGTACAAGACGAATACCGACTTGAAAACTAAACAACCACTTGACTCTACAGACAAACATAAATCTATTAATGCACTAATAATGTTATTTCTCTGTTTCAGGATCATCACGTTATTGGCTGCATAGATGTATTTTACATATTTTCTTGTACATAATTTTTATGTATTCTTATTGCATTTGTATTATAAATCATGATTAAACAGGGTGAATCAAAAGTATGGAACCATATAAATATCTTCCATAAGCTAGATTGTCGATTACTATAGTTGTTACAAAAAACTTACATATAAAATAATTTAAAAGCAAATAAATAAGCAAGAATAAAACTCATTATAGCAAATTACAAAACAAAAATTGGACTTAAATAAAAAACTAAAGATTATACATAATCAAAAAAAAAAAAGTAAAACCCGAATTTCCCCAGCTATCTCAAAAGTCGCCATTTTGAATGCAACTTTCAAATTTTAAATGTAAAGAGGCTCATGTAGTTACTCAAAATCATGTGAAATTTTCTGAGAATATCAATGGTGCAATCCGTTTTGAGATATCTCTAATCGTTTTGAAGCTATTTAAAAATAACTGTAATAATGACACAAACATTAGTTACTGCATCCACAGATATTTTGTAACTTGGTACGGTACTAAGGAGACTTTGGAAAAGGTACTTTTATGCAATTCTGGTAATTAACTTTTCCTGCTTTACTGTTTGGTTAACCTGTGAAAGTTTCAATGCATTGTTATGATTATTTGAAACTTTCCTGTAACAAATTTCTTGATTTTCGTGATGGTATTATCGAAAGAGGAAAGAATTGATGTCATTCTTCATTCTGGTAGGTTAAGCCACAGAAATGTTGCAGCAGACTGAACGAACAGTTCTCTGGACATTGGATTGGTCGGCGTGGACCAGTAGAATGGCCGGTCAGATCTCCAGATTTTACACTCCTTGATTTTTTCTTTTGGGTTACATAAAGAGCTTGGTAGGATGAAGAGAAAATTGAGAATGTGGATAGAACATTTTGTAGCATTTCTGGGGTGACTTTAACACAGGCTTCAATGATACGGTTCTTTAAATGTTCCCTAAGGGCCATATTCATAGACATTCTTAGCGCTGGATTCCGGTGGATGATCAGCGAACTAACATTTTTCGTATTAATAAACCAGTGTTAGCAATATGATATGATATGAATGCTGTACAAGTAATCACTCGATAGCCAGGGCTAGTTTAGCACGCTCGTAGAGCGGGCTAACGAAATGTCTATGTGTAACACCCTACATCTTTAACAGATATTAGTGCCACAGGTTTCTGGGGAGTAAAGGCGGAGGGACACATAGGACTATTTCCAGTAATGCTGACTGTCTAGAAAGGTGTGAACCTTAACCTCCCACTATCCTGTGGGTTCCCATGGCTTATAATAGGAATACATTTACAGAACACAAAAGAAAAACATTATGGGGCAAAGTAATTTTATTTTTATTAGTAGCCTATTAATAAAAAGACACGTTATATCTTTGATATCATAATAAATTTATATTAAGGTTTATTTAACGACACTCGCAACTACAGAGGTTATATTATCAACGTCGCCGGTGTGCCGGAATTTTGTCCCATAGAAGTTCTTTTACATGCCAGTAAATCTACTGACATGAGCCTGTCGTATTTAAACACTCTTAAATGCCATCGACCTGGGCCGGCATCGAACCCGCAACCTCGATCACAGAAAGCCAGCGCTATACCAACTACGCTACAGAAGTCGACTCTGGTCATAATGTAGGCTACAATCCTATGGATATTTGTAATTATAAATGCAAAATATTGCAGAAGGCTGTACCGACACGACATGACTGGAATATCCAATTTGTGTCAGATTGAATAGTTCACTAATTTTAAAGCCAGAGTCCGGCAAAATACAAGAACCGTAAATAGGGGCAGATTCTGAATAGACTTATCATTATTTATGAATTTGATTAGAGTGAACACGATATATATTTTCAATAACTCTAAATGCATGTGCCTAGTATACCTAGAGACTCATTCTATTGACATATTTGATCTTATATTTAGCGTCTGTCTGCAGAATGACCATTAAATACTACAGCTTGTAGGCCTATTTGTTCATTAGCCTGCTTCAAATCCGGTTCCTTCTAGTTGAGTGCTCACAGTCTAATTCGCGAAATTGTATTAGATAGATAGATAGATAGATAGATAGATAGATAGATAGATAGATAGATAGATAGATAGATAGATAGATAGATAGATAGATAGATAGATAGATAGATAGATAGATAGATAGATAGATAGATAGATAGATAGATAGATAGAATAGATAGATAGATAGATAGATAGATAGATAGAATAGATAGAATAGAATAGGATAGATAGATAGATAGATAGATAGATAGATAGATAGATAGATAGATAGATAGATAGATAGATAGATAGATAGATAGATAGATAGATAGATAGATAGATAGATAGATAGATAGATAGATAGATAGATAGATAGATAGATAGATAGATAGATAGATAGATAGATAGATAGATAGATAGATAGATAGATAGATAGATAGATAGATAGATAGATAGATAGGTAGATAGATAGATAGATAGATAGATAGATAGATAGATAGATAGATAGATAGATAGATAGATAGATAGATAAGATAGATAAGATAGATAAGATAGAATAGATAGATTCGATAGATTCGATAGATTCGATAGATTCGATAGATTCGATAGATTCGATAGATTAGATAGATTAGACAGACAGACAGACAGACAGACAGACAGACAGACAGACAGACAGACAGACAGACAGACAGACAGACAGACAGACAGATAGATAGATAGATAGATAGATAGATAGATAGATAGATAGATAGATAGATAGATAGAGCGAAATTGTATTGGACGCATTATCTTATAGCCGGAATAAAGATTAAATGTTCAATGATAAAAGTGACTATCGTGGAATTCCCGCGTCTATGTTTAACGAGGCGTACAATGTATTACGTATCGCATAGAGAGATTGAGGGAGAGCTCAGACGAAAGATCGAGAGGGTGATGGTTGTTTCAGTCGGAGTCCAAGAAGGCATCAGCAGATGGCAGCAAAATGCAAGTACATCGACGCCGATCCGCAGTGTTTGCGATGATGTGATGCTGCTGGTTATGGTGATGGTTTAGGATATATATACAGGAACATAATTTTATTTATACTAACATTTCTAACATTAACCTGGCTATACCTTTGGATTAACGGTTGAGAACCGGAAACACCGTTTGCTACCCCCTTCCACGACTGGAGTTCGATGATACTGGCGTAAAATACAAACAAATCACTTTACTAGGTATAGGAGGGAAGGAAAGTAGTTCATCCATTTATGTAAACTAGGAAATATCGCGAATTTGAGTTTAGTAATTTTCATTAGGTTTTTATTTAATCAAAATACAGTACTCTATTAACAATAAGTGTTTTTACTCACGAACTGAGCTATCCATTCGGACATATTCAGTATGTAGTGTATATTATACTGTCTACAGCACATTAGCGTACAATATAGAGAATAAGTTAAATTGAAAAATAATCATAATATGGATATTTAAACACTTTTTTGAAAATGGTGGCCGTTCATTTCGATACAGGCTTCAGTTCTTTTGTGCATATTACCGCACTATAGACTATTGTACCTAACCCCAATTACCAGTTTCGTTCTTCGTACTAGCAACTCATGTTGAAATAATTCTGTACCTACTCTATAAAAGAATACCTTAAGTACGGTAAATTTAATCTTCACTTCTGCCCGATCCGTAAAGATAAACTTACCCAGACATGCTATCTACTCTCCGTCAAAGTGATTTTGTAGCAGCGTCGTAGAAAGGGAGGAAATCACGTGACAATTAATTACTTAACGAGGCCTTTTTATTTAAGTTATTTTAAACAGCTGTAAAATATTACGTAGACGTCCAGTTCTTAACAGAAATTAATAGTTTCAGAAAAGAGCAAAGACAGCCAAGCCACTAGCCTTTACAGTGGGACTAGCAGAAGCGGGTGGGGGAAAACCGGGATGCGACGTAGGCAAACGGACGACAGTACCTGTGCGAAAAAATGTTTCAATATTGAAAGCTCTTTAGTCACAGGAAAACGCGAACATATTTCTGGAACGTACTATACTCACTAACACAGTACTATTTACTATGACCGTAAAGCGACTTTCACTGTATACGAGGCCTTGGTTCTGTGTGGTGGACGGTTGGAAGTTTACTAGTAGAGGGGGTGAGAGTGAAGTGTATTCAGAAACTCGGGTACAATAAAAATTGAAGTAAAAATAAAATATATCCTGTATATAATAAGCGAATTCCAACAATTCTTACATGGACGCATTGAATTTCATTGAAGAATAGAGAGAACTAATAGTATGGCCATAATAAATGCAGTTATACAGACTGTCTCAGAAAGAAACCGACAAACTAATCTGAAATATTAATTCCTTACTTACTTGCACATGGCTTTTAAGAAACCCTGAGGTTCATTGCCACTCTCACATAAACCCGCCATTGGTCCTTATCCTAAGAAAGATTAATCCAGTCCCTACCATCATATCCCACTTTTCTCAAGTCTATTTTAATATAATCCTCCCATCTACGCCTTGGCCTCCCCAAAGGTCTTTTCCCTAAGGGTCTTTCAACTAACACTCTATATGCATTTCTAGATTTACCCATACGTCCTACATGGCCTGGCCATCCCAACCGCCTGGATTTAATGTTCCTAATTATGTCAGGTGAATAATACAATATGTGCAGTTCTACGCTGTGTAACTTCCTCCATTCTCCTGTAAGTTAATCCCGCTCAGCCCCAAATATTTTCCTAAGCACCTTATTCTCAAACACCCTCCTGTTCGTCTCTGAAAGTGAAAATCTAAGTTTCACAACCATACAGAACAACCAGTAATATAACTGTCTTATAAATTCTAACTTTCAGCTTTTTCGAGTGCAGACTGGATGATAAAAGATTCTCAACCGAATAATAACAGACATTTCCTATATATTATTTATTCTACGTTTAATTTCCTCTCAAGTGTCATTTATATTTGTTACTGTTGCTCCCAGGTACTTGAATTTTTCCACCTATTCAAAATATAAATTTTAAATTTTTATATTTCTATTTCTTGCTATGTTCTCGTCACGAGACACAATCATATACTTTTTTTCGGGATTTACTTCCAAACTTATCTCTTTACTTTAGACGTGCTCAAAACAATAAGCTGAGGAGATTCAAAGAAATGCATCCCGCAACACACAGGTAACTTGCCTGTAGGGAGAGAGCAGATTTCAAGAAAGAACTGAAGCACCGGCGGATTGTAGTGTTTTGCTGATGTGAGGTTATGTATCTAGTTCCTAAGATTGTCATAAATAGAACAAAGATTTCCTATAAAACATTTAATTGCATTACTTTTAAGATAGTGCAGGCTATATTAAAATAAGCTGGTGCTTGTTCGAAAATAAAATGTAGTTAATGTCGTTACAAACGTTTATGAAATCAATAACCATATGGCATAGTTATTTTTAAAGTACTATTTACAAAAACAAAAACCGTTCATTTTTACATTTAAACATTTCACAACATAAAACGAGACAAGAGCCACAAATGTCTGGGGGTGCTGCAGCTCCGCAGCCCCCCTTCGAAAGCCGCCCCTGAACTAAACCGATTAGTATAATAATTGAAAAAACGGTTTGTGAATAAACGAGTGTTTCCAGGAAAATTATAAATGTTTACATTAGCTACTGAAAAGCTTTACTTCTATGTTAGTTTTCAGTTAATTTTAATGTTATTAATTTGATCAGTGGCATAAAACTAATACGCCTTCCCACATATACTATGAATTTCAAAACTAGAAAAAAAATCTGTAAGCTAACATAGTACATCAAGCAAAACAAGAAAAAAAGAAAGAGATGTAAATAAAGAAAAGAAAATAAACAACAACAAATTACAACTTATTTTAAAAGATACGCGGACGTCAGCGGACTCCAATCACTTCCTGATCCGACTAAAGGAATGCTCAGCGGAAAATGTATGTCTGCGTCACAGCACATATACAACCTGCGCGGCATCAATCGGAGGTAACCGGAGGTCTCCGATCGAAAGCGCACAAACAACCGCTTCGGAGAAAAACCTAATCATAACCAGCACTAACAGTAGGCCTACATAGCTGATCCATTGATTTATATAGTTAGATTATGTTTTGTACATATCTTTTTCATTGATTTATATCGTTAAGTTAGGTTTTGTATTTATCCGTTCCACTGATTTATATAATTAGGTTAGATTTTGTACCTATCTTCTATTGGTCTATATAGTTGGATTAGGTTTTGTACATATCGTACATATGTATATATATCACATATGTTTCATTTATATAGTTAGGTTAGGTTTTATACGTATCTGCTTCATTGATATATCGTTTTATTCCCTTTATTTTCATTTTTGTCTTTTTTTTCGTGAACATTGGATAGAATTCAAAAGAATGAAATAAACACATTACTACTGCTATTATTATTATTATTATTATTATTATTATTATTATTATTATTTCTCTCTCTCTCTCTTGTTTGTATTATTGCCTGCTCTTCAGGAATATTTTGAATTTTCTCCGCTCCACCCATCCTTCTTCATATGGTAATGTAGAATTCCTGCACGGAAATATAATATGTACTTCAGTACATCACAATAATCTTCTGGCAATGTCACAAACAGAACAAGAAATAATTTTCTTCCGAGTAATACTCTCTTTTGTCAAGATCAGTATAATGAGGGCGACTGTAAATTCTGCTTTATAATCAACATGTGCGACTCTCACACTGGAAGCATGTCTGTTGTGGCATCTGCTGCTTATGGCCAGTCCAGAAAATTATGTCACTTTTTGCAGTGTTGCTGTACTTCACTTGGACTCCTTCAGTAATGAGACAGTCTTTCATTCATAAAAGAAACACTCATGGTGGGTGTTGTCCTGTCAGCGGAACGTGTACAAACATTCCCTCTCTTGATAGCCTGACGAAATATTGACGATGACTTGTTTCCTCTAATGCAGACGTCTCCAAAAGCGTACTCGCGAGTAAGCCCTTGAACGCAACCGAAGCCAGTACGTAATGAGCCCGCTCCACCTCACCCTCTCCACCTGTACTGTACTCAATATTTATGCGCAAACGAAGATCAGTGGCGGACTGCCATTATCATTGTTTTGGTCGGCGTGTTCCACCGTTCCACAATGTCTTCCAATCATGGACGTAGTACATTCAAGGATGAAAAGGAAGAGACTTTTTTTTAGTTACTGGGGAGAATGTGAAATGCTTAATTTGTTCGAAAATTCTTAAGGGTGTGTTAAAATTCAATATGCGACGACAATACTCGACTCTTCAGAAAGAATATCATACAATTACAGGCATGTTGGACATGTGAAAATAATTTATTTTGAGGCTATCTGTATAACTGTTGGTTATACATAATAATCAGTATATTACAAAACGTTTACACTCAGTTCTGCATGACAAACATATAGTTTTTCGTTTGATTTTAGGTGAAATGCATAGGCCTTCAAATATTTTGATAAATATAAAACAAGAAAATACAAACACAAATCATACACATGTCCTCAGTCTTAAACAAAAAGAAAACGCTTTTTGCTAGCTATATTTTAGCTTGGAATATTGGAAAATCAATTAAGCCTTTTACAGAAGCATCATTTGTAAAATCGTGCATACAGAACGTTACTAAAATACTGTATCCAGAACAAAGTCAAAGTTTAAGAAAATTAAAATGTATCCAATTACAGTTCAGAGAAGGAATTTCAAGATTGCAAATTTAATTGAATCTGAAGTCGAAACCACAATTAACCAGTTTGTAGCTTACTCACTTGCATTGGACGAGAGCAGAGATAGAAATGACAAAGCTTACCTAGCCATTTTCATCCGAGGAGTTAATGAACATTTTACTGTGTCTGAATCTCTTGTAGATGTAATTACGAAATACAACTGCAGAAGATCTTTTCCAGGCACTGAAAGGCACCATAGAACAGAAGAGGTAGAAGCAACAGACGGGTCTCCAGCTTCATATATGTCAAAATAATATACAAACGTATGATATATCTTATTCTTTACATGTTATTATTTGTAAATTTAAGCAGACCGTTGCCGCGATCACCCACTGACTGCTCCCATCTGTTGAGATACGAGTCTCTCCCCCTTCTCTAGCCTTACAAGCACACTGTGTTCGGCGGGCAGCATCGAGAGCACGAATGACGATACGCTTTTTGGAGACCTCTGCTCTAATGCGAGGCATCGCTGCTACTTGGTATCAATTTAAATAGTAACTTATCCTAGGCATTACATATTGCTGTCATTTGTGTATTCTACGTTCCTTCCATTAAAAATAAAAGGTATCCTGTTTTCATTTTTGTGTTCTCCCCCACCCCCCCTCTCTCTCTGCCTATCACACTGTTCAACAATAACATTTTTACAGAAATGGAAGTAGACAATCTTTATAGATTTTGGGCAGCTACTTATCATCAAAATTTGTCTGCATAAACCACTTGATTATCCGACACAATTTATTTATTCCGAATTCCAAGTACTAAAATTTGTTTATATATATATATATATATATATATATATATATACATATATTACTAATTTATTTTCACAAAACTCAAATGAATTTTATAAGTGAAAAACATATACATAACACTAGAAAAAATGTCCCTACTCTTTTGGCAGAACCTAAATGCCACACTACAGCTAGATTAAGACACAGTAGGAATTATGGACTATACAATTCAGTATTGAAAAATATTCCAGACCTAAGCAATTTACACATTCTTAAGTTTAGAAATAAAGTGAAAATGTTTGTATGATATTTGTTTAATTTTATTATTATTTTAAGTGTTACTGGCATTATATGGTACTAATATTTATTGTATTTATCTAATGCATGTAACCTGTAAGATAAAACATTGTAATAAATATAACTATTTTCATTTTCTTAATTAATAACAGTGTATAGTTCCAATAAATGATTTCTTAGCATAGCCACAGATACACTTGATTGTACTTGTCGCTATCTCTGTCACTAGACACTTCTTAAATTTATATTTTCCCCGCCATTCATAAAATATTTTGATATGATATCTCTTGCACAAAAGGGGAGATCTATAACTGAAACTTGATTAATATATTTCAGTATTATTTGTATTTATCCTGGGAATAATGAACAGTTTGACTCGTAAACATTTTGTTTTTCAGCATTAACTTCCTATGATTGTATGAAAAGATTTGAAGAGAACGTCAGGATGTATACCTTAGGCTCCCCCCTACTACCAATAATGCATCACAATGTCAATACTGCGGTTGCTGTCGTCTGCTATCCAACGAACTTTTTTGTTGATTTTCGAGTTCGTTATTTTTTTCTGTTATTATATGCTTATTTAAGTTGTGTTAACTCTCGCTAAGTGGTTTTATATTTTATTTTATCAGTCTTAGTATTTATTTTATTATTGTTAATATTATTATTATTATTATTATTATTATTATTATTATTATTATTATTATTATATCATCGACATTATTATTGATGCCTGTAAAATTTATGTAGACTCTACTAGACTGTACCCGAGCACGACCATATGCTCATTTCGGGTATCTATTCATATGTACCATTTCAATTGTAAATTTGAAATTCGAAAATGATAGTAATTTTTATTTGTTAGCTCTCGTTTTCGTGTTACGCGAGGAAACGTCACTAATAACGAATTATCTATTTCTGTACTTATATCTCAACTGATTGAATTGTTTATTCTCTTAAATTAAATTATTTTACTTGCTATGTATTTTCTCAACAGACAATTTATTTTATTTATTTAAATTTATTTATTTATTTACATTTAAATATACAGAATAAAGAATATAATTACAAAACAAACAAGAGAAATAGATATAAAATAATACAAGCAATATAAAAAAAGATACAGTAGTATTAACAAAATTTGAGACCGAACGAGCAGCGCTCGTGCTCGGTCGCAGTTCAGATATAATATTAAAATAAATAATAATAATAATAATAATAATAATAATAATAATAATAATAAATAAGTAAAATAAAATAGGAACTAAAATATAATTACAGCGGCAATAATACGAATAATTGTTTACGTTTATAAACTAAATTATCTGCTTGCTAAGTAGACTGCATATTTTTTTGTAGTGCCACCAGCGTAGCTCGGTCGGCAGACTCTCTTGCCTGCTGATCCTGACCTGCGCTCGGGTTTCGATTCCCACCTGGGCTGATTACCTGATCGTGTTTATCCGAGGTTTTCTCCAACCATAAGGCAAATGTCAGGTAATCTATGGCGAATTCTCGGCCTCACTTCATCCCGCCAAAAATTATTGTGTAACTCTTAACTTCTTCCACATCTTAATAATTAGAGCTCGGAATTTTAGGTGCTAAAATTAAGAATAAGACTGAGTGTAGATGAATAGATGTGGTGCCCGTAAGGAAGGTTTTAAGCTTAGTTCACAAGTGTCCGATATGTAATAATAGACAAGAGAGTCAGAAGGACTGAGCAATGGATCTTGTAAACCGTGCGCTAATTTGTAAGTGGTGATTAAGAGGATTAAAAGACCTTTAACGATACCAAAGGGAAAATATTGAATGACAAGAATAGCATTTCAAAGAAGTGTAGGTATGGCAATGTTCTTGTAAATCGTGCGCTAGTTTTTAAGTGGTGATTAAGGGGATTAGAGACCTTTAGCGGTAACGAAGGAAAAATACTGAATGACATCTCAAAGAAGTGGGGGCATGGCTTCTATATTTATTAACTGTAGCGAGGAACAATATTAACTTTTAGTACCTAAAATTCCGGGCTCTAATAATAATGTACAATCTGTGGAATATAATACATGAAATGAAGTGACATCACGCGTGCATGCTGAGATGTGCACCCTGGTAATAGATGTAGGGTACATATCAGCCAGAACCTGAATCAGAGTTTACAAATATATTCTAACATAATGATGGCCCCAATTATTGTCTTGAAGCCCTTATTGCAATTTTGTGCACTGTGGAGAGATTTGGGATTTAACCCAGGCATATTGGTGCACAATTTAGTGATTACAAGTTGTGCACCGCCATCTCTCCTAGTACCGAGTTAGAAATTTAACATGTACAATTCTGACCCCGCCGGAAATCGAAACTGAGCCGACTAGTCTGGAGGCAGACGCGCTATCACAGAGCTAAATCGGCGGACTGTTTCCAGAAAGTTACGTCATTGTTCTTGAGAAGTGTTAGGTTTAACATTGCAATAAACTTCAGGAAGACCTTCTATGTACATATCTATTAGAACTTGAGATGCAACATGTCACTCAAAATGCAATTACTTCACTCAGATACTGATTTCTTCCCTGAAAATAATGTTGCGTTTCGCAACGAGCAGAGTGAGCGATTTCATCATGACATTTCTGTTATGGAACATACATATATTATAAAGGCAGATTTAATTCTTCAATGATGGCAGATTTCTGCTGGACTTTGCAAAGAGAGTATGTTCCCTGTAAGCGGTAAGGGAAGAGGCAACACGTGTTCTAAATCAGGTGATTTCGTCCTCTACCTTTGCTAGACTACAGCCCATTGTCATATACCATACGAAGAACACGAAAGTGCGAATAACTAATTGATTAAATGGCGATCTTACTCGTGTTAATTGTGTAAGCATGTGCGGCTTACAGCACCGAAGCACCGAAACAGCTGTAAGCGCACATGCTTACACAATTAACACGAGTAAGATCGCCATTTAATCTATTATCTATATTCAAGTGTTAAAAGTAGTGTACGAAAGATTCAACATTCGAATAACTTTTAAAGAAGTGCTAATAAATATTTTCTTACTGCCACATTCGACTTCCGAGCTTCCAAATCCATAAAAAAAAAAACAAATGAGGACCGTTTTTTCAAAACTTGCTAATTGAAAAAACTTAATTTTACAGGAGAGACAGAACACTATGGTAAGCAAGTTTCGCTGTATGTCTTACTTATAGCAGAAAGCAAGTTTTGAAAAAACGATCACACTTTGACAAACTACAATGAAGAGAAATAACTCAATTTTACTAAGACGCTTTGAACATCATGTAGAGGGCTGCCTTATGTTAACGAATCCATCAAAATCTCAATTTTGCAAATTTTGCAGTTAGCAAGTTTTGCAAAAACGGTCCTCAAATACACTGCTCCTTCGGTATAGGAGAAAGCCAATATTTACCTACTTAGATATGAGACGTTCAGAGCAAAAGTGGTGTAAGTCAAGATTGGGTAATGAGGGTTAAAGTAAACATTCTGTAAAATATAGCGCAAAGTAGCAATTAATATTAAATTTATTTAAACTATTAGTAGTCAGTGGATAGCAAGAAGGACATATTAATTGATACTTTGCGCTGTATTTTGCAGAATTTTTACTTTAAACCTCATTACCCAATTTTGACTTACACCACTTCTGCTCTGAACGGCTCATATAACACGCCGAGCAAGTCTCCTGCAATCGCCAAGCATCATGTTTAGGTAAAGCATGAAAGTCAAGAAATATTATGGACAGTAAAAAAAAAAATCGATCATACGGAATGGGTATTAGAAGTTGTTAATTGATCTCAAAAAGTGAATCTGATACAATGCTAATACAAATTAATTTTATTTCCTAGGAAAAAAAATCTATGTATAAAATACAATAAGAAATAGGTCTACATAAATATAGATAAATATACATATAATATACAGAAAAAAAATATATTACGTTAAACTCTCCAGCAAATGTCCTTAATTTAGTTTTCAAGGCGTTGATTAATATTTACTTTGTGAGAAATGCTCTGATGTGAACATATGTACAATTTGTGACATGATGCCATACCGTTGGATTCTCGTCACATCATACCACGTTGTACTGTATTGCTGCTTTCTTTAGACATAAACGAATTCTACTAAATCGGCGGAGCAGAATATTGTGGTCTTTGTAATAATCAAAGAATTAAAATTTGTTGTGTAGAATTATAGTTCACTTGGTCTAGTTTTGAATTTATATGAATTATGAATTAGTAAATTACGCGTTTTC
This sequence comes from Periplaneta americana, assembly GCF_040183065.1. Taxonomy (NCBI): domain Eukaryota; kingdom Metazoa; phylum Arthropoda; class Insecta; order Blattodea; family Blattidae; genus Periplaneta; species Periplaneta americana. Next base: position 62,492,844 of record NC_091128.1, read on the forward strand.
TTTGGTGAGGATAAGTGATTTCTCTGTCTTTCGAAAATTTGAGAACGAATCCGCAGCCCACTGAAGTTGCTGTCGCATGGCATTCTTTAAAAAAATAAAAACATGGGGAATTCTACCTGCTGAAAATGGCAACTTTGTTACTCGAAATTCTATATATCAAGGTTTTTAAGCACCTTGCATGATTTGACCAACATACACTACAGTTTATGGTTGCTTCTCCACAGACTTTGCCTCGTACGTTCAGTTTTCCTTCCGACTGTACTTCAGACACACCTGTATTATAAAACACAACGAAAAACCTTTTGTTTTACGAGGTATAGAAAAAAATCACATCTCAGCAATATCCAATATTGAGCCTCGTTCTTTCAACTCGGGGAATGAAAAGAACGCGAAGAAAAAAAAAGGGTAGGAGTTGTCTCGCGTTAGAGGCATACGTGAATTTTTAACTAATGACCTGATATGAATAAGAAATGAAGTGAAGGCAAGAAATGGAGAATGGAAAGAAGACAAGAAAATATTAAAGTTCTGGGATCTGTTTACGTCCCCATCCCACATGTTTCTCAAGAATATTCTTTGGATAATTTTGCTGCGTTAAAAAGTTCAGTCGGATCACATACAAACGTCTTGTCATAAGGGTTTCATATTTATGAATTCAGGAATGGAAAGTTCAAGCACAAAAGAATACCAACCTGAGAGTCATATCACGTAGTTATGCGTTGTGAAAAAAGAAAAAAAAAATCACTCAATTCAAAGAAAAGTTTATACATATCTATATCAAATATACCATTGTAATCAGTAAGGATAGTACAGTCGCAGAAAACGTAATGAGTTATAAGTTTCAATAAAAAACGCAAAATTGAGCTAGGTAGGCCTATTTCGTTATAAAAAGATGCTGTAGAAGAGTAGTAACTATTTCTACTAGAAAGAGATAGGTTTGGAAGTAAATCCCGACAAAGACAAAGTATATGATTAAGTCTCGTGACGAGAATAATGTAAGAAATGGAAATATAAAAATTGGAAATTTATCTTTCGAAGGGGTGGAAAAATTCAAATACCTGGGAGCAAGAGTAACAAATGAAGAGTCCATTGCAAGAATGATGGATATCATTTGGAATACATTTTGCAGGAAAAGCAATTGAAAGTTTGAAATGCTTAGCGCTCAAAGCTTAACTGTGATTTTCCGATCATTACCGGACAATGACTATCAGTGTTAATGCCATATAGCTCTCTATGTACATTCTATATGTCTTAAGCTATGCATTGACAGTCTTGGTTCATTTTCGACAAGAAAGTGACATCCATCATTCTTGCAGTGGACTCTTCAAATATAAATGATACTCAGGAGGAAATTAAACACAGAATAAATATGGGAAATCCCTGTTATTCGGTTGAGAAGCTTTTATCATCCAGTCTGCTGTCAAAAAATCTGAAAGTAAGAATTTATAAAACAGTTATTTTACCGGTTGTTCTTTATGATTGTGAAACTTGGACTCTCACTTTGAGAGAGAAACATAGGTTAAGAGTGTTTGAGAATAAGATGCTTAGGAAAATATTTGAGGCAAGAGGGACAAAGTTACAGGACAATGGAGAAAGTTACACAACTCAGAACTGCACGCATTGTATTCTTCACCTGACATAATTGGAACATTAAATCCAGACGTTTGAGATGGGCAGGGCATGTAGCACGTATGGGCGAATCCAGAAATGCATATAGAGTGTTAGTTGGGAGGCCGAAGGGAAAAAAGACCTCTGGGGAGGCCGAGACGTAGATGGTAAGATAATATTAAAATGGATTTGAGGGATGTGGGATATGATGATAGAGACTGGATTGATCTTGCTCAGGATAGGGACCAATGGCGGGCTTATGTGAGAGCGGTAATGAATCTCCGGGTCCCTTAAAAGCCAGTAAGTAAGTAAGTAAGTAAGCACTACTACTTTTAGCATTGCAATTAAAGAGAGGGGAATTGGGTTTAATTTCTTCTCCAACGTAATGATAGTTCATATTTTTTATAGTCCTTCGGTTTTTACTTAAAATATTCATCTATTAAGAAATAAGTCGTCCATATATCCACGAACGCACACACATAAATACACAATCATCCACCATCTAGACCAGGGGTGCCGAATTGAGGCTCTTGACAGAGCCGCTAGTGTTGTAGTTGCTGTCAAGGACGTAGCCGCGTTGACCGAAGGTAGCCGAATGGTTCTCAGCGCGAGGGTAGGGGGAAGCCTGCGTATGCGCGATATTGAAAGACTAGTCAGGTCTGTACGGACAAGCGCTCTTTTGTTCAGGAATGAATTTATGTGAGAGAAATGCAATGAGTGTTTTTCGTTGAAGGGAAAAATGCTTATTGGAATAATAAAAGTACTTCTTTGCATCAAAGAGATTTATTTACATCTTACATTTTGGAGGAACAAACTGCTTTCGTAGAAAGCTAACAACGCGTTTTCTTCACAAGTTAATGAATGTTTGCGTTAATTTTCTTAGCTGTCATTAACCAAAGATAGGGGAGAGTCGGGTAGTATCGGACATCGGGTAGTATCGGACAGTGCGTTTCTTTCATCTACCACCATATGGTAGTACCTGAATGACATGGTTACGTTTCTCTATGCGACATCACAGAAACGTAACCATGTCAATCAGGTACTATCATCGTGTGGTAGATGAAAGAAACTCACTGTCCGATATTACCCGATGTCCGATACTACCTGACTCTCCCCTAATTTGAGAAGTGTTTATCTTACATTCTGCTACGAATATGCGACTGTTAATTTCATTAATGAAAATGAAGCTTCACAAATATAAGTCGTCGCGAACAAAGAAAACACAATTGCAACTGAAGCACCTAACGTAGGAAATCGTAGCGTTCTTGCAACAGCTTTCCAATATTCGTCAATCGTTTATGGGTAGGGCCTATATGTACGTGAACGACCACAGATATTAACAGAAAATGAAGGCTCTAAATTTCTAAAATTTTATAAGGAAATGAACTCACAATTGGACAAAAATTACAAGGTACCATAACAAGACTTATTAGAACTTAAATATCTGAAAAAAGTATAGAAGGTTACTAATAATATTTTTTAGAATTCACTTTTTATTTTAAATTAAATTTTCACACATATTATTTCATTACAGATGGACATACCGAGCTACTATGTGGGACACCCGTATAGGAAGGAGACTTCAAGGCAGACCTCGGCGCAGATGGGCAGACTTCTTCAGAGAACAGGCAGGTCAACAATGGTCCAGAGAGGCAAGAGACAGAAGACAGTGGAAACTACTCGAGGGACATTTGTGCATAGACAGGAAGTTGTGAGAGAATCATTGTTAAAGAAATTCAAGTTCCTAGACTTAAATATCACGTCTAACGTGAACTAGCTCATCACGTTAGGCAAATAGAGCTTTCCCTTATTTAAGGAGGCCTTTACCCTTCATGGGATACAATAGGTTATCTTTATCTTTATCTTTATCTTATATTATTTCATAACTCCACAACCATTAGAGAGAGAATTCTGAAAATTTGTACGCTGATTTAACATACATTTATGCAAAAGGTAGACTACAATAATGCCCATTTCTTTGAAAATAGAAAAATTTGGTCACAAAACATTATGTAAATTTTAATATATTTTATATAGGAAAAATAAAAAATTAATTGCATTAAAATAAACAACTCTACATGTTTGAGAGTAGTCTACTTTTCAGAAATAAGTGTTTATTATATGCAGGAAAAATATTAAAGATGTCAGAGAGATGATGTAACTGCATAATTTTTTTTTTCATACTTTGATAAAACTGGTTTGAAAAATATTAGTACATTTTTTTCTACTTTTATCAGATATTTAAGTTCTAATAAATCTTGTTGTGGTACTTCGTAATTTTTGTCCAATTGTGAGTTCATTTCCTTATAAAATTTTAGAAATATAGAGTCTGCATTTTCTGATAATATTTGCAGTCGTTCACGTACACATACCCTTACGTCTTTTGCTTATCTTCCAACGCAGAGTCGCACTGTACGATAAGTTCGGAAGCAAAATATCCCGAACAATCCTGGGAAAATGGATCTGCTGTCTAAGGGGAAGTGAACAGTTAAAACTTCTTTGTCATTCGATAAAAGTCAGAGAAACGTTGCTTAAATTCCTCAGACAGGCTGTGCAAATGTCTAATAAAATTTTTCTTCCTGACTGGACCCAAAGACGAACAAAATAATCGAAGTATCGGGAAATTCTCTAAATTATTTTCACTTACAAGCAAACATTCTAATGAGGGCAGATAAAAAAGTTAATTTTTTTCTTTCTCCATGTTAATAATGTCAAAAGAAGTGCTTATACAAATTTTGGCCTCTCGAGCGCAATTACGAGGCCGTCCAGAAAGTGATTTTCCCTGGGGCTGTTTACAGAAAAAAAGAACAGTTTCATGGAAAGATTTATTGAAACAGATACAGCAATTGTTGCGCTATTTGTCAACATATCCTCCACTGAAATTGAGACATTTGTCATACCATGGGATCAATTTTTGTATCCTTGTGTCATAGAAGTCAGCGTCTGGGATCGGAACTAGCCGTCTGCACCTCTCTGTCAATCCCATGATATGACAAATGTCTCAATTCCGGTGGGGATTATGTTGAAAAATAGCTCAACAATTGCTGTGTCTGTTCCAATAAGTTTTTCCAATGAAATTGTGTTTTCTTTCTGTTAACGGCATCTGGCGAACTTATTTTTATGGCCCTCGTAATTGCGATCGAGTTGCTAAAATTTGTATAAGCACTTCTTTTTACATTATTATCATGGCGAAAGAAATAAAAAATAACTTTTTACCTGCCCCCATCAAAATGTTTGCTTGTTAGCTGCATTCAGTAGTACAAGGATAGTTTTTCACTTTGTCACGTAATTGTGGTACCAGCGAAACGTTTCAATAAAAACTTACGTTAAGGTCATTTAATTTGGTAGACATGTCGGACAGGAATTCAAGGTCTTCCCACCAAACATCATCTTTCAATTCAGGTACGTAGAATTTTTTTTTTTCCTTTACAAATATTTCAATTTCTTCTCTGAAGTCCGCAAATCTCGCCAATGACTCGCATTTACATGGCCCACGCTCTGTTCGCTAGAAGTACCAAAGACACCTCACCTTACGATAAGCGGCTCCCGGGAGAGCCTCGAAACTGATTGTCGGAGCCTCGAGCACCGAAGAAGCCTCGCTTTGGCACCCCTGACCTACACTGACAGACAGAAATTTTTGCATTAGTCCAACGGTCCCTTTATTCTTTCAATCATTCACTCAGTCATTCTAACCAGAAGATAGTACTATGACAACCATCTATAACTTACTCTTTGAATTCATTTCCACTACATTCCTCCTCACCACAAGTCCCCTCTCTTCAGTCCAAGAGCTGGTCTGCGTGGCATTCGTGAATTCTATTCTGACCGATGGGCCATCCTGCCTCAACCCTGTTAGAGCGAAGTCCCGAACTCTAAATTCTTCCCATATCAGCATCGGAAACCCGCACTACACCCAAGATTTCACCTCAGCCTGTTTTTTTACTATTTCAAATAATAGATGAAATGGAGGAACATGCACAATTCTGGTGGAACGATAGAGGAAAACGGGAGCACGTCAAGAAAACTCCTCTGCAACGTCTGCTTTGCACACCATAAATTCCATCACGACCCTGTCGGAGATCGAACCTGGACCGCCTGGGAGGAAGACCAGCCACAGACGCGGCTTCACTTCAACTTACATCACTTTCATCTCTTCGATCCATATCATACCTTTCCTCCCTAATCCTTCGCTTCCACATGTCACACTAATGCAGCCATCGGCAAATTTGTACTCACGATGACATTATTATATTTTATTTCGTCTTCACTTGTACTGCGCCAAAAAAAAAAAAAGTAAGAATATACATCACAATTTTCCATTCTTAATATAACTAGTGAATTTTCTTCTGTTAGTCACGATCTTTGTTTACAAGTTACAAGTTTTCGTTCAGAAAGCAATTGTTCGGAAATATGCTGAATGTAGAGGCAATCATAGCAGCTAAGCAGGGTAGCGGCAGGCGACGTAAGTCAGGACTACAGATATTTTTCTGTAAAAGGTATTTTAAACAAATCTAAGCCACGATGAAAGAGTAGTGGAACGGAGAAAAATTCTCTCCGGCACCAGGATTTGAACCCGGGTTTTCAGCTCTACGTGCTGATGCATTATCCACAAAGCCACACGGATTCCCATCAGACTACATCTGCACTACGTCATAGATGTCTATGAACGTACGACTAATGTCCACACATGTGCGGAGGTGCACTCGTTATGAGTGACTGGTTGGCCGGGGTGCGACGGAATAAGCGCCGTCTTAAATCACAAGTGATTTACGCAAATATATAATTTATATTATATATTATTATTATTTGATCTCTAGGAGCTCTGAGCACTGTTAGGTACTTAATCTCTAGGAACTCTGAGCACTGTTAAGTATTTGATCTCTAGGAACTATGAGCACTGTTAGTTACCCCATGGAACTATGAGCAGTGTTAGTTATCTCTTAGAACTATGAGAACTGTTAGTTATCACTTGGAACTATGAGCACTGTTAGTTATCTCTTGGAACTATGAGCACTGTTAGTTATCTCTTGGAACTATGAGCACTGTTAGTTATCTCTTGGAACTATGAGCACTGTTAGTTATCTCTTGGAACTATGAGCACTGTTAGTTATCTCTTGGAACTATGAGCACTGTTAGTTATCTCTTGGAACTATGAGCACTGTTAGTTATCTCTTGGAACTATGAGCACTGTTAGTTATCTCTTGGAACTATGAGCACTGTTAGTTATCTCTTGGAACTATGAGCACTGTTAGTTATCACTTGGAACTATGAGCACTGTTAGTTATCTCTTGGAACTATGAGCACTGTTAGTTATCTCTTGGAACTATGAGCACTGTTAGTTATCACTTGGAACTATGAGCACTGTTAGTTATCTCTTGGAACTATGAGGACTGTTAGTTATCTCTTGGAACTATGAGCACTGTTAGTTATCTCTTGGAACTATGAGCACTGTTAGTTATCTCTTGGAACTATGAGCACTGTTAGTTATCTCTTGGAACTATGAGCACTGTTAGTTATCTCTTGGAACTATGAGCACTGTTAGTTATCTCTTGGAACTATGAGCACTGTTAGTTATCTCTTGGAACTATGAACACTGTTAGTTATCTCTTGGAACTATGAGCACTGTTAGTTATCTCTTGGAACTATGGTCACTGTTAGTCATCTCTTGGAACTATGAGCACTGTTAGTTATCTCCTGGAACTATGAGCACTGTTAGTTATCTCTTGGAACTATGAGCACTGTTAGTCATCTCTTGGAACTATGAGCACTGTTAGTTATCTCTTGGAACTATGAGCACTGTTAGTTATCTCTTGGAACTATGAGCACTGTTAGTTATCCCTTGGAACTATGAGCACTGTTAGTTATCTCTTGGAACTATGAGCACTGTTAGTTATCTCTTGGAACTATGAGCACTGTTATCTCTTGGAACTATGAGCACTGTTAGTTATCTCTTGGAACTATGAGCACTGTTAGTTATCTCTTGGAACTATGAGCACTGTTAGTTATCTCTTGGAACTATGAGCACTGTTAGTTATATCTTGGAACTATCAGCACTGTTAGTTATCTCTTGGAACTATGAGCACTGTTAGTTATCTCTTGGAACTATGAGCACTGTTAGTTATCTCCTGGAACTATGAGCACTGTTAGTTATCTCTTGGAACTATGAGCACTGTTAGTTATTTCTTGGAACTATGAGCACTGTTAGTTATCTCTTGGAACTATGAGCACTGTTAGGTATTTGATCTCAAGGAATTCTGAGTACTCTTAGTTACTTTAACTATAGGAACTCTGAGTACTGTTAAGTATTTGATCTCTAGCAACTCTGAGCATTGTTAGTTATCTCTTGGAATTCTGAACACTGTTAGGCATTTTATCTCCAGGAATTTTGAGCACTGTTAGATATTTCATCTCGAATTCTGAGTACTCTTAGTTACTTTAACTCTAGGAACTCTGAGTACTGTTAGGTATTTGATCTCTAGGAACTATGAGCACTGTTAGTTACCTCTTGGGACTCTGAACACTGTTAGGTATTTCTCTGCGCACGTTTAGGTATTTTATCCCTAGGAACTCTGAGACTGTTGGGTATTTGATCTCAAGGAATTATGAGCACTGTTAGGTATTTTATCTCTACGAACTCTGAACACTGCTAGGTACTTTATCTCTAGAAACTCTGAGCACTGTTAGGTACATTATCTTTAGGAATTCTGAGCACGTTTAGGTATTTTACCCCTAGGAACTCTGAGACTGTTAGGTATCTGATCTCAAGGAATTATGAGCACTGTTAGGTATTTGATCTCTACGAACTCTGGACACTGCTAGGTACTTTATCTCTAGAAACTCTGAGCACTGTTAGGTACTTTAACTTTAGAAACTCTGAGCACTGTTAGGTACTTTAACTTTAGAAACTCTGAGCACTGTTAGGTACTTTATCTCTAGAAACTGAGCACTGTTAGGTACTTTATCTCTAGAAACTCTGAGCACTGTTAGGTACTTTATCTCTAGAAACTCTGAGCACTGTTAGGTACTTTATCTTTAGAAACTCTGAGCACTGTTAGGTACTTTATCTTTAGAAACTCTGAGCACTGTTAGGTACTTTATCTTTAGAAACTCTGAGCACTGTTAGGTACTTTATCTTTAGAAACTCTGAGTACTGTTAGTTATTTGATCTCTAGGAATTCTGAGTACTCGTAGTTATTTTAACCTGAGCACTGTTTGTTATTTTATCTCCAGGAACTTCTAGCACTTTTAGATATTTTATACTGACCATTGATAGTCATCTCTAGGAACTCTGAGCAATGTTAGGTATTTGATCTCTACGAACTCTGAGCACTGTTAAGATCTTGCTTATGTTCATAATATGACAACCAATATAATGCCTCTAGATACAAAACAGTCAGCAACTTCAAATTCTTGCATTCATAGTCCCTAGCCATAGAATTCTGAATATAAGAACAACTGGGCCTACATCAATTTTGAATTAGCTCTTGAATTCCTAAACACCGAATCCGATAACCTCTGTAGGCACTATATATGAGTTGTAATTGTCAAGCATATGTTTCCTATTACTAGACCTATACAAATTAAGACTACACGTCGCAGAGTCTTTGTCTCTCAGTTCTAGGATTTACGTTGCTAACAGTGTTACAAATGACAATAATGGCTTCCCGACACAAAAAGGACAATACTAGACTGATAAAGAATTATTTTCCATAAGGATCGCATGACCATTATTCGCCTTTCTTGTTTCATGCTTCATGTTGTTTCATCATATGAGAAGTAAGTTCAAGTTTTGCCGTGTTGATATCATCTATGAAGAAGCCTGTTCAGCGCAAATTATATATTATAAGTGTTGCCTAAGGAAGATTACTCTCCGAGGCGAAAGACACAGGATGAAGCACACAAGGTATTTTCATTTTAAGTTATTCGTTCTATTCTGGGAGAGTGTTTTATGTCTGATTAAATTTGAGTGAAGACGTTGTAAAGAAGTGACGTTTAAAACTCACACTTTCTCGTAGCTAAGCAGCGTTTTCATTAAATGTTCCGTTTCTACTTGATATTGAGATGAAGTTGTCGTGTGAGATGCTGGTGAAAATTATACAATGTCCAATTAGGAACTTCGCATCTTCACCAAGTGACATCCATTCCTATCATCAGGACGCTGTAGACGAGGAAACTGCCCTGCAGCTCATAGTGTCATCTCTTATACATTACATCCTGCTCCTAAATAACATTTATTCATTCATTCATAGTTTTCTGCCCAAGGGCAAGTCTTTCACTGCAAATCCAGTATTCTCCAATATTTTCTATTTTCTACCTTCCACTTACAAGCAAACATTTTCATGGGGGCAGATAAGAAAGTTATTTTTTTTTCTTTCACCATGTTAATAATGTCTAAAGAAGTGCTTATACAAGTTTTAGTCACTCGACCGCAACTACGAGGCCGTTCAGAAAGTGATTTTCCTTGGGGCCGTTCACAAAAAAAAAAAGAACAATTTCATGGAAAGATTTATTGAAACAGATACAGCAATTGTTGCGCTATTTTCCAACAAATTCCCCACTGGAATTGAGACATTTGTCATATCATAGGATCAATATTTGTATCATTGTGTCGTGTTGTACACCTCTCTGTTGATCCCACGGTATGACAAAGTCTCAATTCCAGAGGGGAACATGTTGAAAAATAGAGCAAGAATTGCTGTATTTGTTCCAATAAATCTTTCCACGAAATGGTGCTTTTTTCTGTAAACGGTCCCAGGGGAAATCACTTTCTGGACGGCCTCGTAATTGCGGTCGAGTGACCAAAATTTGTATAAGCACTTGTTTTGGCTTTATTAACATGATGAAAGAAAAAAAAATTAACTTTTTTATCTGCCCCCATCAGAATGTTTGCTTGTTAGTCTTCGCATATGATCCACAATCTTAATGTCGTCTATCATCTGACAAATTCTTATGCTCCGATCTCTTCTTCCGTTCACCATTCCTTTCAGTGCATCCATCAGTAGGCAGATTTTTCTTAGACAGTGACCCAACAATTCCTTTTTCTCTTTCTGATCAGTTTCAGCATAATTTTTTCTTCACCCACTCTTTCCAAAACACCTTTGTTTCTTATTCTGTCTGTCCACTTCACGCTCCATTCTTCTTCATATCCACATTTAAAATGTTTCTATTCACTTCTCTTCACTTCGTCGTAATGTCCATGTTTCTGTCCCATACAATGCCACATTACATACGAAGCACTACACAAGTCCCTTTCTTAGTTGTTTTTCCAGAGGTCCACAGAAGATGCTCCTTTCACTATTAAAAAAGTTTTCTTTGTCATTGTTATCCTCCGTTTGACTTTCTGACAGCAACTCATGTTACTGCTTAATAGTACACCCCCAAGTACCTGAAGCTGTCCACTTGCTCTACTGCCTTATTTAGAATTCGCGATTTACCTTATTTATTTTTCTTCCGATAACCATGGTCTTCGTCTTGTTTGCATTTAAATTCATACCATACTGCTCACAGCTGTCATTTAGCTTCAGTAGCATATCCCTTAACACTGTCTCTTCTTCTGCTAATAACGTCATATTATCAGCAAATCTTATGTAGGCCTACTTTATTTTTATTATGTTGAAATTATGTTCACTTCACATAGATTGCTTAGATTCTACAAGTTAAATAGTTGTTCATTGTGATTTTAACATAATATTGTGGTACGGTATTCAATGAAATGTATAACTCAAAATCTGATTAGTTTAAATCTAATTTGTCATTAATAATGCTATCTAAGTTTTCAAATATTAGGCAGTTACTAGTAAAATAAGATTTACAATCTAGTCTCCAACACAATTTTGAAGACTTGAATTTATTGAGAAGTCTGCCTTTTTATTTGCTTGTTGTTCTTTTTTTAATCGTTAAGGTGATTGTGACAACTTTAATGATATTATTCCCTACTGTTCGAATTCATTATCATTAAAAGAACATCATCCATTCCTCGTTATAATTTATAAAACAAGGATCGATTCCAAATTCTCCTTACTTGATGTGAGTACCTTAAATTCCCTCATGACCATAACGTCAGCGTTCTGTTGTGTGTACTATAATTTGGAAATAAAATTTCTTACTTTTTCTATATAGATTTAAAATTAATTGAACTTGTGTTTTTACCTACTCGATAAAATCGATAAATATTAGGCGAAATGAAGGACAGACAAATTTTAAGGATAATTTCAAACTATTCTACAGAAGTAGTCTTCCTTTAAATAATTGGGCTGAAGACCAGTTCCGAGGCTAAATATGGTAGTTTGTTGGTTTGTCTACCTCATTTTAGATGTTTCCAGGTAAATAATATGACCAGACGGTTTGTAGACGGGACTACTGCCTGGGTATGTACTGATAGGCATTCGTAGTACATTTTTCCTTCATTTTTCTTGATATGGCTTAATCTCGTTCAGAATATTTTCCTCTCCAAAATATTTTCTAATTTCCTCACTTCTGATTTTATCTCTCAGATTATTCCAAAAACTGATCTTAGGAATCGCATATGAGATGCATCTAATCTTTTCTAGTCTTTAGACCGTAAAAACCAAGCTTCACTGCCATATTTCAAAGTTGGTTTCGATATTAAATTATTGAATCTTAATTTTAACTTTCACGATACATATTTGGCTGCACTGTAATGATCTAGGAAAAATCAGCGGCGAATAATCTAGATAACTGGCCCTTTGTCCCCCGAAGATTCCAAGACCACTAGATCTATGCGATTTTATACTAATCTATTTGCCCCTATAATTCAGTTGCAGAATGTAATAAATTATTACACACCCGAGCTGCGCCGGTGGCTCACAGTTTCTTATTTACGTTATAAATAATACCGGGCTTACGTGAGGGGGCAATGAACCTCCGGGTTCCTTAAAAGCCATAAGTAAGTAGTCGCTACAGTATAAAGATGTATGAGATTTTGGTTCATTCCAGTACACGCCGTTACACAGTTAATAATAGCAAGGACCTTCAAACTTAGCGCATCGCGTCGCTCTCGCTAGGAACACCGAGCTTCGAAGGTGGCGGTAGCATTCAATTGCAAAGTGTGTCATCTAGTGGCCAGTATGAACACTATCTACAGTATATACAAATAGAGTATTCAACACATCTTTACTAAACGTCATTATCATGCGGAATAGTATTTAGTAATCATTAGAGACAGGAAACTTAACACTAATAATCCATAAAATAGACATGCAGCAAGGATTTTAAACAGTTGAAATAGGCAAGAAAAGTAAAAAAGAATGTCTGTAAATTATAAATATTGTGTTTTTATGTTAACATTGCTACACTACATAATTATTATTATTAGAGAATATTTTATGGCTAATTTTTAGTAAAATTTTCATGTATTTGAGTGCTGTTCTTATGAACACATTATATGTACGGGAAGTGCTTCTTCAGATTCTGTAAAATGACAGAGTAGACATTGATATACTGTAATATCTGCCACTATACTAGACGTCATTTCGGAAGGCGGTTAGCTTCTATATGCGCCGTAGCATTTCTGGTATGTGACGTCACAAGCTTGTACAGTAGAACCAATCAGAATCAGCCTATAACAAGCACTTCCTGAGTTCGTTTGTTCACGTGCGATTGAATAAGTAAAACTAACATTTACTATGTGTATGTAAGGTAAATAAATAGAAGAAGAGACTGTAAAAACACAAGTATTACACAAGCAGGCGCGGAAAATAGTGTTTAAGGTGTATAATTATTATAAAAACGTTAACGAGCAGAACGCTGCCGGGCATCTTGATGCTGGCAGCAACGTTGCCAACGTGCAAGAAACGACTGCAGAAGCATGTGGTGTGGGATTGAGAAACGTGCAAAGAATATTGTTAGTGAAGGAAAGAGGGTTTGTTTGGTGTCATGCTTACAGTAATCAACGGCTAAGGTCATTATTGTCGTTTGATAATTTAAATTCTCTCCTGCGCTATTTGTATTGCACGTGCGCGTGAAGTAGGATGTGGCAATGTTGTACGCTGCCTTGCTCTCTCTATCTGTCTCTCTCGACGCAAACGCTAGCAGACAACCCGCCTTCCGAATTGCCGTGGACTTTAGGACTGTTGAGAGTTGTGTACACTGTTTCTGTGCTACTAAGTAACACGACATAGCCTACTTAATTACAAATGGCTTTTAAGGAACCCAGAGGTTCATTGCCGCCCTCACATAAGCCCGCCATCGGTCCTTATCCTAAGCAAGATTAATCCAGCCCTTATCCTTACCATCATATCCCATCTCCCTCAATACAGCACTACCACCACCAAATATCCCTCTCGGCAAGCAAACTTCACTTAGGCCTAGCTAAGCTATAGCTAATCTATTGTAATATTATCTCTTATCTACATCTCGGCCTCCCCAATGGTATTTCTCCCTTCAGCCTCCCAACTAACACTCTATATGCATTTCTGGATACGCCCATACGTGCTACATGCCCTGCCCATCTCAAACGTCTGTATTTAATATTCCTAATTATGTAAAGTGAAGAATAAAATGCGTGCAGTTTTACGTTGTGTAACTTTCTCCGTTCTCCTTAACTTAATCCCTCTTAACTCCAAATATTAAATTTTCCTAAGAACCTTATTCTCATACGCCCTTAGCATCTGTTCCTCTCTCAATATGAGAATCAAAGTTTCACAACCATGCAGAATAACCGGTTATATAATTGTTTTATAAATTCTAACATTCTGCTTTTTCGAGAGCAGACTGGATGACAAGAGCTTCTCAACCGAATAATAACACGCATTTGCTATATTTATTCTGAGTTTAATTTCCTACCAACTATCATTTATATTTGTTACTGTTGCTCCAATAAATTTGAATTTTTCCACCTCTTAATGGATAAAGTCCCAATTTTTATATTTCCATTTCATACTGGATTGAAATATGATACAAATCATGGAATAATTAGGATGAAGTTTGAAGCGGGAACTCACTATATCAGTGTTTTGATTGGAATCTTTAATAAGCTCAGAAAAAAATCCCAAAATTTATAAACCATCCAAACATACCGTTACAAGTTACAAACGAAAAAAAGCAGGCAACATCTGAGCAAAAAACAGTCAGCACTATCTAAAAGCATAAACCACACATAGTATCGGATCGAACTAGAGAAGAATCTGCAGGAGAGTAGATGGACGACAGCCGGAAACGTGCAACAACTATATAAAGCGATAGAAACAAGTTATCACCCAGGCAGCCAGAGTCTCTGGCACAAAGTTGGAAACCACGACAAAACCAAGAAGCTATCAGCAATTACCCAACTTATGATAGAGCAGAGAGAGGACCTAAAGCAACGGATGAGAGACAACGAGGAAGAAAAAACTGAATACGATGAGCTGATCAGACGCACGAAGACAGCCATAAGAAACGACCTAAAAGAATAAGACGAGTAATGGAGGAATCCAAATCGACCAAAAGAATCATGAGAGAGATAACTGACGGAAAACATTGGATGACAGGAGTGAAGGACAAGACGGAGCGGAGAACGACGAGAGAACAGATTTCAGTGCAGACAACAAGATTCTACAATGATCTCTACAGCAGTACCATAGAACCAACGGAATGGGATAGGTCCCTACTAATAAGAGAACCCAGGAGAGAGGAGGAAATAGTACCACCCATAATCCCATACGAAATAAGGTCAGCCATCAAAAACTTAAAAAACGACAAAAGCCCAGGAGCCGACAGAATACTGAATGACTACCTTAAACTAGGCGAGGGGGAACTACTGAAACCAATGACAGAACTGTTTAACAAAATTCTAGAAACCGAAGAACTACCCAAGGAATGGTAGCAAAGTGTCATAATATTACCACAATCTACTATATACAGTCACGAAGCTTGAGTTTTGAGGGTGCTAGAAACAATAGACTGTGACGGTACTATTTTGCATTGCCCGTAATGAGGCGATATTAGCGATCCTAGTGGTGAGCAACTATCTAATGTTTGCATATTTACTACTATATATACTAGACTGTGATATTACTGCATAAGAAAGGAGCAAGACACGAGATAAACAATTACAGGCCAATTAGCATCCTGTCAAACCTCTACAAAACGTTCATGAAAATCCTAAGAAAGAGGCTGTCGAAACCCCTGGACGAGCAACAACCAGACGAACAGGCCGGTTTCAAAGCAGGATACAGCACGAGTGATCATCTATAAGTGATAAACCAAGTAATAGAAAAATCACAGGAATACCACATAACGTTATACCTAGCATTCGTGGCTTACACCAAGGCATTCGATTCCGCGGAGCATGAATTCGTCTGGAAAGCCCGAAAGGAACAAGAGGTAGGACATCACAAATACATTAGACTCCTTGCAAAGATCTACAACAACAGCATGGAAAAAATAAGAACAGAGCAGTTTGGGGAAAGTTTCCAATTGGGGAGGGGAGTTAAACAGGGGGGGGACCCCCTGTCACCAAAGCTCTTCACAACTCTACTAGAAAACCAATTCCGGAAACTACGGCGGAGAAAAGAATGCGACATCAACATAAATGGAATAAACTTAACGCATCTGCGGTTTGCGGATGACATCGTCGTCATTGCAAGATCAGTGAGGGAACTAGAAAAGATGCTAGAGGAATTGGAAAGAGTAAGTGCGGAAGCAGGTTTGAAAATGAACCCAAAGAAGACACAATTAATGACCAACGACAGGAAAGAACCAATAAACGTAAACGGCACACAGCTTGAATATGTCTCAGAATACATCTACCTAGGGCAAAATATATCTTTCCACATGCACAGCGACAAAGAAATTAAAAGGAGAATAGGACAAGCTTGGAGAAAATTCTGGAGCTTGAAGTACATACTGACTGATACATCCCTGAAGACAAGCCTGAAAGTGGAGGTGTTCGAGAAATGTGTTCTTCCCGTGATGCTTTATGGCTGTCAAACATGGTCTTTGAACGAGAAGTTGAGACAGATGGTAAAAGTATGACAGAGGAAAATGGAGTGAAAAATAATGCAAGTGACGCTAAAAGACCGAATTTCACATGATTTTGAGTGTCTACATGATCCCCTTTCCATTTAAAATTTCAAAGTTGCATTCAAAATGGCCGCTTTTGAAATAGCTGAGGGCTAAAATCGAATGTGTCACTGATAGAGGATTTGGTCTTACAAATACTGGTAGCACTAACAGTAATCGAAAATCAAGCATATGGAAGATATTTACTGTATGTGGTTCCAGACTTTAGATTCACGCTGTAGTATATTCTTCTAAGGGAAAATAGTATGTACTGCACTTGAATTATATTGTAACACGAAGCACTGGAAGAAAGAAACAAATACTGGTACATGAATACATATCCAAACTGAAAAACAAAAAAAGGTATTATTTTCTAATCTTTCATTTCACTGCTCATATATGGCAACTGCTATGTCTATAATATTAAAACGCATTTTCTTAAAGTACAAGAATTCATTATTCTCAGGCGAAGACGTTGACGTTTATTTAGATATAACATTCTCTATATCAGGTAAAATTAGGTTAGCAGTTGCAATTCTTGAAACTGAACGTAAATGATTGTCTATTAGTCGACTCCTTAGCGTAAATTGTTAAGTTTCATGAAAGAAAAAACTGTTTACCCTCTACGTACTGTCGAACATTAATATTATTTCTGGGACAATTTATTATTGTATTATTTAAAATATAAAGTAACAACTGAAGTAACTGATGATATTGTGATGGCTTCAATGCTCTTTACTCTTTAGCATCAGGTCGAGTGATGCACTGTACTAAATTGGTACTCACTCCTCTATCACGTCTAGCGTAAGACTGAGGGTAAGAGAGGGCTATCAAGGAATGTAAGGATTGAACGCGTGTTGTTGCTGGAACGAAATTGAAGCAGAGTACGTAATAAAATGGGATGACATCGCTGCCTGAAATTTTCAGGAGGAATAAAAAATTAATTAAAAATCAGTGGGTCTCCATAAGAATATGAAATAATTCGGTAGAAAACGTTGTATGTTACTGAAATTTAATAAATATAAAATAAAGATCATTTATATTCCTACCAAGGATATGTTAATAGCAGGTTCCTTATCACGAGCATTAATAATAATAATAATAATAATAATAATAATAATAATAATAATACCGCCACGGTGGTCTAGTGGCTAGAACGTTGGACTTATAATTCTGTAGACCCGGATTCGATCTCCGGCGTATCCCTGATTTATAACTTGTGTGGGCAAGCCCGTGGTCAAGATAACATAAGGAATTTCTCCGGAAGCTCCGATTTCCCTGTGGCAGACGTGGGCATCAGTAGTACATGTCGAACGGAGTCGAACGCAAGGACGTGATCTCCCTCCCTCCACACCCCTAGCTGGGATACCTGTCTGACCGGTTGATGCACTGGCGATCAGCGGTGGATTTCACTAAAAAAATGTCTCTCACAAAGGAAGCTCCTGAAGTAAAAAAGTCCAAAAATATTATTTCCACAAAGAATGGAAAAATGAATTCTTTTGTTGCGAAGAAGGGGAAAGCGTTAGGTGCTTGCTATGCTACAAAATGTTACTAGCACGTTGAGGGACATTATGAAAAGACTCGTTTTAATGGAACAATTTTATTTTATTTTTTTATAATAATAATAGCCCACACCTGTGGAGTAACGGTTAGCGCGTCTGGCCGCGAAACCCCAAGTGCAAGTGCACAAATATGGCTGGTTTAGATGTATATAAGCTTAAACAACTTTGCAAAGTAAAAATTCACATCTTCGGAGTTTTGTTATGAAAATTGCTTCTATGTTTGGCTCAACCTTTATTTGTGAACAGTTTTTTTTTCTCAGTTGGCCATTGTAAAATCCAAATGAAGATCACGCATTTCAGACGAAAATGTATTCTATCAGCTTACAATTGCAATATCTGACATAACTCCCAATTTTGAAACACTTGCTGATTTACGTGACGAAGAAGAATAAGCGAATCCTTTCTTTTAAGGGCATGAGTCAATTGACGTAAATTGACAAAAACAAAGAACTACAGTAAGAAGTTTAACAAATAGCCTAATTGTTGTTTTTCTGTTTCTTAGTAATCTGCTTGATATTTTATTAAGAATCTATTTTTCCTTAGTTTCTTAATTTTATTTTGAAAGGATGCAAATTAGTGACTGATGTCCTTTCAAAACAAATAGGTTCAGATTATGGCATTACTTTTTAACTGTTGTGGAATTGTACGTTTTATATCATTTTATAAGGATTTTACAGTAATTGTTTCAATTAGAAATACAGTTATGTTTCAGCTTTTTGTAAAATAGTTTGTACTTGTTTTGGAAAATTTGTTTTCTTTCATTGATTATTCATAAAAATAACATTTGTAGAAAACTGTGTATCTTTTTGTCCTGCGTAATTACTTAACGTTCCGTGTTTCAATACTTCACGCGATCCACCGCTGAGTATTACGTTAACAGGTGATGCGTGTTGCAGCAATCAGAGTAGTACGGCGCATCTCTTTAAATGCCCACGCCTGTGGCATCCCAACACATCTCCACCATCATCTCACCTCATCGCGGTTGTAACGATACCCGCCTCGTATGGGGCACAATGGGCAACGACTCTGTCGATAAAGTAGTTCATTTGAGTGATCGACGAACACTGAAGTACCCCCCCCCTCCCATTACTTAAAAATAATAATAGTGGGCCTAGTAATAATTACTTACTTACAAATGGCTTTTAAGGAACCCGGAGGTTCATTGCCGCCCTCACATAAGCCCGCCATCGGTCCCTATCCTGTGCAAGATTCATCCAGTCACTATCATCATATCCCATCTCCCTCAAATCCATTTTAATATTATCCTCCATCTACGTCTCGGCCTCCCAAAGGTCTTTTTCCCAACTAACACTCTATATGCATTTCTGGATTCACCCATACGTGCTACATGCCATGCCCATCTCAAACATTTGGATTTAATGTTCCTAATTATGTCAGGTGAAGAATACAATGCGAGCAGTTTTGCGTTGTGTAACTTTCCTCATTCTCCTGTAACTTCATCCCTCTTAGCCACAAATATTTTCCTAAGAACCTTATTCACAAACACCCTTAATCTCTGTTCCTCTCTCAAAGTGAGAGTCCAAGTTTCACAACCATACAGAGCAACCGGTAATATAACTGTTTTATAAATTCTAACTTTCAGATTTTTTGACAGCAGACTAGATGACAAAATTTTCTCAACCCAATAATAACATGCATTACTTACTTACTTACAAATGGCTTTTAAGGAACCCGAAGGTTCATTGCCGCCCTCACATAAGCCCGACAATAACATGCATTTTATATATTTATTCTGCGTTTAATTTCCTCCCGAGTGTCATTTATATTTGTTATTGTTGCTCCAAGATATTTGAATTTTTCCACCTCTTCCAACGATATATCTCAAATTTTTATATTTATATTTCGTACAATATTCTGGTCACTAAACATAATCATATACTTCGTTTTTTCGGGATTTACTTCCAAACCAATCGTTTACTTGCTTCATGTAAAATTTCCGTGTTTTCCTTAATCGTTTGTGAATTTTCTCCTAACATGTTCATGTCATCCGCATAGACAAGCAGCTGATGTAACCCAGCAGCAGCAGCAGCAGCAGCAGCAGTAGTAGTAGTAGTAAGTAGTAGTAGTAGTAGTAAGTAGTAGTAAATAGTAGTAGTAGTAGTAAGCAGTAGTAGTAGTAGTAGTAGTAAGTAGTAGTAGTAGTAGTAGTAGTAGTAAGTAGTAGTAGTAGTAAGTAGTAGTAGTAGGTAGGTAGTAGTAAGTAGTAGTAGTAGTAGTAGTAGTAGTAGTAGTAGTAGTAATGACCCCAGATCTCGTGTACACTTTACTGAGCAATATAATGTCTTCAAAAAGTTTGTGTAAAATACAAGAATAGATGAAACGCTAAGCAAGGGGAGTAATGGTTGGCCATCTAAAATACAACCGAAGCTAAGTCTTACTATCAGATTAGATATGAAATCAGTTTTTTGTTATCTGGAACTAGATTAGGCTGTAGTCCCTGAAAGTTTGCAGACACACATTTTAAAATTGTTTCACTAAGAATCTTATAGATATTGAAAAGTTTAGGCATAAACAAAAAACATCTGTGTGCTGGCCTGGTAATGTATGTAGCAATCATGAATTACATTAATTATGCAGTATTTGTGAAGAAGTTAGAAGTAGAAATCCAAAGGGAGGCTATGTTATTATCCGACCCTTCTAATTTAACTTGGTCGAAACTGGAAATAAACATACTTCAGCTATATCAAAAACTGTATCTAATAGCAACTTATTGCCTCAAAGAAAACAGAATGTATTTATTTTACAATTAAAGTAATTGAATGTCATTTCTGAAAGACTTTACTCCATTTTTTGCTAATATCAGTTAAGAACGCTATCGTATTCATCTCACTGAATACACCTTTCTGTTAAGAAAGAGCATTAAACCATGCATTTATTAAGATGTAGGCTTCACAATAATCACAGCACTTTGAAAAGGATCTATTCCTGAAGTAAGGGCATTTTATGGAGATCTGATTGCAGTTGTAATATTGGAATGAAGCTCTTTTAGAAATTACTGATTCAAAAAAAAAAAAAATTATGATTTATTTAACAACGCTCGCAACTGCAGAGGTTATATCAGCGTCGCCGGTGTGCGGAATTTTGTCCCGCAGGAATTCTTTTACATGCCAGTAAATCTACTGACATGAGCCTGTCGTATTTAAACACACTTAAATGCCATCGACTTGGGCCGGCACAGAAGGCCATCGCTATACCGACTATGCTACCCAGGCCGACTACTGATTCAATAATTAGAGAAATTGTAAATAAGTTAAATGTCATATTTTTCACGTCTGGATATCCAAGTGAAATAATATGTGATAATGTTCAATTTAATAGCAAAGAGTTTGTTCAGAATTAGAATTTTGGATACACTCGTATGAAACTCATAACTAATAGATCGAACTATTCTTTTAGACATGTTCTCGCTGAAACTATTGTAAATATGTAAGCAGATGATTAAGAAATCAAGATTGTCTGAGATATATAATACTTTTGAAAGTTAATTTTATTATGGAAATTCAGAAATTCCTGAAATAGGATTCTCTCCAAGCCACTAATTATTAATAGAACACTTAAGGACAAGCTGATTTTCTCAGAGAAAGAATTATATTGCAAAAAATATTGTCTTCTCTAATACAAAAAGAGCTCAGCTTATTATGAAGTGATATTATGGCAGAGGCACTATTATACATTGCCATCCCTAGGGGGAAGATCCTGTATTATAGGCCTATAAGCTAAGCTCGAAATGGAACAGGGGTAAAGTAGATATTGCTACTAGTAATCCCAGATCTTGGTAGATAGAAAGTGATGAAAAATCATATCGCAGAAATTTACAGCACATATAAAAAATACGGAGGGAAAATCCTCAAATGTATACTGCGTATTCCTTCAGATAAATCAAGGGAACGCAATGATAGCTGGTTGAGGAACCACACGTTGATAAAGGGATTTGTTTGTGTCCTTAAATGAGTAATACAATAATAGTATATTTCTAAGACGTTACATTGTAGTGCAATTAGATGTATGTTGATTAGGCACATGTTCATCCTCTGTTTCAGGCCCTTTCTTTACCTCACAAAACATAAATACCAATGCGACACGGCCTTCAGTATCTTTTGTCTACGCCAGCGTTTCTCAAACTATGGTCCGCGGACCACCTGTGGTCCTCGAGTTCTGCCCTTGTGGTCCTTCAAAAAAGACAGGACACTACAGCAGAAAATCTCAGAGATAGGAAATGACACATGGCAATCGCCTTTCACTTTTTCTCCCAGTAATAATATTTTATGAAATTTCTTACCCTACCCGTCTACCCACTTCCCAATCTTCTCTCAGCAACAAAAGAGGGATTTAAAGCACTATGAACGTGGCGTTTCTCACCATCTTTTCCTGGATATCTGGCGCCGAGCCTGTAACCCAGCCAGGGACCACCCGAATTCATAACAGAGGACCAAAGTACCGACACTCAGTCTGCACATTGAAATGGGCACGTACTGTACGTCGTACGCCAATAATAGAACGTGCCAAATTGCATCTTTACTTGTTGAAAATCGATCATGTTTGTGTATTAATCTTTTTTATTTGTTTTTCCAGATGACGATAAGAAATTTTAGACTCCGCCTAATTTAAAATCCAATAGGTTTACTTTGTACACTTGCGTGTTTCGTCTCTAAGTGCCGTTTCAATTTCGCCGGTATGATACACTCGTTTGAAAGCACTTCGTAACAAACAACGGACCCACTCTCATTGCCATACCAAGTAAATCCAAGTTCCAAATAACTCTTGCCATATTTACGAAAGTAGGACTAGATATTTCTTTAATGGCACTATAATTAATATATTTCTTCACACACAGCTTCCGAACTATTAGCACTGCCTGAATGAAGCGTATTATGTTACTTTCTCATAAAAATCCGGGTCGAAAGCAGTTTTCCATTATTTATAATGGGCACTATTTAACAGAGTCATGGACAACTATTAGCGTGTACCACATAAGAAAGATTTCAAACAACTAACTGCTAACAGGCAAGAGAGGAATTAACACTGCACAGAATTTGTTATAAGTTACTTGTGATTGGCTACAAAAAATATAATTACAAAAATATTGTAATTAATTCATTCTACTTTAAAATATAAATAAACTGGTATTAAAATATGCTACAAAAATGATAAATTTGCTTTCGGAGGGAAAAGAGTAAAGTGGTTCGCGGAATTGTTCTGACTTAAAAAGTGGTCCCCACTTCAAAAAAGTTGACGCAATTATGTGAGCTACATATATATCCGACGACGTAGCGCGTTTGGTTGCTATTTCGGAGTTGTGTTCAGGATGAGTTCGATTCCCGCTTGGTTTGATTTCCCGGTTGGGTTTTGCGAGGTTTTATCCAACTGTCAGGCGAATGTAAGGTAATTCTTGGTCAATCATAGACCTAGTAGTTGATACAGCATCGTTAAATAACCAACCAAAAAATTATGTGAATCTGACTTAAGTAAATGCACTCCTCCTCCTGCCTAATCTCAAAATACGGACTTCAACATATTGGAATCCAATGCTTTGTGAGGAATAGGAACTGTCGTTTAGGTTTAGGTATAATCTCAATTCCACAGTGCATATGATTTTAGGATTTAGTTTTGCAATACCAAGTGTATGTGTAATTGATTGTATTTAATTCATAATGTTAATTGTGTTGCAACATTGTACTTGCGTTACCTACACTGATATTGCTGAAAAACCTCATTCGATAGCACAAGATCTAAAGCACCATTATTTGACAACACTGTCTATAGCCGGATTAATAAAATGGCAAACTGTGTCGAAAATGTAGTACATAATTCTGCTAAAAGTTCGTAACAGTCCTTTCTTTCCGATTCAACTTCATGGATCGATACTGATGTTGCCAATTTGCCATTTTGTCGCATGTTTTCAGATATATTAATGGGAAATTTATACAAGAAAAGCTGTTACTTTGCGGACCATTAAAAGGAAGAACTACCGGACTAACCGACCAGCATTATCGTGAACGTGCAATATACTAGACTCAGTGTGTAGGCATTTCTTCAGATGGTGAGAAATTTATGACATGGACTTATGCTAGTTTGTGAAATGAGATAACGAAGCAAAGCTGAAAATCTTTTAATGAAATTGCATTTCATTTAATATTATTAGGCTGTCGCTGTTATCTTATTTCGTATCTACCCTCACGCCCCCACAAAGTCATAAATATCAATAAAAGAGGCTAGATTTTAATCATTTTTATATTTTAACCTTGAAAATGACATCGAAACTTTTTACCCTCAATTGGACCACATCATTTTTATTTCTTTTTTCACCAATATATTAGGCCTATATAGATCAAGATTTTAGCGTCATAGGGTCTTTGGTCCACTATGTTTCGTCCATTTTTTTTTGTTCACTGACACATCTCCTACACTGACGTATCTCCTACAGACATAATTAAATCTTTGAAAAGGATCAAAACAAAGGCACAAGGCACCGACGGTATTACCACAACAATGCTTAGTAAAATAATCGACATTATTCTTCCAACTCTTACACATATCTTCAACGCTTCTCTTATCACATTCTCCTACCCTGTGCAATGGAAGTATGCTCTTGTTCGACCCCTCCCTAAAGTCACTCAGCCTACCACTCCTAGAGACTACAGACCAATAAGTATTCTTCCGACATTATCTAAAGTACTAGAACGTATGTATAGTCCACAGGCAACTCACCGACTACCTGGACTCGTATAATCTCCTTGACCCACTCCAGTCCGGCTTCAGACCAAATCATAGCACCTCTACTGCCCTACTTAAGATCACTAAAGATGCTCGTGAAGCTACGGACAGACGCGAAGTGACCGTGCTATCACTACTGGACTTTTCTCGAGCATTTGAAACTATCGACATTGATATTCTTATTGCAAAGCGAAAATGTTGCATTTGGATATTATGTAACCGATCTTGACTATTTGTAATTTTATATTAAGTAACTAATCTTCACTATTGTAATTTTCTACTATATTTAATGTAATTTCTAAGGTATTTTCTTTTGTGTTGTTTTGTAATCTAATTTTGTATTTCATGTATATTATTGAAACCTGGTTGAGTGGAAGAGACGGCCTCATGGCCTTAATTCTGCCAGGCAAAATAAAACCACCACCACCACCACCACCACCACCACCACCACCACCACCACCACCACCACCACCACCACCACCACCACCACTACTACTACATTTGTCCATTTCATGATTCGTCCATTAAGTTTTGTCCATTGACCATTTAGGCCATTTTCATGCTTCGTCCATTATATTTTCATCCACTACTTCGTCCATTATGGCAAAAACAAATAAATGATATGAAACATATTTTATTTGGTGAAAATATAATTTATTTAAATGTATGTGTTGTTGAATGTACATAGTGTTTGTATTATAAATATAATTAGTCGTCCTTTTCTTCTTCCTAACGAACTTCAGCAGCGTTAAAGTTTAATCTGTGTGAAATTCCTCTCAGATAAGTTTCCAGCCGGCCGTCGTTCTTGTAGTCTTCCCTGATGCGTTCATGATTATTGACATATGTCTGACTTAATGGTGCAAGGACTCGCGTGTGTCCTACGAACAATTGAGTAATCACCTGCTCATTTGATTCCTGTTCATCCAGCAAGACTTCCAAAAACTTCCAAATGCTGGGATGATGACAAACCATGAGTTTTTTTAAATTTACTATGCCAACCTTCGACGGCATTTAAGGAAGATTATTGCCTTATCAACTTTAAGACAATTGGGTTTAATAATATGTATTTTGTCTATTGGGTTTTTGGTTCCGGCTTTTTTTCATTTGCTAACTTATGCATTCCTCTCCTCTCCAACTCAAGACTGCTTCGTACACATTTCCGGTGGAAATCTTGCATTGCGCCTCCTCCTCCTTCCTCTTCGACGAATTCCTCTCACATAAACTCCTTCCACGAATTTTATAACTTCTTCAATATCTTCTGTTGCTCTTTCTGCCACATAATCAAACATTTCGAAAATGTCTTGTAAAGGTGCAAATGGTAGCCCAAACGACATTGCGGCATCTCGGCGACAATCACTGCCTGCACGTCTCTTAAGGCAATCCATTACTTTCCTAACTTTGCCCTTCACACATGCATTATGTTGATGTTTTGTAGTGCCCTCTTTATACAGTATATACCGATGTCATCTAAGTTATCTCAGTCGTGGATCTTGTATTACAATTCTGTCGATCCTCACATCTCCAATAACTTCTTCCATCTTTGCTGACTCAGTGGAAGTGGTAGCATTACCCCTTATAATGTAACATTGGTTCCTCCAACGTGTATATACAACTTCTGCCATTATTTTTAATATCCAAAATGGATATTCATAATTTCAATATCCAAAGGACAATGAAACGTATCTAACAGACAACATGATAACAATAACTTCTGTTGTAATTATTGTAACAAAATGTATTCTAAGATGACGAAAGGTTATGGACATAAAAGATGTGGACAAAATGTATCGGTGGACATAAATTGTATGGACCAATCGGTTGTGGACAAGAGAACGTGGACGAAAGCGAGTGGACAAAACAAATTGTGGACAAAAGGTAGTGGACGAAAAGCCCGCAAACCGAATTCAGAGATATAAATTACAATTTAATTTTGATTTAAAAAGAGCTGTATTGACAAAATAAAACGTATCCTAGTGCAAAAGTTCAAAAGATAGAACAGATATATAACAAAATCTGTAAAAACTATATACATATAGCTCTATGTTTCTTTTCTTACATGAACTATTTTACATATCTAACTTCAGAAAGTTATTTTTTAACTTCATAATTTCTTCATAAGAAAGTGGAATTCTTTTACATTTCCCACCGAAAATTGATAATTTTTTTTTATTTACTCTAACAAATTTATTTCTAAATTCGTTACATTGGAAGAATATATTGCTATTTACCAGTAACGATTTGGGATACTAGTATTCAGAAAATTTTCTAAACCGAAAAGATCACAGTGCAAATTTTATTTCGGATTAAAGGGTTTCTACTTTTTTTGAAGGGATCCAAAAGGAGTAAGTCGTCCTTTCGAAAATTCTTCTTCTTATAGATAAGACAAAGTTTTCTTCTGGGAATGAATAGTTTAAGTGGTGGATCCAACACTAATTCATTAACCAGCATCTTATTAAATACACCTAGACTTCAACTCCATTTGACCGTGTCAGATAATAGCTGGGCTGCATTGTAGTTTACATAAACCAGTTATTGAGCTATGCCACATTAAATTGATAAATTAGTCAACTTCTTACTAAATACGAGTGGATTCGAACCCAGTTCAACATACTAGCTAAGAGCTCGCCTGCATAGTAATTTATTTTAATCAGTTATTTAACTACACTGTGTCAGAGACAAAATTTACCTATAAGAAAGTTTAATAACTCGCGTAATAATGGAGATAGGAAAATGAAATTTACGGCAAATGAAAGAGGGACATTTTAAGTTTTATGTCTGATGTTGGCAACATTTGGTCATTGTTGTTGACATAGCTATCATTAAAATGGCGTTCACAATGCAATAAAAAGTTCAATGCTGCTATTGGCTTGCCGAATTCAAGTATCCGAAGATAGTGGAGAGAAGATTTAGAGAACAGTGGCCTGAGAAGCAACCACCAGATAGGCACACAATAACAACTTGGCATAGAAAGCTTCTTGAGACCGGTTCTCTTGTAGAGAAAACACCACGCGGGAAGAAAGTGACAGAAGCGCAAGTCGACACAATTCAGCAAGCTTTCCAACGGAGCCCGTGTAAGTCTGTTCGCCGTGCCAGCAGGGAACTTGCAATTCTAAAGTCAACTATACACGATGTTCTGCACAAGAGGTTACGTCTGCATGCATACAAGATTCAATTGGTTCAAAAGTTGAAACCAAACGACTTGCCTGCACGATATGATTTCGCTAGTGACATGCTGTTGAAAATTGATATTGAAAATGGATATCTGCAGAAAGTCGTGTTTAGTGATGAGTCCACCTTCCACGTCTGTGGGATCGTCAACAGGTATAATTATCGCATCTGGGGATCAGCATGGCCTCCCAGATCCCCAGACCTAACCCCACTGGACTTCTTTTTTTGGGGATACATAAAAGACATTGTGTACAAGACTGTAGTGGCAGATTTGGAGGATCTGCGTCGGAGAATTGTCGCTGCTTGTGCAACTGTCACTCCAGAGATGTTACGAATCACATGGCAAGAACTTGAATATCGCCTGGACATCTGTCGTGCTACAAGAGGTGCACACATAGAAGTTTATTAGTGGTCATTCGAAACTTTGGAAGTCCCTTTGTCAATTCCCGCAAACAGCATTTTCATCCATCAATTATTTGGTGAGTTATTAAACTTTCTTATTGGTAAATTTTGTCCCGGACACCCGGTATAATAATTCAACTGCGCGGTTATCACGCGATAGCGGAATTGGTGCTAGCGAGATAGTACAGAGCGATCCAAAAGTCGCGCACATTAAAATTACAGTGTCTATATTGAATAATGCAGTTGCAAAGTTCTATCGGCTACCGCTAGATAGCATCATGGGTATTAACAGCAACAAACTAGACGTCATTGCGATGTGTATGTATACACTGACGATTACAGTAGTCCGTTGTTTATTGCTCGGCAAACGTCGTTTTCCCAAGAGCGACGAGTTTTCATTGTTGAACATTATTTTTGCAGTGGTTCTCATGCAAGCGTTGTAGACGAATTTCGTAGGAATTATCCGGCTGTGGCAGTGCCTAACAATTCGACCATAAAGAGATTAATCGCCCGTTTTAGGGAATGTGGATCAGCGCTTCTTGACAATGATGAAAGTGATTGTTGGTTCCAGCAGGACAGTGCCACACGTCACACATCTAATGAAACCATGCAGTTTTTTTAGCGTATCATTTCTCAATGATTATGGTCCCCACGTTCCGCCGATTTGGCGTCCTCAGATTTCTTCTTAATGGAAGGATATATAAAACAGGCAGCACACTCTGGAGGAACAAAAGAGGAACATAACAACGGAGATTAACATCATCAGCGTACTCAAAAAAGTGGCCGCAAACATGGTAAAACGAGTTCGTACATGCATTATTGAACGAGGCTGTCATTTTCAGCATATGTTGTGAAGAATTATGTAACTCATGTGAAAAGTGATGTAAGTAAACGTAATAAATTCACCTTTATAAATAACTTATATTAAGTGAACTTCTTATTAAGATGTGCGAGACTTTTGGATCGCTCTGTATTACTGTTGTGGGATTATCTGACGTTCCCAGTTATAGTTAGAGAAATTCTTGCAAAAATCCAACAAGATAATTAGCCTGGGCGGGATTCAAACCAGTGTCCGAACAGAGCTTTGGAGCAGGAGTCCAGCGGCGATTATTCTGAGAAAATGATACCATACTTTAATTCATTCAAGTCGTATAACTAGTTAAGTATTTCTTTAATTATATTGTTTATTGATTGCTGTCGAGGATATATGAAGAAACAACGATATAGTAAGAGTAGCACTTAGTCCCGAAATACTCCGAGAAAACTTGATTCACAACAGATCTCTCTACTACTACAAATTCTCAGGATTTTCCATAGCCCCACTACCGAGTTTCCAAATGAAATGACATGTTTATAACAACAACACAGAAAAACGCTTCTGGTCATACTTTCCTGCGAAATTTCCAATTTGATTGTGATGTTAGTTGCAACAAATGAGTAGATTTCTCTGTTTCCTGTCTGCAAAAGTTAACTGTCTATTTTTACGTCGTAAAGCCTACGGACTCTTAAAATGCTTAATGCATGAAAGAAATGGACATAAGCTTATCTCGCTTTCAGGGGCAGGTCACTTTCCGAATAATAAATTATTTCCAAGCTTAAGCTCTGCAGGAGAAAGAAATTAAAGAAGCTCCTGTAAAATCGATCATTATCGCGTCTTTGAGGAAACAAAAGTGTAGACTTCGTCCTGGCTGTGTAATAGCGTAGATCAGCCGTGGCGAAAATGTGATCGAGCGCCGAGCCACTGTGTAATCTGCAACGTGCATAGTACCTATGTAGGGAAGCGGATACCCGAAGGGGAAGTGAAACAACTGTGACTTATTAACGGATTTTCATTTTCCTTACGTCAAGCACTTAAATATAATTTTATACAGTATAATGTTACAAACTAATGTTTAGTACGTGTAACGAAGAAAGAAATGAATAAGAAAATATAGCACACATTATCACAACCTAAGATTAACTGTCTTCAGAATGTCTCTGCGACAGAGTTTCAAAATCAGGAATTATGTCACTTACTGCAGTCGTAGTTGATCACGAAGGTATTTGTCTGTCAGTCGTAATTTAAATTTGGTTTTTACTATTTTCATTGTTGAAAATAATTTTTCATAAACGTAAGTTGTAGCGAACATGGCTTCAACGAGCAAGCGAAAGAACGAAGCTTCAGATATTTGTTTTTCGGCAACGATTTGAAAAGTTCAACATTTGTCAAGCCCTTACATCTAGCTTTCATTTAACATCACATTGTAAATCTGTGAATTTAAATTGAAGATCTAATCGCATTATTCTTACATCTGCTTGAAAAAGGATCGACGTACAGGAATAATAATAATATCACTAAATATAATCAAAACTTTTCATTGCACTTATATACACGTACACAATGTAACTACAAAGTACCGGTACAAACAAACGCGAAACAGTCCGTTTTACACTCATTCGACTCCGTGCACACAGCCAGCCCAGGCAGGCCACCGGCTGGTTGGGGTATATGCATCTACTGGAGTATCGTGAGACGTCCCTCATTGGTTAGAAGTTATGATGACGTGGGTTGTCATGGCAACGTCCATGCTAACCTGCATTCAGCACTGCAGGCACTCTGCTGCCAGCTCGGGGACTGCACTAACATTGAGTTCTTCATCAACCCCGCGAATAAAAATAGCAAGCTTTGCTGTATCAGTAATGTTTCAGTTTCTCCATATTATTATTATTATTATTATTATTATTATTATTATTATTATTATTATTATTATTATTATTATTACTGCTGCTACTGATCATGATGCTATCAGAATTGTTATTAGTATTACCATTATCATTATTATTAATAATAATAATAATAATATTATTATTATTATTGTTGTTGCTACTGATAATGATGCTATCAGAATTGTTATTAGTATTACCATTATTATTATTATTATTATTATTAAATCAATAACCAGTAATTAACTGATAACAGTCATCAAAAGATTAAAAAAATAAATAAAATGGAGATATACCGCATTC